>NW_020954569.1:34979600-35006793 GCF_900497805.2 Vombatus ursinus | reverse complement strand
AAGAAGAAGAAGAAGAAGAAGAAGAAGAAGAAGAAGAAGAAGAAGAAATAAAAACTTTTGATTGAAAGATTAAGGTGCTATGAGCTTAACACATAAATTAATGATATGATAACGTAGATTTGTTTACCAAATTCTCAGTAACTAGAAAAATGGACCAAACTTTCATGATCTAAAAAGAAGTCGGGCCAAATAAAAGAAAATATGAAATATGTTGATTAATAATAACAGCTCATATTTTTGTAGTATTTTGTGGTTTGCACAGCTGTGTCAAAACAATTATCTGAAGGAGTGAAGCCAAGATGGCAGAATGAAAGCAGGGACTCACCTGAGCTCTCCTTCAAACTCCTTCAAATACCTTTAAAAAGTGACTCTCAATGAATTCTTAGAGTGACAGAACCCACAAAGAGACAGAGTCAAGTCCAAAGACAACCTGGGAGGTCTGTTACACCCAGCTGAGAGAGGAATACACTCTAGCACAGTCTAGCAGGAGCACAGATCCAATCCCAGCAACTCCAGGGGAACTGAGTCACTGGCAACAGTGGCAGTTTCCGGACTTCTCAACCCACAAACACCAAAGACAACTTGTAAGGTCAGTAGGAAAGGTCTGTCAGACTTGGATGAGAGAGGAGCTCAGTCCAGCCTCAGCCTCAGCAAATTAGGAGCAGGCCATGGGTGTGACTGAATTGGCAGCAGCAGTGACTGCTCCTGGAGCTATTAGCCCACAGAGAAAATATTTGAAAGTCACCTATTTTGACTTCCAGTAGCCAAGATGGCAGAGTAAGCAGTAAGTCATTCTCACCCTCCTTTATTGACCTTAAAAAACCCAGAGAATATTGCGCTGGGAAAAAATCCTGGAATAGTGGAGCCTGCAGAAATACTCGATACAGCAGTGTTTTAGGTCAGGAGGCTAGGGGGATTAACTGAAAAGGGCCCTCTTGCTGTGGCTGAAGGGGAACAATACAGGACAGGTGGCATCTCGGCAAGCCAGGGACAAGCCCCACTTCAGCAAACCAGCAGGAGATCCTGAGCCCTATGGTAGTGGAGTGGGCTATACCAGGCACACAATAGCCACCACCAGCAGCTTCAGCTTAGCACCAGGTAAACTACCAGATGCCTACAACCTCCAACTGCCAACATCTGGGGCCCTAGCACACAAAACCAGTAACCAGTTCTCTAATTCACAGCACAAGAAGCCTGAGTCAATGCCCCCTGTTCCCCAGAAGCAGAGACCAACTTTAAAAGCCAGAAAAAAAGGCAAACAGCATGAGCAAAAAGTAATAAAGAAAAACAATGACCATAGAGAAGTATCTTGGTGACAGGGAAGATCAAAACACAAATTCAGAAGAAGACAACGTTGTTAATATACCCACATACAAAACCTCAAAAGAGAATATGAACTGGTCTAAAGACCAAAAAGCCTTCTTGGAAGAGCTCAAGAAGGATTTCATAAGTCAAATTATGGAGGTAAAATAAAAATTGAACAATTCTTTTAAAAATACAATTGACAAAATGGAAAAAGGAAACAACTCTTTAAAAATTAGAATTGGACAAATGGAAGGGAGGTACAAAAGCTAACTGAAGAAAATAATTCGTTACAAGTTTAAATTGGGCAAGTGGAAACTAATGACCCTATGACATCAAGAATCAGTCAAACAAAATCAAAAGAATGAAAAAAAATAGAAGAAAATGTAAACTACCTCATTGGAAAAAACACTGACCTGGAAAATAGATCCAGGAGAGATAATTTAGGAATTATTGATCTATCTGAAACCATGATAAAAAAACAAACAAACAAAAAAACAATTATCTGAGTGGGCAGATTGTATAGTTTTTTCTACCATGCAGGTAACCCTGATTTTTCAAAAGCTAGGGCATTGGACCATTAACTTTGGCAGGTTCTTCTAAAGTAAGATGTTTCAAATATAGGCTTGGTTTCTAAGTTTCTTTATTTGCAAGGGATTTGACTAGCTATATTTGAAAAGAGTCATCACCAATTGGCTGTGGGGTAACAAATTTGTTAGGCTAAAAGAAAAAAATACTCTTTGAGAAATTGTAGCATATTGGTAGAAATTTTATCCACACAAATGAAAGCTAGATTAATTTTTAAACCTTAAAATGCAACATAAATGTGTACTTATCATCATCTACCTCATTAATACCCATTATCTTTGAAATATAACTATGTCTTTATTGAAGGAAATGACATGGAAAGGAAAGAACAAAAATGTCTAATAGGGAAAGCTGAGTAAGGAGGTGATAAAAAAGCAGCTAGTTGCTATCAGTGAGAATATATCATTTGGTTCAGAGGAGCTATGTCTTAGAACTGAAATATCTTTCAGATGTGAGAGGCATTTTGGGAGAGTAGAAAAAGTATAAGATTTCATGTGAAAGAACTGGATTCAAATCACAATGCCTCTGCTTACCACTTGGGTGGTCTATGGGCCTCAATTTCCTTAGCAGGATAAGCAGATGGTAGGCTTCATCTAAGATTCCTTCCAGCTCCAAGTGCATGATCTTATGATTTCTGAACCACTCTCAGTTTTTTTTAAATTGAAAACTGTGGTTTTTGGCTTTTATTGATTTTTTTTTTTACTTCTTGATCTTGGATATAAGGCAAATTTTGCCGGGAACAAGGTGAGAATGATATTTGGAGATGAAGGTGACATGACAAAATATACTAATAAAATGAATAAGTTTAAAAAAATAGTGGAGAACAAGAAGGGCAAAGGACCAAAGAGAAACAAATATGCCCCAGTTTTCAAAGGAGGAAAAAAGGTATATTCTTAATATTATAAGCTAGAGAGCTAGAAGTTAACTCCAGGCAAAGTTCTGAAAAATATTATTAAAGGGAGAGTTTGTGAACACTTCACAAGAGAACAATATGAGATAACATGGGTATAATAATATGCCAGAGTAAACTAATTTCCTGTTATGATGGAATTACTGAACTAACAGATCAGATGAATGTCATAGATACATTTGTCTGGACTTCTGCAAAGCATTCCCAAATTCTTTCCTGTGGTCTTTGTGGATGAGATGAAGAGATGTAGATAACAGTAAAATTAAATGCCTTCAGAAACTGATTGAAGGTCCGAGTTCAGAGAAATAGAATCCTGATTCAATGTCAAACTAAAGGAAGATCCCCCTCCTGGATTGCTGCCTTGTCATGGCAGAGGGATTTATGTAGCTCAATGAAACTATGAGCTAGACCATACAGGGTTACCCTCAACAGATATGTCACAGTAGAGAGTTCCAACAAAAGGCAATCAACTGGGGAAAGTAATGACAAACCACCCCAGTATCCTTGCCAAGAAAACCCCTCAGACAATATTAAAATGATAAAAGAGATGATACCAGAAGATGAGCCCCTGAGGTTGGAAGATGTCTAACATACTAGTGGGGAGAGGAGGACAACCACAAGTAGCTCCAATATTAATAAAGTGGATGGACCAAAGCTTGAAAGGAAGTCCTTCTGTGAATGTGTCTGGTGAAGAAAGGAAAGTCTGATGCTGAAAGGATCAACATTGCATAGGAAATTGGAACATAAGATCTACGAACCAAGATAAGCTAGATTTAATCAAAGAGGAGATGGAAAGTTTAAACATCAACATCTTGAGTGTCATTGAACTTAAATGGATGGGAATGGGTGAACCTAATTCAGGTAATCATTACATATACTACTGTAGGCAAGGATCCCTTGGAAGAAATAGAGTAACTCTCATAGTCAATAAAAAGGTGAAAAAAACAGTACTGGAGTATAATTTCAAAAATGACAAAATGATAACTGTTTGAATCCAAGACAAATTGTTAAGTATCACAGTAATATAATGGATAGAGCCTTGGACTTCGAATCTGGAAGAATCTTATTTGTGAGTTCAAATCCAGCCTCAGACATTTACTAGCTGTGTGACCCTACGCACTCCAGTATCTTTACCAAGAAAACCCCAAAATGGAGTCACAAAGAGTCAGACAGGACTGAAAAGGACTGAACAAATGCTTCAACCACTGATGCCAAGAGGCCAAAGTTGATCAGTTTTTGAAGACCTATAAAATCTTCTAGAAATAACATCATCATAGGGAACTGGAATGTGAAAATGGGAAATGAAAAGAAAATTAGAAGAACAGGCAAGTTTGGCCTTCGAATACGAAATGAAGCAGGGCAGAGACTAATAGTTTTCACAAGATAACTTGCTAGTCACAACAAATAACAACTCAAAAGATGACTTTACACATGGACATTACCAGATGGTCAATATCAAAGTCAGATTAATCATATGCTTTTCAGTCAAAGGTGGAGAAACTCTATACAAGGGGTAGGAAACCTACAACCTTAAGGACACATGTGGCCTCCTGGGTCCTCAAGTGTGGCCCTTTGACTGAATCTAAACTTGACAGAACAAATTCTCTTAAGAAAAGGATTTGTTCTCTAAAACTTGGCCTCAGTCAAAAGGCCCCACTGAAGGACCTAGAAGGCAATATGTGGCCTCGAGGCCCCATGTTACCCATCCTCGCTCTATATAGTCAGACCTGGAAATGACTATAACTCAAATAATGAGCTTATTACAAAATTCAGACTTAAATTGAAGAAACTAGAGAAAACCATCAGACATACAGGCATGGCAAATAATATCCCTTATGAATATGAAGTGGAGGTAATGTGTAGATTTAAAGGATTAGATATGATAGAATGCCTGAAAAACTATGACAGAAATTAGCGATATTGTATAAGAGGCTGCAGCAATGACGACAACAACAACAAACTCCAACAAAACAAAGCAAGAAAGTAAAATGAATGTTTGATGAGGTTGTACAGAAGCTGAGGAAAAAAGAAAGGTAAAGGTAAAAGAGAAAGGAAAAATATACCCAATTAAAGGCAAAGTTCCAGAGAATAGCAAGGAGAAAGAAGGTTTTCTTAAATGAGCAATGCAAAGAAATAAGAAAAAAAAAACAATAGAATGGGAAAGATAAGAGATCTCTTCAAGAAAATTAGAGACATCAAGGGAATGTTTCATGCAAAAGTGGGCATGATAAAAGACAATAATGGTAGGGACTTAAGTGAAGTAGAAGAGATTAAGAGGAGGTGTCATGAATACGTAAAAGAACTATGCAAAAAAATTCTTAACATCACCAATAACCATGATGGTGTGGTTACTGATATAAAGCCAGACATCCTGGAGAATGAAGTCAAGTGGGCCTTAGGAAGCATTGCTAACAATAAGGCTAGTGGAGTAGGTGGAATTCCAGCTGAACTATTTATATCCTAAAAGATGATGCTGTTAATGTGCTATATTCAACATGCCAGATAATTTAGAAAACTCAACAGTGGCCACTGGGTTGGAAAAGATCCCTATCTTAAAGAAGAACAACATCAATAATTACTTAAACTATTAAACAATTATGCTCATTTCACATGCCAGTCCAGTTAAGCTTAAGGTTCTGCAAATTATGCTTCAGTAATATGTAAACCAAGAATTACCAGAAAAGCAGGCTGGTTTTTGAAGAGAGAGACAGGAAGTAGAGACCAAATTGACAAAGTGTGCTGTATTATGGAAGCAGAGAGGAAGTGTCAGAAAGCAAAACAAAACAAAAAACATATGCTTCTGCTCCATTGGTTACACCTGAGTCTTTTGACCACGTGGATTGAAATGAAATATGACAAGTTCTCAAAGAGATGCAACTTCAAAATCATCTTATTTGTCTCCTGAAGAACCTGTATGCAGGCTGAGAAATAATAGTTTGAACTGAACATGGAACAACTGATTGGTTTAAATATAAGCAGAAAGAAAGAAAATTCCTTCCCTCAAGCAACTTATAATTAAATAAGGGGAAAACAACACTGAAAAAGAAAGCTGAAAGCATGGAGGTACTTAGTGCAAGGGATAGTCAAGAATGTATTCTTGAGAGAAATGAAGGTGATAGAAAAAAAAACATTTAAATGCAAAATAAGGATGACAATAAGTTAACAAGCACTAAGTGCTGAAGATACAAGGCTAGGCAAAATCATTGCCTCTCACATTCTAATAAGGGAGACAACATGTAAACAAACAGCTATGTGCATAATTGGTTATGTACAATATAAATGGGAGGTAATCCCAGAGTAGAGGGCAGGTGCAGGTGGCAGTAACCAATCCCCCATTCCCTACCTTTCTAGGATTTATAAACCTTTCTCCCCATCACATATTCTTTCATATATTGACACTGGCCTCCTTGCTATTTTTTAAACAAGAGAGCTCTGCATATTTTCTCTTGCTATTGCTCAGGCCTGGAATGATTTCCCTCTGTATCTCTTCCTACTCACTTCCCTGGCTTCCTTAAAAGATCAACTAAAATCCCATTTTTTTCTGTAAGTCTCAATACCTCATAATTTCAATGCCTCCTGAAATTATTAATTCCTATGTTTTTTTGTATATAACTTATATACAAATATTTGTTTGTGTATTGTCTTCCCCATTAGATCACGAGCTCCTTGATGATAAGGAGTATCTTTTCCTTCTTTTTGAATCCCCAGTCCTTAGGACAGTGCCTGAAACATAGCAGTTGCTTAATAAATTCTTATTGAAGTGAATTATTGATTTGAAGTGATGAGGGTCTGTGCCAGGTTGGTGGCAATATCAGAGGAGAAAAGGAGCGTACAATAAATATGAATATAGAATTGACAGGTCTTGGAAACTGATTAGAGAAAGAGGGGGGAATAAAAAGAAAGCACTGAGTCTAGGATAACTCGGATGAGATCTTGGGTAACTGGGAGGATGGAGGTGTCCTTGACAATATTAAGGAAATTAGAAAGAGGGAAGATTTGTGAGGAAAGATCAGTTCAGTTTTGAACATGTAGAGTTTATGATGGCTATGAGATATACAATTTGACCAGGAAAGGTCTTTTATAGGAGATGGGACTTGAGCTGAGTCTTGAAGGAAGCTTGAGGTGGAGGTCAGGAGGAATATCATTCTAGGCATGGGGGATAAACACTGAAAAGTCATGAAATTGGGAGATGTGACATCATCTCTGAAGAACAGCAAGGTCAGAATATGTGGAGGGGAGAAAAGTATTAGAAGACAGGGAAGGTAGAAAGAGGCCAGGATATAAATGAATTTAAAAACTAAACAGAATTATATACTTAATCTTGGAGGTAATAGGAAACCACTGATGTTTAATGAGTAGGGTGTTGACATGGTCAGACCTACACTTTTGGAAAATCACTTTAGAAGACGAGCATAGGATGAAATGGAAAGGGGAGAAGGGAAGAGGAAGACCAACTAGCTGGCTTTTTCTCTTTTTTTCTTTAATGACTAATATTTTGTTTATTTTCAATTACATGTAGAAATAACTTTTAACATTCTTTTTAAAAGTTTTGAGTTCCAAATTCTCTTCTTCCCTCTCTTTCTTTCCCCTCCCAGAAATGGTAAGCAATTTGATACAGGTTATACACATACAATCATGCAAAATATATTTTCATATTAGTCATGTTGTGAAAGAAAACACAGATCACCCCCTAAAAAGCCATTAAAACAATTAAAAAGTTAAAAATAATATGCTTTGGTCTGTATTCAGACTCCAACAGTTCTTTCTCTGGAGGCGAATAGCATTTTTCATCATGAGTCCTTTGGAATTGTCTTAGATCTTTGTGTTGTTGAGAACAACTAAATCATTCACAGTTAATAGTCACATAATATGGCTGTGACTGTGTACAATGTTCTCCTGGTTCTGCTCATTTCACTTTGCATCAGTTCATGTAAGTCTTTCTAGATTTTTCTGAAGTCATCTTGATTGTCATTTTTATAGCACAATAGCATTCCACTATAATCATATATCACAACTTCCTCCATTGACAGATATCCCCTCAATTTCCAGTTCTGTGTCACCACAATAAAAAAGAGCTGCTATAAATAGTTTTGTACAAATAGTTCCTTTTCCCTTCTCTCTCTCTTTTTTTAATCTCATTGGGATACACACCTACTAGTGGTATCTCAGCAGGCTCTTTTAGTATTCCATCATGAGGTGATGAGTGTGTGCACCAAGGTGACAGCTGTGTGAGTGCACAAGTGGAATGTGTATGAGAGACCTTTTAAAAGTAGAAACAAGAAGATTTGACAATAGACTGATTACATGGGATGAGAAGAGATGAGAAATTGAGGATAACAATAAGGTTTAGAATATCCAGTTAGTGATGTAGGCCTGGAGGTTGGGATAGAAGTTTCAGTTGAATAAATAGAGCTAAGAATCATCTACATAGAGATGACATCTGAACTCATGAAAGCTGAGTAGATTTACTAAGCAAGATATAGAATAGAAGACAAGAGAGCCAATGATAGAGCCTTGGGGGATACCCATAAGTAGAGGTCATGACTTAGGTGAAGAATCAGCAAAGAAAACTAAGATGGAGTGGTCATATAAATGGGAGGAAAATCTGAAGAGACCAGTGACACAAAAACCTAGAGAGAAGACAGTATACAGAAGAAGATGAATGAAAGCATCAAAGGCTACAGAGAAGGATTAGGATAGTGAAAAAGTCATTAGATTTGACAATTAGAAAGATCATTTTTCACTTTAGACAGGCCAATTTCAGTTCAATGATTAAATCAGAGGTCAAACTACAGAATGTTTAGAAATTTGTGAGAGGTGGTGATAAAGAAGTGCTGTGTGTATATGATTTTCTCCTTGAGTTTAGCCATAAAAGGAAGGAAAGTCAACAAAAAGAATTTAAGTGGATTATGTAAATTGTGCCAAGGGCTTGGGATACAAATGACATCATAGAAACATCCCCTGACCTCAATGAGTTCACTCTCTTCTTGGGGAGACAATGTGTAAACAACTATGTGCAAACAAGATGTATACAGGATACATTGCGGATAATCAAAAGAGGGATGGCATTAGCATTAAGGATGACTAAAAAAGTGTTCTTTTAGAAGGCTGAATTTTACCTGGCAATTGAAAGAAACCAGGGAGGTCAGGAAAAAAATGAATAGGGAGAATTTCAGGCATGGTGGACAGTCACTGAATATATCCAGAATTGAAGATGGTGTGTCATGTGTGAGAAACAGGAAGGGTACAAGAATTACTGGATTACAGAGTACATGGTGGGGTAGTAAGGTTTAAGATGGCTGAAAGGATGGGAAGGGGCCAGGTTATGAAGGTCTTTGAATGACAGTGGATTTGATATTTATTCCTAGAGATAAGAGGAGCCACTGAAGTTGTCCAGGTGAATAAAAAGACCTAGGGACATTAGTGAAATGCAAGCTTGGTGGGTCTTTGTATCATTCTCTCTCAACACAAATCTGAATTTTTAAAAAAAAATCTCACTTTCTTTGTTACCTTACTACAATTTTAACTACTAACATATGATAATAAAATGGTCAAGATTCATTAGTAGTATGTATTGTGACATAAAAGTAAAAAAAATGTGATCTTAAAAAAAATAGACTCATTGTTTACTTGCAACAGGTAATTCTATCTACAGATTCACATCAGCACCTTATCTACAATTTATCATCTTAAATGGTGCAGAAAGCAGAGGTGTCAAACAGTCTGCCTGCTGACTAATTGTGGCCAAATACTCCCTAGTGTGGTTCAAACCAGATTAAAATATAATTGGGAAAAATTTAACAAAATAAATAAACACATTGGAACATAATGTTAATATGTAGTTTTTTTTTTTAAGTCAATGCATTACCAAGGGATCCTTACACATGTTTTAATGGTTTCTGTTTCTATTTGAGTTTGACACATTGACCTAGCACACCTAGGGGCTAAGTTACTAGTCCAAGGTCACACAACCAGGATGAATCATGAGCAGAATTTGAAAATGGATATTTGTGACTCTGAAGCAGGCTCTTTATCCACTAGACAATGGTGTCTCTCAATATGATTTTAGGAAAAAAAATAATGAATTATTATATCTGGGTCAAAATAGATTTAAATATATAGAAAGAGGGCCATATTTTAAAATAGACAAATGAAGGCTAGAACACATCCCAAGGCAGGCAATCAGGATAGAAATGGGACACAAATTATATTACCACTCATTAAAGCAACTGGGATTGTCTAACATGTACCCAAACAGATATTGGGAAATAATAATAATCTTCAAGTACACAAAGGGTTGTTATGTGGAAGACTACAGAACTAGGACCAATGACAGAAAGTTAAACAGAATTTTATTTTGGCCTTAAAATGGAAGAGATTACCTCAGGGTGGTGAGCTCTCTCTTACTGAAGAATATCAAATAGAAGAAGGACTTTTGGAAGCCAAGATGGTGAGGAAGGAACAAATCACTGTAACTCTCCCATATTCATTTCTAATTAACCATAAAATAGAGCCTCCAAACAACTTATGGAACAGTAGAACCATCAAAAAGACAGAGTTAAAAAAAATAGATGGAGTGAAACAATCTTTTAGCCCAAGAAACTTGGAAGATCAGCAAGAAGGTCTGTCTCAGTCAGGTAAAGGGGAACTCAGTCCAGGACAGGAAGCAGCCCAGAAAGCTAGCAGCAAGCTCCATCACAGCAAACCGGTGGGAAATTCTTAGCCTTAGTGTGGTGGAGCAGGAAAAAAAAAAAAAAACTAACACCATGACTTAGGTGCCTTAGGATATGCTTTAGGATAGCCAGGAGAACCAGAAGACTCCATTTCCAAGAACCACCATTTGCTTCAGCTTAGCCTCGGGGAAATGCAGAAATATCCCATCAACCTCAGCACATACCAGACACTGCCACTAGGACACCTGCTCAGCATGAGGTAAGCTGCCAGATCTCTATGACTTTCAGCAACACCAGCCACCCCCATCTCACTTACTCAGCACAGCACCAGACATGACAGTCTGCTGTAAGCCTCAGGGCATGTAGTAGCCAAGACCTGCAGCCCCTGACACCAGAAGCCTGAGACAGTGTTCCTTCCATCCCAGCAGCAAAGCTCAAATTTAAAAGAAAGGGAAAAGGTAAAAAGAAAAGATGAGCAAAAACCAACAAAAAAGAATTTGATCATAATATGTTATTATGGTGACAGGGAAGACCAAGACACAAACTCAGAAGAGGTCAACATTGTCAAAACACCTATGGGCAAAATCCTAAAGAAAAATGGGAAGTGGTTTCAAGCCCACAAAGAACTCATGGAAGAGCTCAAAATGAAACTTAAAAATCAGATAAGAGAAATAGACAAAAATTGGGAAAAGAAATGAGAGTGATGTAAGAGAATCATGAAAAAAGAGTCAACAGCTTGGAAAACTGCTTAAAAAGTAGAATTGGCCAAATGAAAAATAGAAAAAATAAACTGAAGAAAACAACTTCTTGATGAATACAATTGTCCAAATGGAAAAGAAAATAAAAAAGCTAAATGGGAAAAACAACACCTTAAAAGTTAGAATTGAGCAAGTAGAAGCTAATGACTCTATGAGACATCAAGAATCAATCAAATTCAAAAGAACGAAAAAATGAAAGAAAATGTGAAATACCTCATGGGAAAAACAACTGAACTGGAAAATAGATTCAAGAGAGACAGTATTAGAATCATTGGATTAACTGAAAGCAGCAATCAAAAGGAGGACCAGGACAATAACTTTCAACAAATTATCAAGAAAAGCTGTCCTAATCTCCCAGAACCAGAGGGCAAGATAGGGATTGAAAGAATCTACATATCACATCAGGAAAGAGATCCTAAAATGTAAATTCCAGGGAATATTATAACCAAATTTCAGAACTACCAAGTCAAGGAAAAATATTACAAGTAGCCAGAAAGAAACAATTCAATATCAGGGAGTCACAATCAGGATTGCACAGGACTTGGAAGCTATAATATTAAAGGATCAGAGGTGAAGACACATGATATTCTAAAAGGTAAAGGAGCTAGGACTACACATAAGGTTCACTTACCCAGCAAAATTAAGCACAATAAATCAAGGGGAAATAGACATTCAATGAAATAAAAGGATTTCAAGCTTTCATAAGGCAAAGACCAGAACTAAATCAAAAATTTGACCTCTAATATCAATACCCAAGAGAAACATAAGCAGATAAAAAGAGAGAATATATAGCTATAGATAGATATAGATATATATGGGATTCAATACAGCTAAACTATTTACATTCCTGCACAGGAAGATGATATTTGTAATTATTAAAAATGTCACCACTAATAGTACAGCTAAAAGCAAGATACATAGAAAGAGGGTATGGGTATATGGTGAATTTAAGGGAATGACATAAAAAAATGAGATGAGAAGGAGGAATACAATGGGTGCAGAAGGAAGGGGAAAGTAGAATGGGGTAAATCTCACATGAAGAGATAAGAAAGACCTATTACAGTGGAGGGGAAGGTGAGGGTGGGTGATGGACATCATTTGAGCCTATTCTCATCAGTATTAGCTCAAAGAAGGAATAACATAAACAACTAGTTGAATATAGAAATCTATCCTACTCCACAGGGAAGTAGGAGGGGAGGAGATTAAGTAAAGGGCAGGGGTGGGGACTGGCCAAAGGGATGGTAGATCAGGGAAGGTGATAGACAGAAGCAAAACACTGGTTAGGAAGTAAAGGGTGAAAGGATAGAGAGGACAAACAGGAGGAAGAATAGGATGGAGGAAAACACACAGGTAGTAATCACATCTGAATGTGAAGGGGATGAACTCTCCCATAAAACAAAAGCAGATAGTAGAGTGGATGAAAAACAAGAATCCTACAGTATTTTTTTTTTTTTTACAAGAAACACACTTGAAGCAGAGAGTTACACACAGAGTAAAGATAGGGGCTGGAGCACAATCTATTGTACTACAGCTGAAGTTGAAAAAAAAGGGGTTAGTAAAGAAAAAGCAAAAAATAGACCTAATTAATAGAAATAAGGAAGGAAACTACATCTAAGATACTATAGACAATGAAATGATATCTATACTAAATATATATGCACAAAGTATTATAGCATCGGAATTCCTAATGGAAAAGTTAAGTGAGTTACAGGAAGAAATAGACAGTAAAACTGTACTAATGAAGGACCTCAATAGTCCCTCATAACTCGAGAAACCTAATCAAAATAATAAACAAGAAAGAAAGTAAGGAGGTAAATAGAATATTAGAAAAGTTAGATATCACAGACCTTTGGAGAAAACTGAATAGAAAGAGAAGGTACTATACATTTTCTCAGCAGCAAAGGGCATTTACATAAAAATTGACCATGCAATAGGGCATAAAAACCTCAAAATCAAATGTAGAAAGGCAAACATATTAAATGTATTCTTTTCAGATCATAATGCAATAAAAATGACATTCAACAAAGTGCAGTGGAAAGATAGAGTAAAAATAAATTGGAAACTAAATCTAATCCTAAAAAATAAGTGGGTCAAAGAACAGACCATAGAAACAAGCAGTAATTTCATTAAAGAAAATGACAACAATGAGGCAACATATGAGTTTCAGTCAAAGGAGTACTTAGGGGAAAATTTATTTCTCTAAATTCTTACTTCAAAAAATGGAAAAAGAACAGATCAATGAATTGGGCATGCAAATAAAAAAATAGAAAAAAAACAAACTAAAAATCCCCAATTAAACACTAAATGGAATTCCTAAAAATCAAAGGTGAGATTATTAAGATTGAAATTAAAATAAAACAAAATTATTAAACTAAAAAAAGTAAATCCAGGAGCTGGTTTTATGAGAAAAAAACAGTAATGTAGATAATCCCTTGATTAATTTGATTAAAATAAAAGAAAGAAGGAAACAAATGTCCAGTATCAAAAAAGAAAAAGGTGAAATCACCATCAATGAAGAAGGAATTAAAGCAATCATTAGAAAATATTATACCTAATTATGTGCTAATAAATCTGACAATCTGGGTGAAATCAATATATATGAAAATATAAATCACCTATATTAACAGATCAGGAAATCGTATACCTAAATAACCCCATCTTAGAAAAAGAAGTTGAACAAGCCATTAAAGAACTCCCAAGGAAAAAAATCCCTAGGACCAGAGGGATTCACAAGTGAATTCTACAAAACATTTAAAGAACTATTAATTCCAATACCATATAAACTATTTGGAAAAATAGGTGAAGAAGAAGTCCTACCAAACTCCTTTTATGACACAAATATGGTGTTGATACCTAAACCAGGAAGAAGTAAACAGAGAAAGAAAATTATAGACAAATTTCCCTAATGAATATTGATGCAAAAAAATTTTCACAAGATACTAGCAAGGCAATTATAGCATTATATTGAAAGGATTATACAGTATGACCAGGTGGGATTTATACCAGGAATACAGGGTTGGTTCAATATTAAGAAAACTATCAACATAATTGAAACCCTCATATCAGGGAAATGGTTTTTTACACATTCACTGCATTCACATCATGCCACATACCAGGTAGTCCAGTTTTCCTCTGTTATTTTCTAGGCAGTGGGCAGGGTGTTATCCCTAAACCACTTCATTATCTTTTATCTCCATTTCAAGGTCTAAACAACCAATTTCAAAATATGTGAAATGGAACCCATTTGTAAGGTGGGCCCTTCCATAATGAAACATTTTGATACCAAAATTGAAAGATTAGCATCTAAAAATTACTTTGGAATATAACAACCAACATTTATATATTACTTCAAATAAATGCTTTCCTCTAAATCTCTGTGAGCTAGTTAGTGTAAATAAAACCATGACCAGAAAAGGACCAGGGAAGCAACATGGTACAGTGGGGGAAAAAAATGATGGATTAGGTTTAAGAGGACCTGAGATCAATTCTTCTCTTTCTATTTGGTACCTATATGACCTTAGACAATTCACTTTACTTCTAAGAGATTCATTTATTTCTTTCATTAAAAAAAAATAATGAAAGGGCTGGCTAGATGATCTCAAAGATCCAATCTAGTTATAATTCATTATCCTATGAAGTTCAAAGATTAAATGACTAGCACTTGAACACAGAGATAATAATTATCAGAGATAAGATTTGAACTCATCTTACTCACTCTGAGTTTGGAACTCTCTTCACCATATCATATTGCCTTTCTGAGTAGAAGAAAATGGAATTTGATGTGGAGTGCTTGCTCCCTAGAAACTTCCAGACTTGTTTTTAATACATTTAGTCAGGAAACATATGCCCATTTATCATTCTTTCCCCAAATATTGAACAGTTTTCCCCATATGTTGAATGTCAGTTTTATTTCTTGCCTTATGCATCATTCTTTCCAAACATTTTGCCTTAAGTAAGAACATGTATTCCAGTTTGGTGGTAGAGTTAGCTTGATACATACACACATACACAAACACACACATATATATACACACATACATACATACGTGTGTATACACAGACACATGCAGACACACAGACACACATAGACGCACAAACTCACATTCACACATATAAACATGTAATAATCATAATGATTACAGCCTAAATCTTTTGAGCGAATGACCATATGGATAGACCAGACTGGATTTTTCCATGGTATCTAAGTAACAGTGTTATAAACTGTGGATAATGATATCATGTTGGGATTATGGAAAAGATAATAAAATTTTCAAATTTCTTGTAGTTCACATTTGGTCTAAGTTTTTAATTAGCCTGTTAAAAAAAGGTGAAAAGGTAATTTCTTATATTATTCAGAAATTATATCATGATTTTGAAATGATTCAGGGACAAAATAACAAATGTAAATTGACTTTATACTTTAAATTATAGTTGTTTGGATTCTAAAAATATAAGTATTGGTTACATTAATATCTATTATTTATATAGCACATTGAGGTTTATGAGGAGTGTTAATTTTGTTGTTTCATTTGATCCTTATAACAACCTTGTGAGTCAAGTGCTATTACTATCCCCAATATATATATGAGGAAACTGAAGAGGTTAGCTTATGTGAAGGTTTAGATGATTTGCTCAGGATCAGCAAATGTCTGAGGCAGGATTCAAAGTCAGTTCTTCCCGATACCAAATCCACCAAATCTAGTACTCTATCCACCATTCCTCCATTACTAGCAAGTGTTAATTGCTTTGTAAACGTCAGGTAACTGTATAAATAAGAGACATTATTATTATAAAGAGGCAACCTGGCAATAGGGAGAGAGGGCCATTCTTGGATATCAGGATTCCATTGCTTAAACCTACTTGTAGATCATGATTCAGGGGTAGAGAGGAGTACTTTGAGTAAGAAGGAAGCAGAAGCCTTGAAGGGCAGTGTCACTTTGGTCACATGGAATCAGAAGTAATCCCTGAAGATCCCTGAAGAAGTAAAAATCATTTCTGATCTCAAAGGAATCAGAGTCCTGAGGAGCAGTACTATTTACAATCCCAAAAGATCAGGGGCCCTTCCAGAGTAAGGACCAGAGTGTAGACCAGTAGAACAGCAACCACAGTATTCCTCAGCTCACATTCCCTGGGAAACAGTGAAAATTTCTAAACCCTTAGAACTACCTCTGAATACAGCAGTATGAAAAAAATTTGAAGCTTGAGAGAGTACCCCTTTCTAATCCCATCCCAGGAAAAGAGCCTGACATTAATATAAAGTAGGGGGGGAAAGAAAGAAAAAGCATGGAAAAATAAGCAAGAGACAATAAAAAAAAGAACCTGATCATAAAGAGCTACTAATTTATTTTTACTTTTCAACATTCACTTTTTATAAGATTTTGGGCTCTAAATTTCTCCCTTCCCTCCTCTTCCCCTTCCCAAAGATGGTATGCAATCTTATGTGGTCTATACATGTATGATCATATTAAATGTATTTCCACATTAGTCATGTTGTGAAAAAAGAATCAGAACAGAAGTGGAAAACCATGAGAGAGATAAAAAAAACAAAAAAACAACAAAAGAAAGAGAAAATAGAATGCTTCAATCTGCATTTAGACTTCACAGTTCTTTCTCTGCATGTGGATAACATTTTCCATCATGAGTTTTTTTGGAATTGTCTTAGACCATTGCATTACTTAGAAGATCTAAGTCTAACAAAGTTGGTCATTGCATAATATTGCTGTTACTGTGTACAGTTTTCTTCTGGTTTTGTGCACTTCACTCAATATTAGTTCATGCAAGTCATTTTTTTTTTCAAATTAGAAATGGGCAAGGGGAAGCCAGTGACTCCAGGAGACATCAAGAAATAAACAACAAAAAAAGCTAAAAGAATGAGAAATAGAAGAAAATGTAGAATATCTTATTGGAAACACAACTGACCTGATAAATAGATTAAGAAATTTAGGAATTATTGGACTACCTAAAAGCCACAATAAAAAAAAGAGCCTATACATCATATTTCAAGAAATTACCAAAGAAAACTACCCCAATATCATAAAATTGAAAAAATCCAATGATCAACACTTGAAAAAGATTCCTAAATGATACCTTCCAGAAATATTATAGCAAAATTCAAGAACTCTAAGGTAAAAAAGAAAATACTTCAACCAGTTAGAATGAAACCACTCAAATACTGCAGAGTCACAGTGAGGATCACACAAGATTTAGCAGCTACCATATGAAAAGGAGCAGAAGGTTTGGAATATGATATTCCAAAAATAAATTAAAAGCTGGGATTACAACAAAGAATAATCCTATTGTTATTGTTCAGTCATTTTAGTCATATCCAACTCTTTTTGTCCCCATTTGGGGTTTTCTTGGCAAAGATACTGAAGAGCTTTGTTATTTGCTTCTACAGTTTATTTTACAGATAAGGAGCTGAGGCAAACATGGTAAAGTGACTTACCCAGGATCAAATACCTAGTATGTGTCTGAGGCCAAATTTGAAGTCAGGTCTTCCTGACTCTAGGCCAAGGGCTTTATCCATTGAAGCACCTAGCTGGGCTGTAAGAATAACCTACCCAGAAAACTGAGTATAATCTTTGAGGAGAAACAATACAAATTTAATGAGATAGTGGATGTGTAAGCATTCCTGATGGAAAGACCAGAGTTGAATAGAAAATTTGACTTTCAAATACAAAACTCAGGAGAAGAATAAAAAAAGTAAACATGAAAGAGAAATTATAAGCAATCCAATGAGATTAAATTGTTTAGATTTCTATGTAGGAAGATGATAATATAACTTCAAAGAATTTATCATCATTAGGCAATTAGTCAGAAGGATACTACATAGAAAGAAGGTGTGGAAGTGAGTTGATCATGTTAGTATGTTGTAAAAAATGAATAGGGGAGGAAGAGGAAGGGGGAAGGGGGAAGGGAGAGAAAGAATGGGAAAAAATTATCTCACATAAAAGATGTGAACAAGGAAGAGCTTTATAGTGGAGAGAAAAATTGGGGGGAGAGGGGAAGGAAATGCTTGAACCTCACTCACATATAAATTGGTTCAAAGAAGAAATATATATATATATATATGCACATATATATATACACACACACATACATACATACATAAATACATACATGAACAACTGGTGATAGAAATATCTCTTACTCAGTAGGGAAGTAGGAAGGCATGAGGTTATGGGGAAGAGACTAGTAATGAATGGGAGACAAGATAAATTAAGGCAGTAGTCAAGAGCAAAACAGACTTTATTGGAAGAACGGGACAAAAAAAGAGAAGAATAGAAGACAATAGGATGAAGGGAAATCCACAGTTTTTAATCATAAATATGAATGTGATTGGGATGAACTCACCTATAAAACAGAAGAGGATAGCAGAATGAATCAGCAACCAGAATCCAACAATACGTTGTTTACAAGAAACACACTTGAAACATACAGACACACACAGAGTTAAAATAAAGAGTTATAGCAAAATATATTATGCTTCAGCTGAAGTAAAAAGAAAAAGTGTAGTTAACTATCATAATCTCAGACAAAGCAAAAGCAAAAATAGACCTAATTAAGAGGGCCTAGCAGGAAAACTACATTTTTCTAAAGGGCACCATAGACAATAGAGTAATACCAGTACTAAATATATATGGACCAAATAGCACAGTATCCAAATTATTAAGGAAAAATTTAAATGAAATACAGAAGGAAATAGTAAAATTAAAATAGTATATGATCTCAACTTTCCCCTCTCAGAGCTAGGTAAAGCTAAATATAAAATAAATAAGAAAGATGTAGAAGAGATGAACAGAATCTTAGGAAAGTTATATACAAGAGAATGGGAAAAAAGTATACCTTTTTTCTTAGTTGTACATGGCACCTTCACAAAAATTGACCATGAGTTAGAGAATAAAAACCTCATAAACAAGTGAAGAAAAAACAGAACTATTAACTGCACCCTTTTTGGGTACACAAGTTTTGTACATTTTGTACATTTTGGGTACATAATTTTTGGAATATTATGTAACAAAAATTACTTTTGATAAAGGGCCATGGAAGCAGAGATTTAAAATTAATTAGAAACTAAATAATTGAATCCCATATAATGAGAGGGTCAAAGAAGAAATTGTAAAAAATAAAATCAGTAATATGATCAGTAAAAAGAGAATGAAAACAATGAGATGACATTCCAAAATTTGTGGGATACAGGCAAAGCAGTCCTCAGGGGAAAAATGTATCTAAATATGTACATCAATGAAAGAAAGAGCGAAACAATTAATTAGACATGCAATAACAACAACAAAACCCTAGGAAAAAACAAATTAAAAATTTCTAATTAAACAATGAAATATAAATTCTGAAAATCAAAGCAGAGATTAATAAAATTGAAAGTTAAAAAAAAAGCTATCAAACTAATAAATAAAATCCGGAACTAGTTTTATTTAAAAAAATAAAATGAATAAATGATTTAAAAAAGCAAAAGAAGAAAAGCAAATTACCAGTATCAAAAATTAAAACAATGAATGTGCCATCAGTGAAGATGAAATTAAAACAATTATTAGGAGATATGTTGCCCAGTTATAAGCCAGTAAAATTGACAAAGTGAAATGAATGAATATTTACAAAAATATAAAGTTCCCTAATTAACAAAAGAAGAAATAGAATACTTAAAAACCCCATATTAGAATAGCTTTTGTTAAAATGATAAGTAATATCTATCTAAAACCATCAGATAGCATTATCTATGATGAGTATAAACTTGAAGTCTTTCCAATAAGATCAGGGGTAAAGCAAGGATGTCCATTACCACAACTGTTACTTAAGATTGTACTAGAAATTCTAGTTAAAGCAATAAGACAAGAAAAAGAAATTGGAATAAAAATAGGCAATGAAAAAATTATAGCTCTTTGAAGATGATTTGATGTTATACTTAAATAACCCTACAGTATCAACTAAAAAACAACAACAAGAAAAACACAACTAGCTGAAACAATTAACTACTTCAGCAAAGCTTCAGAATATAAAATAAACCCACATAAATAATTGGTATTTGTATATACTGCCAGATGTACCCAGCAGCAAGAGATAGAGAAATTTCATTTAAAATAACTTCAGACAATGTAAAATACTTGAGTCTAACTGCCAAGACAAACCCAATGTTTATATTAACACAAATACAAAACACTTTTCACACAAATAAAGACAGCTCTAAACAATTGGAGAAATATTAATTGCTCATGTGTAGGCTGAGCCAAAGTAATAAAAATGACACTTCTACATAAATTAATTTACTAATTCAGGGCCATAACAATCAAACTACCAAAGAATTATTTTATAGAGTAAAAATATAAAATTTATCTGTAATAACAAAAGGTCAAGAACATCCAGGGAATCAATGAGCAAAAATGTGAAGGAAGGTGGCCTAGCCTTAAACTATATTAGAAATATCAAACCATATTAAATCATAAGAAAAATTTGACACTGACTAAGAAATAGAATGGTGGATCAGTGGAACAGATTATGTACACAATTCACAATAATAAATGACCATGGTAATCTAGCGATAAATCCAAATCTAGCTAAATGCAAAGATCCAAGCTTTTGGAATAAGAAGTCACTATTTGACAAAAATTGCTGAAAAATTCAGAAAGAAGTTTGGCAGAAACTAGGCATAGACCAATACCTCATAACATATACCAAGAAAAGGTCAGAATGGATAAATGATTTAGACATAAATAGTGATATCAAAAGTAAATTAATGAAACATGAAAAAATGTGTCTCAGCTCTATGGATAAAGGAAGTATATGATCAAACAAGAGATAGAAAGGATCACATAAAGTTTGGTATTTTTAATTATATGAAGGTAAAAAAAACCTTTTTGTAAATCAATCAGCTAAAATTAGAAGGAAAACAGGAAATTAGGGGGGATTATAGCAAATTTCTTTGACAAAGGTCTCATTTCTTAATAGGAAACTTAGCCAAATTAAAAAAATAAGACCAATTCCCAAAATGAGAATGGTCTAAAGATATGAATAGGCAATTTTCAGAAGCAGAAATCAATCCAAGACAACTCCAAAAGACTCATGATGGAAAATTCTATCCACATCCAAAGAAAGAACTATGGAGTCTGAATGCAGATTGAAGCATACTATTTGATATCTTTTTTTTTCTTTTATAGTTTTGTTTTGTTTCTTCTTTCTTGTGGTTCCTCCCATGGTTCTAATATTTCTTTACAACATGACTAATATAAAAATATATTTAATATGAATGTATATATAGAGCTTATATCAGATTGCAGTCTGTCTTGGGGAGCAGGGAGGGGAGGGAAGGGGAGAAATTGAAAACACAAAAACTTATGGAAGTGAATGTTGAAAACTAAAAATCAATAAATATATAAAAGAAGAAATCAAAGCTATCAATAGTTCCATAGGGGTAAGATGTTCTAAATGACTACAAATTAGATAAATGAAAATTGAAACAACTCTGAGGTACCACCTCATACCTATTAGATTGCCTAACATGGCAGAAAAGGAAAATGGTAAAAGCTGCATGGGATGTGAAAAAAATGAAACACTAATGCATTTTTGGTGGAGTTGTAAACTAGTCCAACCATTCTGGAGAATAATTTTGAGCTATGCCCAAAGAGTTGTAAAAGTGTGCAAATCCTTTGATCTCTAAGTAATTCCTTTAATAGGTCTATATCCCAAAGAGATTAAAGAAAAAAAAAAGGACATATTTGCATAAAACATTTATAGAAGTTCTTTTTGTGGTGGCAAAGCATTGGAAATTGAGGAGATGTCTATCAATTGAAAATGGCTGAACAAGTTGCGGTATATGATTGAGACAGAATACTATTGTGCTATAAGAAATGACAAGCAAGATGGTTTCATACAAACCTTGGAAGACTTAAATGAACTCACACAAAGTGAACGAGAAGAACCAGAAGAATATTATGCACAGTAACAGCCATATTATAAGGATGATTAACTGTGATAGACTTAACTATTCTTATAGTTAAGAATATGATCTAGACAATGATCTAGACAATTCCAAAGGACCTATGGTGGAAAATGCTATCCACCACCAGAGAGAGAACTGATGAACTTGGAATAAGATTGAAGAATATATTTTAGACTTTCATTTTATTTTTGGTTGTGTTTTCCTTTTCAACATGTCTAATATGAAAATAGGTTTTGCATGACTTCACTTATATAATTGATATCAAATTGCTTCTTTTCTCAAGGAGAAGTGAGGAGTAGGAAGGAGGAAGGGAGTGAATTTGGAAATCAAAATTTATAAAATCATTGTTAAAATTGTTTTACATGTAATTGAGAAATATTAAATGAAATAATATATCTGTTCAAAAACATTAATAATAAACTGTGCCTCTTCTGAATTACTGGAAGGAGGGACTTTCCATGCTACTAGAATCATATATCTAGGAAAAAAAACACCATCGCCACCAAAATCTTTCCAGGAACCAGGGCAACAACACTGGAATCATATTAAATCTGCCTTCAAAGTCTGTCTCTGGGACCTGTTGGCCATATGGTCCTGGGCAATTTAATTTCACTGATCATACAAAAGTATTATGCACCAACTTTAATTTTTTAAATAGCATATGATCTTCTTGCAAGCATGGAAGGTTAATTTTTGTCTCTTTTACCCAATATTTACCAGTGTTTGACAAACTCTAATTGACTAAGAATATAATGTGTTATCTTCTAGAATGTAGGGAATGCTTTTTTTTTTATTATTTGCCTGTGACCCTATCACAAATCTTAAAATTCTATCTGTCCCAATGTATGGTTTGATAAAATTAGCATAAGTTTGGGTCAGTTAACTCAATAGGCTGAATGTCAGTACTATTAAGGCCAAACCCCTATAGCAGAGAGAAGAAAAAAAAAGGAAAAAAAAAACTACCCCTAGCTGAGGTGTTGATGGCTTATCTTGTTGAACCCTTTTACAAATTGGTGGCATTGTCTCCAAAACAGAATTTGCAAAATACTGTTGACTGACTCTATGAGCCCTATAAACTCTACTCAGAGAATAATTTAAGTGTGGGTATCTTATTTACAACAATTCATAGCACCTTCTTTAGGAATTATAGCCTATAAATGTGAGGCTTGAGGAATTGAGACTGTTTGGTGCACTTATCAATTTCTTTCTTTTGCTTATATAATTTATTTTTACATCATCTTGCTTTATCAAAGCCCTTACTGTGAATGCTAACTATACTTAAAATGCCTTGCATGAATTATTAATGAAAAAAATGTGCACTCATTTGTGGCAACACCATTTTGTCAAGTGTGGCTTCTTGGATCTCTTATGCAGCTAATAGCAAGTTTAGTGTAGAATAATAATATTGGGAATAAACTCAAAGGGCAGCTAACTGCCTTTGATTAAGATAATATCTTCACAGAAGAAAATGAATAAGGTACCCAAATAAAAACCTTTTGCTATCATAATGCAGTAATTTTGTGACTTATAGTTTTGAAGGATTGAGAAGAGGAACAAAATGAAACAATTGGTGGAAAGTTGTTTTGCAAATGTACAACAGACTGATGATGTCTCAGAAAATAAGTCTGGACTATTATTCATCAAGAAAAACAAAAACTGCATTCTTACAGAATTAATCTGCTCCCACTTCATAGGTGATCACAATGGGAAAGGTTCTAGTTGATAAACACTGCTGAGTACACATACAGGTGGTGACCAGTCTCAGTGTAACATATCTTTTTGTAGTTGACCTCAGGAAACCGGGGGCTTATTTTGTATGAAACACTTCACAGCATCCATGAACCTTAGCATTCTATGTATGGCATGCTGACTTGCTCCAGGAAGTCCAGTTCATATTTATTAAGTAAAAATACTTATTGTCTTTGAAACCTTCCCATTTCATCTCTGTAGCAATGATGTAAATAGTTCACTAAGAAAGTAATTTCTTTGACAGCATATGTGATTAAGTATAATCCTTTCTGATTTTGATAAGGATAAACATCCTGCAAATAAAGTCTAAATAAAGTAACATTTCTAGCTATCATGAATAATTTAGGAATGAACTAAATAAATGATTTAAACTATCATTCAATTCAAAAGATTGCTGAACTTGGGATCAGAAGGCTGTGTTTTTAAATCTTACTATACCAGTTACCACCTTAGGCAAATAGTTTCACTTCCCTAGTTCTCAATTTCTTCATTTGTAAAATGAGGATCATGGACTAGATGGCACATAAATTCTAAACCTTGATCTATTGTCTTAGAATCCTAAGTTTTGTGGTAATTCATTTTAATCCTCTGACAATACTCAAATACTTAAATGGATTTGTGATTTTATCAATTTGGGAATTCCCTAAGTATTCAGATTGTAACCCATACATGGCTGCCCATCTTGTATAACTTGATCTCTGCCCACCATAAAGTTCATCACAGGGGGTCTTGTTATTGTTGTTGTTCTTCTTCCTTTGTTCTCAAAGAGGACCAAACACATCAGGGGGTTGTGTCTTGAATAGCAAGTGAACTGGATTTATTAGAAGCAGGGCTGTACAAACTCATCAGCTTCACTCTCTCTCCCAGAGTCATCTCAGTCTTGTGGAAAGACATGGGTCAGAACAACTGGAGTGGCCCCAGACACAGTGGGAGACCTTCATCTTTTTAAACTAAGGTCTTTCCCAGGTGTCAGTTTGTCTAAGGCAATACTCACTCAGTGATTCAAAGCTAGGTAAGAAATGAGTCAAAAGGTGAACTAGTTTATCTACTCAAAAAATCAATTTGGGAGGGTCAGACCCTTAGGGTTTCTGGCCAGAACAGAAACAATTGCTATTTGCACTCACTGTGTGCCATCAGAACCCAAACAATGACCAAGTGAGACTTGGGCAGGGACCTACAATTGGCCAGTAAGTAAGAGCAAAAGTGATTTGGGTTTAAAATATAGTTAAGTAGTTCCATTTGAATTCCAATAGACTTATCAAAGTCTGGTTTTCCAGAACTCTATTTCAAGAAATCATAAATGAAACTACATGGGACAAAAGGGTTAGTTGTCCCAGTTTTTTTTAAAGATAGAATAATAAGTAGGGAAAAGAAAAAAAAATCTATCCCCCAAATCCCAAGATAGTCTGTGAGGTTTAAGTGGTCAAAATTATATTCCTTTGGGCAGAGCACCCACATGGTTGGGTATGATTCCCCATGGGGACAGAGGGAGAAGAAAGAGGGAGATGATGAAGGAGAAAATGTAGGAGAGAAGGCAGAGGTTGGAGAGAGGGAAGGAGGGAAGGAGGATGGAAGGAAGAAAGGAAAGAAAAGAAGGAAGAAAGAAAAATAGGAAAGGAGAAGTATTGCTGAACTAGAACTGTCTGGTTGGGTCCCTAATGGGGCAGCTACTACTACTCACAAAATATCATTCATTAAATAATCATATCTCTAAGAGAAAGTAGTATATATGGACATAATATAAGATAGAAGCAATGTGATATGGAGAAAAGCACTAGATTTTAAATTTAAAGACTTGGGTTCAGTTCTGTAACATAGTAGGTCCTGAATAAATGTTTATTGTATGAATGAATAGGTGAATGGATGGGTGAATGGATAGATGGATGGATAAAGTAATTCTACTATTTCATCATTGTGAAACCTATGTCATAAATCACTTAATCTCAATACACACAGCCGAGATGGCAGACTATAGGAAGCTGAATTCTCCTAACATTCCCCTCCAAACAACTTTAAAAAAAAATAACTTCTCAAGTTAAATTATGGAACAACAGAGCCCACAAAAAGGTTAGAGTGAAGCATTTTTTCCCAACCTAAGCCAACCTAGAAGGTCAGAAGAAGAGATCTTTATCACTGAGGGAGGGAGTCATCTGGAAGCATAATCACCAGTGGAAGATCTTGAAGGCAGCTAGAACTGAAGCAGCAGAAGAGGGTTTGGGAGTTCTCAGGCCAGCAATGGTAAGTGGGTAGAACAACTGGTACAAAAGAGATTATACTGGACCCTTTGCTGGAATAGGGTCCTTCTGGCACTGATTGGCAACTCTATTACAGTTATAGTTCGAGGACAGAGAGCAGTTCATGTGGTCATTTACAATGGAAAAGGAGCCCTTGTCACAGTTCCAAGGTAAAGAGGAGCACTAGCATTTGTGGCCGCAGGAGAGAAGATTACAGTTCCAGGACCAAGAAGCACACTAGTGCTTGTAGCTACAGGGGATCAGGGGCCCTTCCTGGGAAAAGACCAGAGCTCAGACCAGGAAAGCAGTGTCCACACCTCTTCCCAGATCATCCCACCTTGGAAGCATTGAAAACTGTAGAGCTCCCCAGATCTAGTTCTGAAAATAACAATACAAAAAAAGACTGGCTCTTGGAACAGTGCCTTCTCACACCCAGGTGAACAGACTTTAGCATAAAGTTTAAATAAGAGAAATAGACTGGGAAAAATGAGCAAATAAGAAAAAAAAAAGAACTTGACTATCAAAATCTATTTCCATTGCATGGAAGACCAAGAAACAAACTCAGAAGACAACAAAAATATATAAATAGCTACAAACAAAGCACAAAGAAAAATGTTAATTAGACATGAGTACAACAAGATTTTTTGAGAAAACATTAAAATGAAAATCTAGTAGAGGAAAAATTAAGAAAAAAATGAGAATGATGCAAGAAAATTATGAAAAGAAAATTAACAACATAGTAAAAGAGGTACAAAATATACTGAAGAAAATAACATCAAATAACAGACCTGTCCTAGTGGTAAAAGAGATACAAAAATTCACTAAGGAAAAAAATTAAAAAGCAGAATAGGCCAAATGGAAAAGGAAGTACAAAAGGTTGTAGAAGCAAATGACTCCTTAAAAATTAGAATTGAGCAAATAGAAGCTAACAACTCCATGAGAAAGCAAGAAACAATGAAATGGAAAAAAAAATGAAAAATGTAAAAAAAAAAAAGAAAATGTGAAATATCTACTGGAAAAACATCTGA
>NW_020954569.1:34961021-34979590 GCF_900497805.2 Vombatus ursinus | reverse complement strand
AGCTAGAAACATGGTATTTAAACAGCAAAGGATATGATAAATTACTCAGCAAAGCTGATTAAAATTCTTCAGTGGAAAATGGACATTTAATGAAATAATGGACTTACTAATATTGCTGATGAAAAAACCAGAGTTGAATGAAAGTTAGACATGCAAGCACTCAAGAAGAGCATAAAAAGATAAACATGAAAAAATAACTGAGACTCAGTAAAGTTAAACTGTTTACATTTCTATATGAGAAGATGATACATTTAACTCTTAAGAACTTTATCATTTCAGGACAGTTATAAGACATTTACATAGACAGTGTGTAGGAGTTTAAGTTGATTTTGTTGGGATGATCTCCAAAAGAAAGAAAGAAAGAATGAGAAAGGGGAGTGCAATGGGAGAATGGGGAAGGGATAGGTAGAATGGAAAAAAAGCAATCTCATATAAAAGTGGCATGAAAAAAACATTTAGAGTAGAGGCAAAAAGCGGGGAGAGGACAGGAAGCAATGGTTGAACCTCCCTGTCATCAGTATTGGTTAAAAGAGAAAAGAATATACACAATATGCATTCAGTTAGGTATAATCTATCTTACCCAGTAGGGAAGTAAATAAAAGATATGGAGAATGAAGATGATAAAAGGAAAGGTTAATTAAGAGAGGCAGAGGTCAGAAGCAAAATAGACTCTTGAAGAGTGACAGGATAAAAAGTGAGAAAGAAGGATAAATAGAAGAAATAGGATGGAGGGAAGTACATGGTTATTAATCATAAATGTGAATGGAAATGAGATGAGCTTCTCCCATAAAAGAGAAGTGGATGACATTGAATTACAAACCAGAATCCAACAATATATTGTTTATGAAGGACACACTTAAAACAGAAAGAAAACACAGATTTAAAATAAAGGGTTGGAACTGAATCTATTATACTTCTGTTAAAGTAAAAAACAAACAAATGAACAAAAAAAGGAAGGGGAAGCAACCATGATCTCAGACTAAACAAAAACAAAAACAGCTGGAGAATGGCTGAACAATTTGTGGCATATGATTGTAATGGACCACTATTATACTATAAGAAATGATAACAGGAGTTGTTTAAAAACAAACAAACAAAAATTCCAAGATATATAAGAACTGACAAAATGTGAAGTGAAAGACCTAATTAAAAGAGATAATCATGGAACATACATTTTGGCCAAAGTTATCATAGACTGTGGAGTAATATAAAAATATTTTTAAAGCAAGTTTCTCTGAGAAAGGCTTTATTTCTCAAATATATAGGCAGCTGATTCAAATTTATAAAAAAAAAAGTAAAAGCCGTTCCTCAATTGATAAATGGTCAAAGGCTATGAATAGACTCTAGATAAATGCAAATTACAAGAATTTTGAAGTGCTATTTCATGCTTATCAGAAATGACAAATGCTGAAGGGGTGGAGGAAAAATACATGAATAAACTGTTGGTGGAATTGTAAACTGGTCCAACCATTCTACAAAACAATTTGAAACTGCCCAAAGGGCTATAAAATTGTGCATATCCTTTGACCCAGAAATACCACTAGTAGGTCTGTACCCCAAAAGAAATCAGTGAAAAATGTTAAGAACCTGTATATACAAAAAATTACTTATAGAAGCTCTTTTGTGGAGGTGAAGAATTAGAAATTGAGAGGTTTCCTATAAATTGAGGAATGACTGAACAAGTTGTGACATATGATTGTGATGGAGTACTATCATACTATAAGAAATAACAAGAGTAGTTGATTCAGGAAGAAAACATTATAAGACATATAAGAATTGATAAAATGTGAAGTGAAAAGAATTGAGAGGTCATTGTGCACAGTAACAACAATGTTCAGTGATGATCAACTGTGAAATACTTGGTTACTCTGATCAGTACAATGATCTGAGATGATTCCAAATGACTCATGATGAAAAAATGCTATCCTCTTCAAAGAGAGAACTGATGAACTCTAAGTACAAATTGAAGAATGATTTTCTTGCTTTTTTATTTTGGCCTTTTTAGTTATATGACTAATATAGAATTATGTTTTGCATGATTTCACTTGTATATTAATTGATATCATTTTACTTGCTTTCTCAGTGAGTTGGAGGAAGAGAGGGAATTTGGAAATCAAAGTTTAAAAAGAAAAGAATGTTTAAAATAAATAATAATTTAAAAATATATCTCTGGTTTCAGTTTCCTCATCTATAAAATTATATTGTGGGAGGTGATTATTGCTTAAGCCCATTCTAGCTCTAGATAATATGATCTTTTGGATTTCAAGTTGAATGGAAATAAAAAAAAATTGCTATTATTGAAACACAATCTTCATATTATGTAGCGTTAATTTAATCATCTCCCCCCCCACACTCCACTATGTTCAATCTAGGTTTAGGGGATTATTTTTGTCTCACTGGTTTTTTAATGTTTATGGTCTGTAACCACTGGGACATTCCTTCATTTGCCTACATAAACATGTTTTCGGAGGCGGAGCCAAGATGGCTGAGTGAAAGCAGTGACTTGCTTGAGCTCTCCCCCAAACCCCTCCAAATACCTGTAAAAATGACTCTAAACAAACTCTAAAGCAGCAGAAGCTACAAAAAAGACAGAGTGAAACAAATTTCCAGCCCAAGGAAACCTGGCTGGTTGATCGGAAAGGAATATCGCACCGGTCTGGCAGAGGAGCACAGTTTGGCGTGGATGCGCAGGCAGTAGGGAACCTGGAGCAGTTTTGTGCCTGATGTAATATTTTGTAAGCAATTATGAATAACAGTCCTCCAAAAAGTTCTATGCTGATGCTCTATATGGAAGCATGAAAGTGACCTTGAGCAGAAGCTCTGGCAGATTCTATAAAGATATAAAGGCTTTGACTATGGGCTAAGTGATTGTCTGTATAATTGTGCTTGAAATACCTGACTATTGAAGTTCAAAACATCATCACCAGAATTTGGGAAACTACATAAATGTTTTTCAGTTAGGAAGTAGCCATACCAATGAAATATTAGGTCCTTAAAGTGATAACAGTATTGTTTTTGTTTCCTCCTCCCTAACTCTCAACTACCTGCCACAGTTCTGATAATAAAGTAATACAAAATGAATCCAAATCTTCCAGTCTTTAAGAAGGGTGGAGGGCATCTAGTGTAATTAAAACAGTTCTATTTCCTGTGGTTTCTTCCATTGCTTCCAATTCTTCTTTACAACATGACTAATGTGAAAATAGGTTTAATATGAATATATATATATGTTGAGCCTATATCAAGTTACATGCTGTCTTGGGGTAGGGGGAGGGGAGAGATGGGGAGAAAATTTGGAACTCAAAATCTTATGCAAGTGAATGTTGAAAACTAAAAATAAATAACTTTATTAAAAAAATTAAAAGTTCTCATAAAATGAAGACTGATTTTTGCAATAAAGTTTTCTGCTCTTCCACAGAATGTTTTTTTTTAACAGACTCTATATAGTGTTTATTTCTGCATGAAGGGAAAATAATTTTTAACAAATTTATACAACTAAGGAGAGACAAAAAATCAAAAAATAAGTCACTCACTCACTAACTTTTAGTTGGTTGTACCCTAAGATCAGTTCGGGCCTCTCACTCTGTAGGACTCTATATATCACAAGTACAAAACCTATTAAGATAAAAATGAATTATTCAGACTAAAACTAAACGATTATGAATGACCTACACAACCAAGTGAAATATCTTATTTGTTTGGGATATACATTGTACAGGACTTAAATTAAGTGAACCAATTGTTCTGAATTAGACAATAATGATGGTAACAACAGGTAGCTGTGCTCTGGCAGGTGGTGAAATATGGCCTAGCAGGAAAACCCCTGATTCATAGCTGAAGTGGTTATTTGTCATATCTCTGTATATGACAAATTTAGCCATCTCTGAATGGCCATCTCCATTAAGATGAGTTGTAGGGCTTGTCCAAGAGTTTAATTTCCACTCCCCCCTCCCAAAAAATGTCCCCTTTCTACATCATGGCAGCCAACAATCCTGCACCTGGGCTCCATCAGACTTGCCCAAACAAGAAGCTGAGTCAGGAGATAGGGCAGGGGATGCAGCTCAACTTGCTGCTTTGACATGAGTTTTCCCTTTCCCAGGATCCCTGGGTGCGAGGGGTGCCTTGGCATTCACCTTGTTGATGAACTTTTGCCAAATTCACCAAGTCTTCTGCCTGATGGAGAAAAACAATGGAATCAAAGGCAAAAGGACAAGATGAAGCCACCAAATACAGGAGAAGTCTGATCAAATTTAGGTTCTTGTTTGGAGTACCTCTTTCCCTCCCCCCCTAAACATTCTGGGATAGAAAAAAGGATAATAGGGCGTATACCTAACACCAACAACTATCATTTACATATCACTTTAAGGTTTAAAAAGTTCTTTATATATGTTATCTCATTTTATCCTCACAACAGCCCTAGGGGACAGCAGCTATTATTATCCCCATTTTACAGTGAAGGAAACTGAGGATGAGGAAGGTTAAGTAGCTTGCTTGTGGTCTTACAGTGAGTAAATTTCTGACTTAAGTTTCCAACTTAAATCTTGCTGGCTTGCTAACAGTGCTCTTTCTAGCTCTGCTCACCCAGACTAAACATCTCAATCACTAGCTTTGAAACCTTATAAATAATACATTTATTTTCAGCTACACCCTTTCCAATCTCTGTTGCTTCTTGGTCTGAGTAGGGACTGGAAGGAGTTGTTATTATCTACAAGGAGGCAAATTTCAGTTCAATGTAAGTAGCTTGGTTTAGAGCTGGTTAGCCTCTCCCAAATGCTTTCTAGGAAATCATGGAAAAGTCACCAATTGCCTTAGTATTCTCCAGCACTGACAATCCACTCTTATCAGTTTAAAAAAAATCCATTTACACATTATGTGCATATACTACAATAATGTTATATTATGAAATGTATACATAATAGGCAAAATGATATAAGAGGAAATTCATTCAATATATATACAAATAAGAAAAAAAAATGACAACCCCTGATCTCAAGGAGTTTACAATCCAATGGGGGAACAAAACACAAAAAAGGAAGTTGAAAAGGGAGGGGGAGGGGAAGATTCAATAAGGGATGTGATGATTCATGAAGTCATAGCCAAGCAGAGCTGCAGATGAAAACCAGAGATTTATCTGGAAAGTTCAGAACCTAACCTTCTATAAAGGGAGACTTTGGGAGGAGTTTAGTGCTGCAGTCCTCCAATAAAAGTTAGAGATGTCAAGTATCAAAAAATTATATAAAGAAAAATTGTAATAAAGAAAATGAATTAAAATAGGTAAAAATAATCAAATGGTTTAAAATATTGTATTTCATTCATTAAATGTTTTTAGTGAGTACAATCTGATATATATTATTACTTTAAAAAACATGTAATTTATTCTGGCAGATAGGACAGACATAAATAATAATTATTTAATGATTAATTATTCAGTTAATTTGATTTATTTTTTGGGGCATTGAGGTTAAGTGATTTGCTCAGGGTCACACAGCTAGTGAGTGTCAAGTGTTTGATCTGAGGCCAGATTTGAACTCAGGTCCTCCTGACTTCAGGGCCGGTGCCCTATCCACGGCACCGCTTAGTTGCCCCAGTTAATTTGATTTATGTAGTTAGCTAACCGTGTGCATTGTTTTAGCTGTTCTATTGAAAGTTACACAAGACAATAATCAATAAGAAGTCATAAGTCAGGGAACATTCTTATATTAATCAGAGTAATCACTTTTAGGCTAAGGACTGAACATATGAGCTCATCCGCATAGGAATCTCCAAGGTGAGGAAAAATCTACCAATGCAGAACTGCATGTTCTCTGCAGTTTACAGATTTAGAGAATTATCTAAATAATCACTGAGAGGTTTTGACGTGTCAAAGGTCACACAGCCTGTAGGTGTCAAAGGCAGGACTTGAGATTTAAATCTCCAAAGCCAGTCCTTTATTTACTATGACACAGTACCTTCAAAATTCTTACTGCTTTTTATATTGTTTCTTTGATGGAATACTTTATTTGAAATTGTATTTTGCTGCTATAACATTTTGTTTATATGACTGACTTTGTAAAATTATATTCCAGGCAGACAAGACTAGGAGCTATTTTTCAAACTCTATCTGCTATCTCTTGCCTTGGTGCATCTGTGTAGTCCGTCTCCTGAACCTAGAATGTCCTCCCTTTTTATTCCAAAACTATCAGAAGCCTTTTCTTCCCTTATGTTTTGCTTTGCTGCTATGTGTTGTTGATGCCCTTTGCTGTAAGTTCTCTCCACTTAATTTTTTCTTTAGCTGTTGGTATCTTGACTTTGTATTTATCAGAATCTACCTTGAGTTATAATTCTCTCTCTCTCTCTCTCTCTCTCTCTGTCTCTCTCTGTCTGTCTCTCTGTCTCTGTCTCTCTGTAAGCTACATGGGGTAAGGACTGTATCTTTATAGTGTCAGTATCTAGGATAAGCACGTATAAAGAGCCTGCTCCATGTCAGGTACTGTGCTAGATGCTCAGGATAATAATAACAATAACTAGCATTCATGTAGCACTTACTATAGGCCAAACACTGTGCTAAGCACTTGGCAATTATTATCTCATTTAATCCTCACAAACCCTGGGAGGTAGGTGCTGTTATTATCCCCACTTTGCAGATGAAGAAATTGAGACAAATAGAGGTTGTAGCTTGCCCAGGGTCCCACAGCTAGTAAATGTCTGAGGTCAAATTTGAACCCAGATCTTCCTGACTCCAGGCCTGATACTCTACCCATTGTACCACCTAGTTGCCCCTATTTCATAAATGAGAGTCCTTGTTTTATTAGGGAGAGGCAATGTGTTCATAGATGAGTACATAGTATTTATATAAATGTAAATACACAGTGATCTGGAGTAGGACTAACAACCAGGAAATCAGGAAAGGCTTTTGGAAGGAGCTGTCACATAAGTTGATTTTAATAGTAATAAAGATTAGAAGTGGAGGTAAGGAAGGAGAGAATTCCAGGAATGGGGGGCAACCTGTACCAAGACTTAGAGAAAGAACATGTGTGTCATGTATTGTGAACAACAAGGATGGAAATGGAACATTTGGTGCATGGGGAAAAGTAATATATATTAGCCTGGCTATACAGGCTAGAACCAAATTGTGTTGGGTTTTAAATGCCAGACAGAGGACTTTGTATTTGATCCTAAATTTAGTGGACAGTTACTGAAACTTCTTGAGGAAATGAATGACATGTATAGGCTTGCACTTTAGGGATATCAATTTAGTAGCTACATGGAAGATGTTAGGAAGAGCTGGAAGTAGGGAGACTAATTCAGAGCAACTGTAAGAATCCTGGCAAGTGGTGATGAGGGCCTGAATTGGACATGGAATTATAATCTAATTGCTCATATGAACTTCAATGATAATCCAGATTTAGATAATCATTTCAACCCTGTAGAGTTCTGTATTTTAAATCACAATACTTCCTAAAAGTTGAGTGTTATAAAATTAATTATTCTAAATTTTCATTGATAAATTACTACACCTAACATCGGTCTATGAGATTTCTTATGTATTTTTAAATATCAAATTGTTTATTTAGACAGCCCTCCCTCAAAAATAAAAAGAGTATTGATCAGGGCCTGTGAAAACCCTAGGGAAATGCCTCACTTTTAGGAATAGGATTTTAAAATTCTGTGATAAAATTATTTTAGATCATGTTCAGTGACAGGATGTAGAGAGATTATTTATAATAAACTAATTTAGGTTAAATTTCCTTTCCCTTTTCTGTAACTTGTACTTTTAAGGCAATGGCTATAGTAGATGAATTCTAATTTTAATCTTGGCAAGACCTAGCTTTTTCAAATTACTTTATTGTACTTTTAATAGTAAATTATCAGTGTTATTCAACTCATCAATCTTAGATACAATCTAGGGTCAAAATTTTTGGCCTATTTTTTCACTTTGTTATGGCACTTCATTATGCCCTAATGAAAGTGACATTTAGGGAAAAAAAAAGTTTTTAGACAAGATATATTCCATGACATGGTAATATTGCAAACACTTTTTTGACATTGTGATGTGAAGGAAAAGAAGACCTTTAGAGCATCAGTGATTTTTAAAACCTAATTGGAAAAAATCCTCAAAATAGCTTTGGAGGAGAGTTCTTATGGAGCATTTTATGGCTGGACTTTTAGTGTTAGGTATAGGAAATTGATGTGTCTCAGTGCAAAGAGGGCATATGAGAGGGGAAGCTGACAGGCTCATCTTTAGGTTTTGAAGTCATTTAATGACATTGGATTTTATTAGCTCTTTTAAAGTTCTAGAATTCTGCATGAAATTTAATCTTCTAATTGTATGAAATGAATAATGTACAAGTACAGTAATCAGTAAATAGTTTCAGAAGTATTTTTCATTATGCTAGAAATACTTTTGTTCAGTAATTGGAGACAGATTAAATAAGATGTTAGAAGCTAGGAAAGAATGCAGGGTATGGGGCTGAGCTCTCCTACTTATCTTTGTATCTCCTTAAGCATCAGTTTCAATAAGTTACACGCATAGTAACTCAATTAATAAATATGCCATGAAATAAAGGAGCAATTGTGGGATTATTTGATAACTTACCAGTATTTTCTCCCTTGCCAGAAAAAAAAGACTATGTTCGGTGGTAACCTTCCCCTACCACACTAAAAAAATGGTTCTGTTTCTTAATACTATCAGCACCAACCCTCTAGGTTATTAAACATTTTAAAAACATTAACTCCATTTATAATCCAAACTCTGCCATACCCATGAGTAGAAAACATCATTTTCCTTCCTTTAAAGAGAAAATGAGGCTTCAATCTCTCCCTGTTTCAAGCATTATTTATTGTTCTTATAAAAATTCCAGAAAATTATGATTATTCACCTATTGAGAACAAATTGCATGTATATCCCATTTTATGTTCCTGAAAAAATATGTGCCAATCTGTGTTTTTGCAAATTAAATTATAATTTAAATGTGATAATGGGGGGAGACAGTGTCTTAAAAAAGTGTCCTAGATCACTTTATATTGTACTTTTATATAGCAAACGACTGGATTATATCATATTATAATATACAATACTATGTTGTACTTTACTATAGTCTATTTTATTTTAATATACCCTAAAGTATACTGTAGTATAATTCGTAATGTACTCTTCATTGTTCCTGAATTGGCATCATGTAGCAGAAGGAACACATAGAAGAGGTCCCCAACTAAAACTATACCTACAGGTAAAAATTGACTTTAACACTTACCCACTCTTTGTAAAAAAAAATAAAAATAAAAATAAAGTGCTCTATTTCCTGTAATTAACTCACTTTTCCTTCCCTTCAACAAAGTCCAAGATAAAATAAATGAAAAAAAAGAAAAAGAAATAAATATACATGATAAATTTATCATACATTTAAAAGGAATAGCAAGTTGTACATAATAGATTTGCAGTTTCATGTACAATAATCTTTTTTTTTTATTATGCTATGTTATGGAAACACTTGTTTTATTCCACGAATTAAAAATAAAATAAATAAATGTGAAAATAAATTTAAAACAAGAACTATTGGGAATATGAATACACAAAGGTCAGAAAATTACACATGACCTGGCAGCTTTGGATTTACTCAAATTAATTGTATGTTTATGACATTAAAATTCCAGATGCCTATCTATTAATATTATTAATATTTAGTGGAATATATTTAAGTTATAGAGAGGTAGGATAGGTAAGAGTATTTCAAGAAGAGTATCTGTTCCATACTGGAGTGGATAGAAGCAAGTCTAGGAGTCAGGAAGACCCAGTTCCAAGTTGGTTTAAGTTCGCATTGGGTTCTAGTAGCATGGGGCAGTTGAAAGAGTGCTGGATTTGGAGTTACAGATCAGAGATTCAAATTCTGTTTGGGTCACTTACTTTTTGGGCAAGTTACTTATCCTCTCTGGGCTCCAGTTTCCATAATTTTGAAGTGAGGGAGTTGAATTAGATTACTTCAAGGTCCTTTTCAGCTCTAAATCTATAATATCATGATTCTGTGAAGTTTCACACCTGATACTTACTGACAAATTGGTTAGCTCCCCAGTTCCCCAGGCTACTCTCTAAGAACATTTAGTAAGTTCTGATTTGCATTGGTAGAGAGAATTTTCTTACTTGGAATTTCCTATTCCAAAAAAAAATTACAAATTGTGGTAGTTTTTAAAAAAGTATCTGAATAGGTTGCTGTATTTCCTGGAAGGATCCATGAAATAATAGTATATATCTCATTTCTTAGAACATGCCTTTTGTCCAGTAGGCTTTTAAGTATCAATACACAATATATGCCAATTCGTTTTGTATCTAATAAGAATAACAGAGTCTTTCCCCTTTAGTCCTCTCACCCTCACTCCTTTTCCTCCTTCTTTGAGACCATACTTAGAATCCCATACATAAAGGAAGAAGAAAGTCTAAGGTTAAAAAAAAAAAAGTAGAAGGAATAACTTTTCTCAGGTTCTATTACATTCAAAATTGCCCTTTGGTAAAACAAACAAACAAAAAAACACACAAGAGATCAGAATTGCAAAAGCTAAACAACAACCTAGTGACCAAAATGCTTCTTTTTCAAATGCCGTGTTGTTGCCAACTGTAGTAATATACAGTTCAAATATTAGGACCACGAATACAATCTTTTACCTTTATTGCATTTTGTGAAAGAAGGGTAATGTCCAAAATAGCAGCCTATAGTGTTGGTGAATATATGGCCTTCACTTACTGTGTATATATACCATAAAAGATGGATTTCTTTTCTCATTCAGTAAGTACACTCTTTTAGTAGAGCCCAGATACTTTGTAGGAATGGTACTCCTACAAGGACCTGATAAAGTACGTTATTTAGAGCCATAACATCTTATTGCAGCAGTTTTACATGGGTTTTTCTTTATTAATCTTTAATAGTATTTCTCCTAACTTGCCAGGAATAATAGGAAAAGCAATAAAGCAACAGTATGGATACTATGGAAGACTGACACATTTTCTGAAGTAACAGCTTTGCTGAGGTACTAAAATGTAAGTATGAATATGGTTAAATAAACAAGGTGCTAAACGGAGAAGTCAGAGCAAAATCTATGTACCTGATGTAGTAAATTCAATATATGATGAATAAGGAAGGCCATAGAGCCCCCCCCCCATTTGTCTGTATAGATAAGTGTGTAGTTTCTGGAACCATTGGAGAGTGAGGAAAGAGTTCTTTAACACCATGATTTCAAAAAGTGAGGCAGGAAACTAATATTCAGGATGATTGAATCTTATACATCCATTGCTTTTCTGAGTACTTAAGTCTCCACTAAATTCTTTCCATGAATTCTCCCCAACTTATGTGACAATTATTCCATTTGGCACCCAAATAAGACCAGGTTTGAGTTGACATTAGTTATCACAGTTTTTCCTTAAGCTTGAATTAACTTAATTGAAATGGCAATACATTAGATATTCATAGGGATACAATGAAAATCAGGAATAATGAATTTTGTTTCAGTAGTGGTTCAAGTATTAAGATATCACTAGTAAATAGATGATTTTTTTTTACTTTCTGTCACTTGTTACTGATAGTTTTGTGGCTTGGTTTGGACCAAAAGAAAGTAGTTTGGGTCAGGAGAAGAACTAGGGTTAAATATTTCCTACTACTCACAAGCTATATGACACCAAGCAAGTCTCTGAATCTTTCATTAAGTATAATATCCCAAATATATATCTCCCTGGGAGCTTGTGGGTGATTGAATGAGATTATGTAAAAACATTTTATACAACATAAAATTTTATAAATACATAGAATCATAGCTAGTAGGTTCGTGGGGCAGCAATAAGGCCAAAGCAAGAAGTATAAAAATGCCCTAATATTTACATTTTATTTTTTAATTGTATTGAACCTGTCATTTCATTGATGTATGAAATTCCCTGTACTAATGCAAATCTGTAATTGCTATAAAACTTAAAATCTTATAGAAGTTCCTTGGGGTACCAAATGGTTAACTGACTTGCCCAAGGTCCCCATGTGTCATAGATGGGAGTTAAATCTAGGTCTTCATGACTCCAGTCAGGCTTAGCCATCTACTAGATTATTCTGCAGCTATACTTTATACCCTCTCAAATTTTAGTGCTCTAGGGAAAAAAATCTGATTACCTCACCCTAGTTATGATGCTATATATATGATTATGCATTTGTTTCATTTTACAATGTGTTAATTTAGAATCAGGATTAGTGTTGAGGACATCTAGAAACTTGATCTTATGTCCTGCTCTACTACTTATCTGATTTCAGTTTAATCTGGAAAGGATATTTATGATGAACTTTCAAAATAATCTAATCTACCATCCATGTTAACACTATTTGCCAACCATTTCAGAAGTTGAACTTTTGAACAAAAGTGAGGAGAGTTTAAATTTATTTTTAAAAATTAACTAAGAGGTAATATGGTATAGTAAAAAGCATACTAGTTTTTGAGGCAGATGGCTTGTATAAATTTATGTGGCCTTGGAAAAGTCATTTAAACTGTCTATTCCTGACTTTTCTCTTCTGTAAAATGAGGGAGTTGGACTTAATGACCTTTAGGCTCCCCTGTGGCTCTAATTCTATTAATTTATTTTTATTACAATTTAAATATAATAAACAATCATTTCAATATACAAAGAATACCAAGAAAGAAGTTTGATAAACTGTGAACTTCTTGTATGTAAAACATTTTTAAAGAAAAAATATGGACTTGTTAAATTTAATAAGGTAGTAACACAACCACTAACTTTGTATCTCATATGTCTATTGCATTCTTCTATGCATTTATATGTGTGATTGCTGTCTAAATATATATATTATATCTATACCATTTGCTTATAGGTAGCATGCATTGATATGCTCTGGGATCAGGCTTACTTCTTTTGGAAGGAAACTGTAATTTTGGCCTTGTAGGGAGCAGGAGAAGGGTTGTGTCTTGACCGTCACTTCCCTCACCAACTGGTAAGAAAAGTATAAGACTAAAGTTCTTAGTACCAAATACATCTTAAATATCTGTATATCTAGGAGTTCAACAGAGTCAGAATAAAAGGCACTATCCACAATTACTCAAGAAAAGGGTAATAGCTTCATACTATCAGATTAATTTCTTACCACCAAATGCTGGTTACACAAAGCACCTTCATGGATATTGACTAACAAGAAAACTTATTTAAACAAGCAAAACAGTAAGCAGAAGTCAGGGACTCATACAGAATAGAATAGGCAAAGGAATATATAGCACCAAAGCTGTCTTGACTGGGAGTAATATAAAATAATCAACAAAGGAGTTACAGAACGACTTCACCAAGAACAATTTGCTCTAACTCTATAGTTTCAAACAGTGTAAGTCAAGAGACTTGATGGGGTCCACCTTCCCCTAAATATCCAGGGTTTTGAAAGTCCTATTTACCACACAAAAGTCCACACTTTACCTCTATTGACCTAAGTCCTTCTTAATGGAATCCCTTATTGTGCAGATATAAACCAAAAATTGTATATTCTATCTTACATCATTTAGATCAATGGTATACTAGCATATTTAGGAAGATTCTGACCCCACTAGACAAACACATGCCATTGACTCCAAGGACAATACTTGACTAATTGTAGACATTATTCTCTCAACCAGTCTGGAGTCATATCTTTTGCATATGAAGCAGGAATGTAATCAGACTATCCCTCAGGAGGACAGAAACAAATAACTCACCCTACGAAACCAAAAAGAAAAAAAACAACTTCCCACTTCATCCAGAGAGGATTCTATTTTTCTTTTTTTGAGGTAACTGCATTTTAGCTCACCTTTTGCTTGCATTTTAGCTTTCATAATCATATCTAACTCCCATTTTTTAAAAATCCTCACTTTTATGGAAGGACATCCAAAAAGACTGCATCCTCCCTGTCTCAGACTACTTTGGCCAATGGAAGATGGATAAATCTTAGAAGTCTCTTTTCCTTCACTAGAAGAAAACCAATTGACCCCAAGAAAAGTGATTGACTAGCTGTGAACATAATAGAACTTTTTTTTTTTTTTAGCATATACTGTAAATGCCCATAGGAAATAACTTGTATTCTGAAGTCCAATTGCCTTATAGAGATACTTTTTCTATGAGCCATCTAATGTTTCTCTCTATATTGGCTTAATTGTTGAGCAAAATTAAAGCTTTTACATTCTTGGATTCTAAATTATAAAAAAAAATAAGTTTTCTTTCCATGAAAGTAGCCTCAAAACTTAATTTTGGGGAATATCCTTTCTCTTTTGGCCAGTCTGGGCCTATATCAATTCAGCACCAAACATTTATAAAATACTTGGTATCTGCTAGGTACTGGGCTAGTGTCAAGGATATACAAACAAAAGAAGCTTATGGTAAAACTAGGGGAGACATATATGTGCACATACATATGTATATACATATGTACACATGTATGTATTTACAAAATAAATGCAAGATAATTTAGGGGCAGGCTGAGACATCTATATAGAACGTGACAATTATACTAAGCCTGGAAGAAAATTATAGCTTCTAGGGGCTAAGGGTGTATTTGAGGAAAAGTAAGTCCAATTTGACTGGGCAATAAGGTACCTGAAGAGAAGTAAAGTGTAATAAGATGGGAAAGGTAGTTGGGACCAGGTTAGGAAGAGCTTTTAATGTCATGTACTGAGATTTGTATTTGAGCCTAGAAATAATAGGAAATCATTTGAGTTTATTAAGTAGGGATGTTTATGGTCAGACCTGTATTTTAGGAAACTCAATTTAACAGCTATATGTGGGATAAATCAAAAAGGAGAGAAACCTGAGGCACCTTAGGCCAGGGGACCCAGATATTATTGCCCTGAAGTTTTAGAAAATAAAATCTCTTAAAACCTAGGGTACAAATCTGATTAGGTTACTTTTCTTTATTTATCTCTCATGAACCACCCTTCCTTAAATATTTGATAAATGAAATTTTGAGCAATTAGACAAACTTCCATCTGTTTCTTTTATTGAGATATTATTTTCATGAAATATTTGTTCATCCTTCCCTTGGAATAAGGCAAACATAAAATGTTGGCCAAAAAACAGTAATATTTAGCAATGACAGTCCTCTGGTTGTTACCCACTGGCAGTTGAAGCTGTTTATCATCTAGGAAATAAAGAACTCAAAGGTAATGTTTAGGCTAGTAACCTAAATCTTGATATTCTCTAGAACACCATTCTTGTCAAGGCCTCTTTTGTGTAATCCTTAAGTGAAATAAGTAGAATCTTTCATCAGAGATCACAGTTCATCCTGTAATATAACTTTCAAAAGGGCATCTTCTTTTTAAAATCTTTATCCAAAATTGAAAATATGAAGACAAAATGGAGAAATTACATTAAAACTTTGATATGAGGAGCCAAGATGGTGGAATAGAAGAAACACAACAGCTACGATTTCTCAACATTTCCCTCCAAGCAACTTTAAAACATTGCATCAAATTAAATTCCAGAGCAAACAAAACAAAAAAAAAAAGTGAGGATGATAACTTTTTTTCAGCTGATGACAACTTAGGAAGTTAAAAGGATAGGTTTGTGACACAGGGATAGGGGCTGGCCAGGAGCCCACATGAAGGCAACATCAGCTATGGGCCTCATAGGTGGTGGTGTCAGCAGCAGCAGAACCTTTGGGAGCTCTCAAGCCAGAGATGGTTTAGTTAGATGGCACTTGATTAGAAGGGGATTTTGGAAAAATCCTATGAAAGCACTGAGCACAGGGGAGGGTGCTATGCAGTAATTCCATTGCCCATTGGCAATGTTGGTTCAGTCCCTGCTTATCAGGGACCATCCTCCCTTGTGACCGCAAGTAGAGGAGTGCTTGCAGTCACAAGGGAGGATGGTCCCTGAGAAGCAGTAGCACTTATGGTTGCAAGGGATCAGGGGCCCTGAGGAGCAATATTGTTTGTGACACAGGAGTTGTGGCCTTTCCTAGACCAGAGCTTAGACACAGGAGAGCAGTGACAACATAGATCATACCACCTTTGAAGGACAAAAACAGAAAATCCCAGAACTAACTATGAAAACAGCAAAACTTGGGACAATGCTCCCACTCACCTCTGACACCCACCCTGGGAACAGAATCCAACTTTAACATAAAATTTAAAGTCATGAAGTAGACTAGAAAAATGACCAAAAGAAAAAAAGAACATGACAATAAAAATCTACTGTGGTGACAGAAAAGATCAAGATACAAACTCAAAAGAAGATAATGACATCAAAACAAGTAAAAAGAAAGCCAAAAAGGAAAAAAAAAATGTAAGTTGGACAAAATCCCAATAAGAATTCTAGAGGAGCTAAAAATAGTCTTAAAATCAATTAAGAGTAGTAAAGGAAAACATTGGACAAAAAATGAGAGTGATAAAGAAAAATAATGAAAAAAAATTGACAACTTGGTAAAAAAAAAGGCACAAAAATACTAAAAAAAAATAACAACTTCAAAGTAAGATTTGCCCAACTGGAAAAAAGGTACAAAACCTCACTGATTAAAATAACTCTTTAAAAAACAAAACTGTCCAAGGGGGAAAAAAAAGAGAGAGAGAAATTTAATCTTTAAAATGTAGAATTGGGGGGGCAGAGCCAAGATGGCAGAGTGAAAGCAGTGACTTGCTTGAGCTCTCCACCAAATCCTCCGAGTACCTGTAAAAAAATGGCTCTAAACAAATTCTAAAGCAGCACAACCCACAGAAAGACAGGGTGAAACAAATTTCCAGACCAAGACAACCTGGATTGTTGATCAGAAAGGTATATTGTGCCATTTGGGGAGAGGAGCACAGTTTGGCTTGGGCATGCAGGCCGCAGCAATCGTGAAGCAGGCCTCAGAATGCTGAATCACGGGCAACTGTGGTGGTTTCCAGACTTCTCAAGCCATGAATGAAAAAGACAACTTAAAAGGTCAGTGGGAAAAGTCTGTGACTGCAGTGAGAGAGAGAAGTTAGGTTTCAGCCACAAGTCTTGAGAGCAGGCCGTGGCTTCCAGCCCACAGACTGAGGGGGAATATGGTAGCTGATCAGGGGGGATTGCAGGGATCTCTTTGCCAGTGCTGAAGCAGGAATCTCTTGCTTTGCCCAGGCTTGGATCTGGGTCACAGTACTGAGTGGTGGTCCTGGGGCAAGGAGGAGTGCTGGAGTGGTGGAGCTTGTTGTGGCAGTAGAGAGGAAACACCTCACCCCTTATCACTGCAAATTTACAGGGACCTAAAAGTATCTCTGAAAACAGCTGTACAAGCCCCCAAAGCTTGGGACAGTACATTCTCCACATTGGAAGCAGACTCTTAGCTTAACAAACAGTTTAAAACTCAAGTAATTGACTGGGATCATGAGTAAGCAGCACAAAAAGAGTCAGACTATATTATCTTACTTTGGTAACAAAGAAGATCAAAACATACAACCAGAAGAAGACAACAAAATCAAAGCTCCTACATCCAAAGCCTCCAAGAAAAATATGAATCAGTCCCAGGCTTTGAAAGAGCTCAAAAGGGATTTTGAGAAGCAAGTAAGAGAAGTAGAGGAAAAACTGGGAAGAGAAACGAGAGTGGTGCAAGAAAATCATGAAAAACAAGTCAATAGCTTGCTAAAGGAGACCCCAAAAAATACTGAAGAAAATAACACCTTAAGGAATAGTTTAACCCAAATGACAAAAGAGATCCAAAAAGCCAATGAGGAGAAAAATGCTCTAAAAAGCAAAATTGGCCAAATGGAAAAGGAAGTCCAAAAGATTACTGAAGAAAATACTTCCTTAAAAATTAGAATAGAGCAATTGGAAGCTTGTGACTTTATGAGAAATCAAGACACTACAAAACAAATCCAAAAGAATGAAAAATTAGAAAACAATGTGAAATATCTCACTGGAAAAACATCAGATCTGGAAAAGAGATCCAGGAGAGAGAATTTAAAAATTATTGGACTATCAGAAAGCCATGATCAAAAAAAGAGTCTAGACATCATCTTTCAAGAAATCATCAAGGAAAATGCCCTGATATTTTAGAACCAGAGGGCAAAATAGAAATTGAAAGAATCCACCAATCTCATCCTGAAAGAGATCCCCAAAGGAAAACTCCTAGGAATGTAGTAGCCAAATTCCAGAGTTCCCAGGTCAAGGAGAAAATATTACAAGCAGCTAGAAAGAAACAATTCAAGTATTGTGGAAACACAATCAGGATAACCCAAGATTTAGCAGCTTCTACATTAAGGGACCACAGGGCATGGAATATAATATTCTGGAGGGCAAAGAAGATAGGATTACAACCAAGAATCACCAACCCAGCAAAACTGAGTATAATCCTTCACGGGAAAAATTGGTCATTCAGTGAAATAGAGGTCTTTCAAGCATTCTTGATAAAAAGACCAGAGCTGAATAGAGAATTTGACTTTCAAATACAAGACTCAAGTGGAACATGAAGAACTAAACAGAAAAGAGAAATCATAAGAGACTTATTAAGGTTGAACTGTTTACATTCCTGCATGGAAAGATGACATTTGTAACTCATGAGACCTTTGTCAGTATTAAGGTAGTTGGAGGGGAAAATTTACATATATATATATATATATAGAGAGAGAGAGAGAGAGAGAGA
>NW_020954569.1:34956151-34960921 GCF_900497805.2 Vombatus ursinus | reverse complement strand
AGAGAGAGAGAGAGAGAGAGAGAGAGAGAGAGAGAGAGAGAGAGAGACAGAGAGACAGAGACAGAGAGACAGAGAGACAGAGAGAGAGGCAGAGAGACAGAGAGAGACAGAGACAGAGATGGAGAGACAGAGACAGAGAGAGACAGAGACAGAGACAGAGAGACAGAGAGAGAGAGAGAGTGCACAGGGTGAGTTGAAGATGAAGGGGTCATGTCTGGAGAATAAAATTAAAGGGTGAGAGAGGATTGTACCAGGAGAAGGAGAAAGGGAGAGGTAGAATGGGGTAAACTAACTCACAAAAAAAAAAAAACCAGAAAAAAAAAGGCTCTTACGGTGGAGGGGAAATGGGAAAGGTGAGAGGGAATGAATGAATCTTATCCTCATAGGATTTGACTTAAGGAGGGAATAACATACACACTCAATTGGGTATGGAAATCTGTCCTACCCTACAGGAAAATGTGGGGGGGAAGGGGACAAGAGAGTAGGGGGATGGTAGAGAGGAGGAGAGATTGGGAAAGTGTGTAATCAGAAGCAAATAATTCTGAGGATGGACAGGGTCAAAAGAAAGAATAGAATAAATGGGGGGGGCAAGATAGGATTAAGGGAAATAGAGTTAGTTTCTCACAGCATGTTTACTATGGATGTGTTTTGCATACCTGAACATATATAATCTATATTGAGTTGCTTGCCTTTTCAATGATAGTGTGTGGGGAGGGAGGAAGGGAGAAAATTTGGAACCCAAAGTTTTGAAAACATATGTTTTAAAAAAATATTTTCACATGAAACTGGGAAATAGGAAGTACACGAAATGGGGTACAGAAATCTATCCTGCCCTACAGGAAAATATAAGGGGAAGGGGTTAAGAGAAGGGTGAGGAGAGATAGAAGGGAAGGCAGACTAGGGGAAGCGGTATTCAGAATGCATGCCATATTGGGGTGGGGGAAGTGGTGAGATGGGGTGAAAATTTGGAACGCAAAATCTTGTGGAAGTAAATGTTGAAAGCTAAAAATAAATAAATTTATTAATAAAAAATAAAAAAACACAAAAAAACAATAAATAAATTCTCTTCAAAAAAATTTAGAATTGGGCAAGTGGATGTTAATGATTCTAAGAGACATCAAGAAAGAATATAATGAATCCAAAAGAAGGAAAAAATAGAAAAAATGAAATATCAGAAAAATAACTGATCTGGAAAATAGATCAAATAGAAATAATTTAAGAATTATTAGATTATTTGAAAGCCATGATCAAAGAAAAAGCCCAAATATGATAATTCAAGAAATTATTAAGGAAAATTTCCCTGGTATCCTGGAACCAGGAGGTATAATAGAAATTGAAGTAGTCCACCAATCACCAATTCAAAAAGATCCTAAAATAAAAATTCCCAGTAATATTATAGCCAAATTCCAGACCTCTAAGATCAAAGAGAAAATACTTCAAGTGATCAAAAAAAGAACATTCAAATACCCTAGAGTTACAGTTAGTATCACAAAAGATTTAGGAGCTTCCACATTAAAGGAGCAGAGGTCTTGGGATATGCTATTTCAGAAGACAAAGGAGCAAAGATTACAATCATGAATAACCTACCCAGAAAAATTGAGAGTAATCATTTGTGTGTGGGGAATTGACATTCAATGAAGTAGAGGGCTTTAAATCATCACTGATGAAAACACCTGAGATGATAGAAAATGTAACTTTCAAAAATGAAACTGAAGAAGTATAAAAATCAAGACTTGAAAAAGAAATCATAAGGGACTCAATAATGTTAAATAACATACCTTCCTAAGTTGGAAGGTGATACATGTAACTACTATGAACTTTATTGTTATTAGGACAGATAGAAGATCTTTAAATAGAGAGGGGGCATGTGAGTGAGTTCCTTATGCTGGGATAATCTCAAAAAAAAATAGAGGATGGCAAGAAAGAAGAATACACTGGGAGAATGGAGAAAGAAGAGGAAGAAAGGGAAAATTTATAGCATAAATATGTGATCAATCTGGGAAGTGAAATAGAAAATTTTGATTACATTATACTTAAAAGTTTTTTTAATCAAATAAAATCAATGCAGTCAAGATTAGAAGGAAATCAGGAAACTGGGGGGGGCTTTTTTTTACAGCAAGTTTTTCTGATAAAAGCCTCATTTCTCAAATTTATAGGAAACCAAGTCAACTTTATAAGAATACAAATCATTCCCCAATAGATAAAAAGTTAAAAGATAAAAAGAGGTAATTTTCATAAGGAAAAAAAAAACATCAAAGCTATCTATATACATACAAAAATGCTCTAAGTCACAACTGATTAGAGAAATGCAAATTGAAACTGTGTATAATCTTTGACCCAGCAATCCCACTACTAGGTCTGTATGCAAAGAGATTTAAAAAAATAAAAAAAGGAAAAGTACTTATATGTATAAAAATATTTATAGCCACTCTTTTTGGGTTGGCAAAGATTTAGACAGTGAGGGGATGTCCATCAATCGGGGAATGACTGAAGAAGTTCAAGTATATGATTGTGATGGAATACTATTGTATTACAAGAAATGATGAGCAGGATGATTCTAGAAAAACCTCAGAAAACTTATATGAACTGATGCAAAATGAAGTGGGCAGAACCAAGAGAACATTGTACATGGTAACAGTAATATGGTATGATGATCAACTGTGAATCACTTAGCTATTCTGATTGTGCAATGATGCAAGAGAATTCCAAAGCACTAATGATGAAAAAAAAATCACTTCCAGAGAGAGAACTGATGGAGTATGAATACATATTAAGCATTTGTTTTTGTCTGCCAAAGACAATGTTTATTAGAATATCTGTCATATTGGTCAGACTCTTAAGGATTCTGAATATTAGTGAACTAACAGAGTAAGCAGTGGCTAGATTTTAAGAATCTAAGCACCTTAATGGAGACAAAATGAACCTTATATACAGAAAGACCGTGGGAGGGATCTAGGAGTGGCCAAGTAGTTTGGGGTGACTGGAGGAGGGGTCTAAGGAGGATCTGGATGGGAGTGGCCAGTAAGCTGGGATGAACAGAATTTCTGGGACCTGGATCACATGGACAAGGGAGAATGGAGCCTAGCTAGGATTAAGGGTGGGAAATGGCCAAGGGCCACAGGGAGGTAAGACAATGAAGGGATAACTAGGTTTAGGGTAATGGAATTTGGAGATTGGGTATAAATCTCAGGCAAAAGCCAGAGATTTGGCCATGTGGGAAAGTCCAAGGTTTTTCCTTTCTGAGGTCCAGATCCCAACCCCATCATTCCCCCCTCAAACAAATGGGACCCAAATTCTTTTGGGATAAGGGGCAAAGGTCTCAGCTTCTGAAACTACTTTCTGCTAGCAAGGAGCATGGAGCTGACCCTGCTTCAAGGGGATCCCAAAGAGGAGGTTGACTATAATGAAGCACAGGATGCATCCAGAGAACAATGGGGGGACATTGGCTGGTACCTGCTGTTTGCTATCTAATGTAGGTGAATGGCCTGTAGTTCAAGCTTGGGAGGCTAGCTTCTTTACTTTGAGCAGGATGTGCTGAACCTGGGTGATGCTTCCAGGCAAAGGTTGCCATAGGGCCCAAGAACATTGCCAGGGGGCCCAAGCTGTAGTTTCTGCCCCTCCCCCCTCCTTCCATTCCCACATGAGGGAGGGTAAAATCAAAGGTGAGGGGTAAAGGGTGAAACTCTCTTCTCCTATGAGAGGACTTAACAGATACCCTCTTGACTCAAGGGAAGGGAGTGGGAAAAAGGAGTGACCAGGGTTGTAAGGAGGAGTTTCAAAATTCCTTAATGATCAATCAAAAAACCTCCATAATCTGTCAAGATATTTTTCGCTGCTCTAACTTTTCCCTGTAACCTCCATGAAGAAGGATTCAGGGGTGTAGAGGGAAGGGAGTAAGTAAGCCTCAGGGAACCAAAAAATAACTGCAGTTTTCCCCAATTCCCTAATGCCAAGAGAATTGACAGAATTGGCCATACACTTCCAGATAGGGCATCCATCCTTGTCCTCTATGCTGTGGAAGGTGTACCCAGGTCCATGGCCTTAAACTGACTCAGTGGACCAAAAACCTGAGAGCATCAGGCTGAGTGTGAGTCAGCCTTGTAACTGTCTGCCTGAAAAGCAACTCCAAGCCTTGGTGCTTGGAGAGCGACCCCAACTGCAGAGCAAGAAAGGAGAAGGGGAAGCTTACATACCTTCCAGTCTTGGCTGGAGAAGAACTTGGGGTTAGGCAGTTCCCTGTATGGGCCCACCAAAATGTTGAGGTTTAGGGGTTCAGGGTTGCTGTAACCCCAAAATCAAAACATGTGGGTCCTGCCCAAATGAATTTGACCCAAGCCTTCTTTCAGCCAAGGACAAAGTTTATTAGAATATTATTGGGCAGACTCCTAAGAGGTCTGAACGTTAGTGAGCTATTGACTAGATTTTGTAAGGATCTAAGCAATGGCTAGATTTTAAAAATCTAAGGCTAATTTTTTTCTTTATTTAAAAAATATTTTTTGTCATTTTACTGGCTAATACAGAAATATATTTCACAGCGTTTCACATATATAATTGATATTCATTTATGCTTTTCTAAAAATGTGAGGGTAGGGCAGGAAGGAGGAAGAAAATTCAGAACTCAATTTTTTAAACAAATGCTAAAATAAAGAGGTGCTAAAGGAATAACTTTTACACCGGAGGGAGATATTATGGTGGAAAGTGGACATCACTTAATCTCATTCTTCTGATCTGAATTTGTTTAAAGAAGGAATATATATATATATATATATA
>NW_020954569.1:34923667-34956141 GCF_900497805.2 Vombatus ursinus | reverse complement strand
AAATTGTGCTTCTTTTTGCTTTTTGATGCACAAAAAACAATGAAATGACATAAATCATTTCCTCTTCCATAACAACCTGTGAAATTTCTATCAACTGAGCTTCAAATTCCTTATATTTTCTTACCATTTTAAATGCTAAATAGTTTCATTTTTTTTCATTCATGCTTTAATTTTGGTTTCATTTATAACAAGAATATGAATATTGAGATGATTGAGTTCCTCCAGTAAGATACTGACTTTGCCTTCTCAAGTACCAAGAGTTAAATTTATAGACTGTCTAAAATACCATTTATTCTTTGCACAGTTTGTCTCTTTTCCAGAATTATACATTCATTGAAAAAAGCCAGAATGGGCTCACATAAGACTAAGAACTATCTTATATTTGCCTTTGTTTTTTGACTTGCCTTAAAAAGCATATGTATGCATGCATATATACATACACACATATATGTATATATGTGAGAGATATCATATATGATATATAAATATATGCAAATATATGTAAATTATATATAAATCCTGTGTGAAAGAATGGTTAATACACCCAAAGAGATAATTCTCTTCAATGACTCTGTCATGTTTAATTTCAAGCCAGGTATAAAGCCATAAAATGTACTTGCCACTACCATGGAGTATTTTTTTGCATAAATGTCAGAAGGATTCTCTATAGATAATGAAGTCTTTCAGATAAACCTGTTTACACACAGCATGATGTTGATACCATCAAGCATCATAAAATTATAGGCCTTCATAAATGAAATCTATGATTGTTAAAAATAGATAGGCCTAGCAATACTTAGCAAAAACAAAATGATGAAAATACCATTATCAGATTATAATTTGAAGCTGGATGGCTGGTATATTCATATCTGTTACCATAACTAGGACAGGCACTCTGTGGATAATAATTTGAGCCCAGAATTACAGTAAAAAGAATACTTTGAGAAAATGCTATGGATTTAATGACATCAAGCTGCTCCCTGTCATAAAAACTAATCTTTTTAACACAAATGATCTCTTATGATTCTGTATGACACAAATCATGAAACACCACAATCCTTGAAGAATTGAAGTTGCAAATGGCCACAAGGTGGGCACAAATCAACTGCAGCATATTTCTAACAATTTCATCTACAATAAATTCCATAAGACATATCTCTTAGGAAATGTATAGTTAATAAAGGAAGTAGGCTAGTCATATAGATAACTTATAGAAACTCCAAGTGTGATAACGGTATCCAAAAAATGTTAAAAGATCTAGATAATGGCATCTACCACATAACTTCTCAGAGAAGATTTTTTTTTTATGTGAGATCATGAAAAAGAATCAGTCATGATGAAAAGCTGTGGAGGAATTGAATTCAGCACTGATGGAGGGGATTTAAAGGTCAAGGAGATAACAGATCATTGATGCATGGAAGGAGAGGTTTCGAGGACCAAGGAATTATTACCTAGTGGCCATTTATAAATGATTTGCCTTTCCTTACTTAATTACACTGATTTACACATGTTGTCCCTGGAATAATATTCAAGCCTTTCTATTTTTTTTGCACCTACCATGTCCTGAAGTCCCTTGGCATAACCTTTAAGAAACCAAGGTTATCTCCACTTCATGATGAGTCAACCAAGTGAGATTTTGGAGGAACTATATGGCTAATTTTCTGAAACATATAATCATAAATATATACATATACATATGTGTGTATAAGTATAGATGTATACTTGTATAGTTCATGTGCGATTCAATTAATATTTCTCAAATAGTAAGGTGGAGCATTTTTGAATGACTCTACATACCTTGGATTTCTTCCCTTCAAAATTGCCTGTTCTTGTCCTTTGTGTACTTCTCTATGCTTCCACTCGCTATCTCCTGTGTATAATAGACTATGGAATGATACTAAGACATGTTGTTGAATAGTTATGAAACAAACTTATGGGTTGTGCCACATACTTTAGTGAATGACAGACACTTTTTTTAATCACCTTCCACAAGTTTTCAGGCAAAGAAAAACTTTTTTTTTCTACTTCTTATGTAATTTGCTTTACTTTTCTTCTCATTTTTTTCTTTATATTTTCTTTTTTACACGAATTGGTGTTTCATGAGCTTTGTGATTGTGGTTACTATTATCAATAAATTGTCAGTATTTTGGGTTACTATTATCAATAAGTTGTCAGTAATTTGGGCAAAAGGAGAAGCAAATTATATTCAAAATATAATGAATCCATTTTTCTAATTTCCTAGTTTCTATCCTCAGCAGTCACAGGGTCAAAGTTTATAGTGACTTCTGATCAAAATACGATAACTGATATATTTTTAAGTCCTTGGCATTAGTTAGGACATTGAAATATTAATCTCCTCATACATAACATTAATGGCTCAATACACAGCTGTCTTTTCACTCTGGAGATGCCTCTCCACACTCTGATAGAGCCGGGATAGCCATTTCCAGATTGAAGTATTGCATCTTTTTCAATGAAATTATTCTTTGCCATGTATTCATTACCAGTAGTAGCAATAATACAAACAACAAAAAAAGTATTTTCTAGGACATAAGATAAAAATATTGATATGGTTTAAAATGCCATTAAATAATAAAGTTTTATATTTCATGTACTAAAAACCATTATATATACACATATAAACACATATATAATACATATACACATATGTATATGTATATCTATCTTTTTGTTTCTGAGAGTCAGGGAAGACTATTGGAGTGCTGGCATATAGAAAGAAGAAAAATTATTCTGGAAGGAAGGAGTCAAGTAGCACCATTAGGTGTACATGTGTCTGGCTCTGAATCTTGTAAGTCAACAGTGAAAAGTCAGGCTACTGGCTCCCCTACCCTCAGCAGTTCCTGGCAATTGATACTTAGCAGGTGTAAACTCTGGTTCATCATCTATGGAGTATTAGACAGTTTTGTGCGAGCAGGAGTTTGTAGGTAGTCGAGAAAACTGAAGCAAATCCATTTAGGCTGTGGTCCCACTATTTTGTCTCTGACCCTTTGTTTTGCTTGTGATCTTCCTTATTTCTGAAACAGCAAGAGCAATCCTATCAGTTTGGGCAGGGTTACAAGAAATAGCTCACCTGAAAGAGAGCCTTTCCTGTTATTAGCTTTGCAAAAGGTCTTGTCTAATCAAGGGATATCATATGTTCCTACCTTGCCAGCCCCCAGCAACAAAGCTCTATCCATTCCGGAGGTACCACATATCCAAATTACTTCCTGCCTAAATTCAAATGTACTTTGTCCTTTTGTTCCTTCAGGGAGTCTGACTATGTAGGTGAGGCTCCTTTGCTGGCAAACTCAATAAACCCTTTTGGGTTCCTAAATGTCTGCTTTTAGCTTGTTCTGCCACCAACAATTTTACCCAAAAAGTTAACACTTATTTTTCTCCCCTCTTCAATGGCCATGGCAAATTTAGTCAATCAGATGTATCTTTAGATTGTGCCGAACTAATGGAAAGAACCAGCATGAATTTGGAGTTCCTCTGTGGGCCCCTCTATATACACTTCCACACATAGGAACACAAAAACAAAAGGACAAAAAACAAACCAACAAATAAAATACCTTGCCACCTGCATGCCAGTTCTTGAAATTCTTTTAATAAGAATCTACTAAATGCTTTGTCTAACATTTTCTAACAGCCAGTGCCCATGATGTCCATAAAGTACTAAGACTGATTTGCAATTATTACTTGAGGAATTTATCTCATTATTTGATAGTCGTACCATGTCTTCTGCCAGGGTATGAATGAAAGCATGGTATTTACAAATACATAGTGTTATCAGTAATTTCATTTGCCTGCCTCCTCCACAACTGCTAACAAAATTCTTGACTACGTTACTAAAAATGTAAACAGGCTATAACAATGCTCTTTAATACCGTCTTTCTCACCAATCTATTTCACTGCAGAAGTGAAAGGGGGCCATACAAGACCAAGGGTCATTAAAAAATTACTTGTGTCAATACCCTTATTTTAATTCCTCAACATCCTGATTGTTAAAAAAATCTCTTAGAGTGTAAGGACAGAATGAAATATCAGCTGTTAGTCTATGCCTTTATATTCAATTGCCAATAGAACCTTGATTATTTATGCCTGCTATCCTAAACCTTCCAGACCTTTTCTACTCACACTAAACATAAAATCAGGATTGCAATTACTCTCCCTTTTGGCCTAAGATCGGTTGTCATAATCCTGTCATGTTACTTTGTGGTATTAGACTCTAAGATGCTAAAACTCAGCATATTTGTTTTGAACCTTCTCTCTGATCAGTACCTACTTGCTGTGAAGATATGAAAGACGGTCTGTTTTTTTGGTTTGCCTAACATCCTTCCATTTACATAGATCTCTTTAACTTCACACTTGCCCCACTCTCTGGACTTTTATTTTGCGAGGAATATCCCATCTAGGGCCAGTCTCCCTAGTCATAGATCCTTGTTCTAGCTCATCCTCAAAATATATCTAACTCCTTCTGTCCTATCAACTTGCTCATTATGCTCTCCTCTAGTCTATTTTGATCTGTTCATACCCAATTACTGGCAATATCTTCTCTCCTTACAATGCAAGTAAGTCTTTTTGTGGTTGGTCATAATTTACTCTTTCTCCTAGCTCTGACCGACCCTATGTATATTTTTTTCCTGAAACACTTTTCTACTTTCTGTCAAATCTTTGAATTTCTATTAAAATTTAGCTTTCCCATAAATTCTGCAAAAATGATCTACCAAATGTTTCATACATGTTCTTCTAGTTCTTTGAATATTTCACATATCCCAATGTAACATGAGTTGTTCATCAGTTCCTCCATTTCTTCAATTTTCTTCAGCCATTCTTTCTAACTCCTGTTTTGCCTGAAACCTGGCTCTCTCAGTGACCCATATTCATTGCAACTCTCTCCCCTGGTTGTCATTTGCTTTGTCTTGTATGACTGGTTCGTGTCCTTTTGCTGTCAAACACATCTAAAATGATGTATTTTTTGACACTTCTTGAGCAAATTTCAATGTTGGCAATATGTTCCTGTTTCCATATACCCACTGTTAGTCTTCCTATTTCTGTTTGGATAAAAAAAAAGATAAATGTTAACATTTTACTCTCTGAATGCAACAACCTAATATTTGTCTACCTCTTGTATTCTATCATTCTTATTTGATCCACTCTTTACCTTAGTCAGGAACTTTAGTCTTCTGGTCAATCTCTGTTCTCCCAGTTCATCTCCCTCCCTCTGGTTTTGCTTGCCTCTATAATCAGCCTTAACCCAATGTTTGTCAAATGAATATAATATGGCTGCCTACTCTAAAGTGAATTCATTTCATTTAACTTTGCTTTAATTTAATTCAATTTAACCTTCATTTATTAAGTGAGTAGGCACTGGAAATAGACAAAAATGACATAATGATCCCTCTTAAGGAATATACATGTGACTACCCCAGTAATCTACTGAGGGAGTGGGTATACAGCATGTACACAAATAAATAAACAAAAGTATGACATAATACAAGCTATTTTCCAGAATGAGAGAGTACTATCAACTAGAGGAATCAAGGAAGTTTTCTTGAAGGAGGTGTTACCTAAGGTGCTTTTTGAATGAATTTAGGTATTCTCAGAGGCTAATTAGAAGAAAAAGATCACTCCAGTTACGGAGGCTGCTTGTTTAAATACAAAATTTCAGAGGAAGACAGAATGTCATGAGGCCTAATCCTTTCTCCTGCATTTGCTAATTATGTGACCACACACAAGTCATATGCTTTCAAAGATTCCACATTCTTCTGATTCTATTCTACTCTGTACTAGCTACTTCTGGGTCCTTCACCAGAATCCTTCTTCCTGGGGCAGCTAGGTGGCACAGTGAATAAAGCACCAGCCCTGGAGTCAGGAGGACCTGAGTTCAAATCCGACTTCAGATATTTGACACTTACTAGCTGTGTGACCCCGGCCAAGTCACTTAACTCCATTGCCTAGCCAAAAAAAAAATCCTTCTTCCTCCCCTTTTATTGTTTCCCTCAGAAGTTTTCCCTTGAATCTATTAACTTTTCCTCAACAATGCAGCAATTCAAATCAATAAATCTGGATAGACAAAGATAAAACCAAAATAGCCCATGGAGTTTATTTTCTATCAGGGACATAAACTATGTATATAAGTAAGTACAAATAATTTCAGAAAGAGATATCACTAACATCTAGAGAATCTAGGCTTTGTATAGGAAATGATACCTATGCATAATCCTGAGTGTACCACCGTGCTCCAAGTTACCCAGTTTTTCATCCTTAGAGTCATTGTTGTCTTTTCTCTGTCCTTCATCATCATATCTAATCAGTTGTCAAGTTTAATTCTACACACACACACACACACACACACACACACACACACGATATATAGATATGGTTACTTATGTATACATAAAGATAGAGAAATATCTATCTATATCTATCTAATCTATGTAGCTGGTCATGATACTTCCTATTTGCCTTTTATCTTCACTCATGGAGAAACAACCTTTCAGCTCCCACTGAACTATTGAAATACTTTCCTAATTGGTCTCCTTGCTTCCAGTGTCTCTTTAACTCTGTCCTATACGCAACACTTCATTAATTAATGTTTGACTAATAATTCTAAAATGAAGATATTACCGTACCATTTTCCTTCTCAAAAATCTTCAATGGCTTTATGAAGGTAGAGGATGTTTAATTTTAATTTTTGTATCCTTAGCACCTAACATAATTCTTTACAAATACTAAGTACTTAATAAATGTCCATTGAATTGAATAGAATGAAATTCTTCCCTGCTGCATATAAATTTGTCCAAGGATTCCAAATTTTAGAAACAACTAAAAACACTTTTTTCTTGGGCTTGAAATCTGGTTTTTAACCCCTTCACTTAACCAAAACTGCTTTCTTAAAGTTTACCAATGATTTCTTTATTACTTAATCCAATGACCTTATGCATTTTCTCATTTTGCTTTACTGCTTTCTTCCCTATCTGTTAAAATGTGATCAATTTCTTAGTGATGTTGGTTTTTGCTTGTCACTATCCACCTTCAAATTATCTTCTTGAAGAAAATCTTTGTTATCCAAGTGCAAGCAGACATATAACCTTGACCTCATGCGTTTCTTAATGACAAACCACATTTTCCAAGAAATTTTTGTTGTCTGTTTTCTCTTTAAAGTCACCAAACATAAAGCTATAGTCTCAACTTAATTTTAATGATCTCATTAGATTCTTCACAGATTTTCCTCTATTTAAGCTCTGCAGCAGATTTGGGGACATGAATTCTCAAAACCTGTATTTAAATTCTAGCTCTGCCACTTTGTCTGGCTGAGAAAGTCAGGTAATCTCTCTGGACCTCATCTACTTCATCTGTAATGTGAGTATTAAATAACCTTTAAAGCCCCTAGTAGCTCTATATCTGTGGTTCTACAAACTTCAAATAATAAAAACCACTATGAACACAACTGCAATTAAAGTTCAAGGCACTTTTCAGTGCACAATATTTGACCTCTTGTTAACATGACAGTGTAAGACAACCACTTTTCTTATGCAATGCTGCTTTTTTTTGCCATTGACAACTCCTTTGCCTCTCTTCCAAAGAGAAATTATAAGCCACTTACCAGTTAAGCTTTAACTTCTCTATGTTTTTTGGTCTTCTTTATTGCAAGAACTGAAAGTTGGAATGTGAATCGGTTCATTCAGTAGTATATTAATCAACTAGTAATTAGATAGTAATCTTTTAGATAGAAATACGCAGGTAAATTAATGTTTGTAGGTTATCTAGATCCTGTGTATCTCTTTGGACCTCTTTTCCCCTTTTCATTGAATTCACCATCATTAATTAAAAAAAGGAAATAGGGGTCATAATGGATTGAAAGATATATTATATTTGTTTGATGGGTTATCATGATCAAAATATTCACTATTTTGTAGCTAATTAGCTACTCAATTTCATTAAGATAATCTCAGCCAACTGGTACAGTTCTCATTATGGGCATATTTTAAGCCAGGAGTTAGCATCTGTTTCTCTCTGTCTCTATCTGTCTCTGTCTCTGTCTTTCTGTCTGGCTCTGTCTGTGTGCGTATTTGCGTGTGTGTCTGCAGTGGATCTTTTTGGCAATTTGTTGAATTATTTCTCAGAATAACTTTTGGGCAATTTTAGATGTATAAACTAAAATATGTAGGATTGTAGATTTTATTACAAAGAAAATCAATTATGTTGAAAATAATTATCAATTTTTTTTCAAGTTCGAGAACCCCTAAACTAAACTTTTCTATTGTCATTGAATGTGAGTTCTGCTCTTGTTGGTGCTTTTATTGGAATAGCATTTTTTATGTAGTTTTCTCTTGGTTGAGGTGGTATTGCAAAATGGAAACAGAAATAGCTGTAGAGATAGAGGCTTTGGGCCCCTTTGGGGACATGTTGGCTGTGTCACTTGGGACTAGTCATTGAACTTCTCAGAGCTCTAGGTAGTTTTCTAAGACTATAAGTTTAATAGAACACTTTCAATTGCCTTGATAGAGGGAGTTTCCTGATCTGAAAGTTCCTTGTATGATATCATAGGTCTAACCCCTATCCTATGGTAAAGTATTTTGTATCAAAATATGTTTTCATCCCAAAAGAGCATTGGCTTCCATTATGCACATCTCCATAGATCACGACAGTATTCTACATAGAGTAGGAGCTGAAATCATATTATTGATTGACTGAAAAATTACCATGCTTAAATGTTATTAGATTTTATGTCCATGGACCAGTCAGAAGTTGAGGGAAAAGAGAAGGTTCAATCTATTCAGCTTAAGCCAACAAACATTCGTTAAGTATCTAATGAATCCTAGACACTGTGTTAAACTCTAGGGACACAAAGAACAGAAAAAAAAACCCTGTTTTCAAGGAGATCATAGTCTAATAGAGATTATGTCAACAGCTATAGTAATTGGAGATAATCATGGACATAAGGCACTAACATCAAGAGGGATCAAAAAAGCCTTCTTGTAGGAGATCTGATTTTATTTGGGACTTGAAAAAAAAAAACAGTGAAGCAAGGAGGCAGAGAAAAAAAGGACAGAATTCCAGGCATGGGAGACATTCAGTGAAAATTGCTGGGTTCTGGATATGGAATGTCTTGTTCAAAGAATAACACTGAGCTCAATATCACTGGATTGTAGAGTACACATAGGGGAGTAAGGTATAAGAAAATTGGAAAGGTAGGAAAGTGCTGGTTATAAAGGGGTTTAAAGAAGGGGATTTATATAAATATATACTTAATATTTAATTCATAATTGGGAAATGACAATTGGCTACATACCTTTAAACATAATTGTATGAAATTAGAAAGTGAATGAAAGTAGTCTCTGTTTTTGTTTTTAAAGTAATCCGTGTTTGGCTTTTGGCTACAATAAGTAAGGCCAGCAAATCATTTGGGTTGTAATTTTTCTTCTCTAATTCTTTTAAAGTATTTTGGAGTAATATTCAAAGAATGAAAATTTTCTTGATTGGGCTTAGCACAACAGTGATATAATTTTATGTTTGGAAACTGACAGTCCAAATTGGAGTAAACATTGCTTATAAATGAAACTTTAGAAAGGATAAATTAATCTGTTACTATTTTATTGGAAGGGGTGGTATTAACATATCTTTTTTGTGGTTACACACACACACACACACATATATTTGTATATGAAATATAAGTACCTAATTGAGAGAATCATTTTCTTCAGAGGGGGAGGAAAATCAGAATCATTTTAAAAAAGACTTATTAAAAACATCCAGTCACCTATAGAATTGTTTTACTCTTTTTTAAAAAAAATAATTAATTTATTTTTAGTTTTCAACATTCACTTCCACAAGATTCTGAGTTCTAAATTTTCTCATCTTGTCCCTCCCCCCACCACAAGATCACATGCATTCTGAATAATCTTTCCCCTAATCTGTCCTCCCTTCTATCCCCCACACCCTTTCTTTTATTCCCTTCTCCTTCAATTATTCTATAGGGCAGGATAGATTTCTATATCCCATTTCCTGTATATCTTATTTCCTAGTTGCATGTAAAAACAATTTTTTAACATTTCTTTTTAAAACTTTGGGTTCCAAATTTTCTCCCTTCCTCTCTCCACATCCACCCTCTTTGAGAAGACAAACAATTTGATACAGGTTATATATGTGTAGTTATGCAAAACACTTCCATAGTAGTCATGTTGTGAAAAACTAAGTATATTTCCTTTAATCCTATCACCCCCCCATTTATTCTATTCTCTTTTGACCCTGTACCTCCTTATGACTGTTTGCTTCAGATTATCCCCTCCCCTAATCTGCCTTCCCCTCTATCAATCCCCTGCTCTCTTGTCCCCTTCTCCCCCTTATTTTCTTGTAGGGTAAGATAGATTTCCATACCCAACTGACTGTATGTGTTATTCCCTCCTTAAGCCAAATTCAATGAGAATAAGATTCACTCATTGCCTGTCACCTTCCCCCATTTCCCTGCCACTGTGAAAGCCTTTTCTTGTCTGTTTTATGTGAGATAATTTATCCCATTCTACCTCTCCCTTTCTCCTTCTCCCAATATAATCCTCTCTCACTCCTTAATTTTATTCTCCAGATACCATCCCTTCATCTTCAAATCACCCTGTGCCATCTATCTATCTATCTATCTATCTATCTATCTATCTATCTATCTATCTATCTATCTATATACATACAAATAATTTTTCCCTCCAACTTCCCTAATACTGATAAAGGTCTCATGAGTTACAAATTTCATCTTTCCATGCAGGAATGTAAACAGTTCAACCTTAATAAGTCTCTTATGATTTCTCTTTCCTGTTTACCTCTTCATATTTCACTTGAGTATTGGATTTGAAAGTCATATTTTCTATTCAGCTCTGATCTTTTCATTAAGAATGATTGAAAATCCTCTATTTCATTGAATGTCCATCTTTTCCCCTGAAGGATTATACTCAGTTTTGCTGGGTAGGTGATTTTTGGTTGTAATCCTATCTCCTTTGCCCTATAGTATATTATATTCCATGCTCTGTGGTCCCTTAATATAAAAGCTGCTGAATCTTGTGTTATCTTGATTGTGTTTCCACAAGACTTGAATTGTTTCTTCCTGACAGCTTGCAATATTTTCTCCTTGACCTGGGAACTCTGGAATTTGGTTACAATATTCCTAGGAGTTTTCTTTTGGGGCTCTCTTTCAGGAGGAGATTGGTGGATTCTTTCAATTTCTATTTTGCCATCTGGTTCTAGATTATCAGGGCAGTTTTCCTTGATAATTTCTTGAAAGATAGTGTGTAGGCTCTTTTTTTTTAATCATGGCTATCAGATAGTCCAACAATTTTTAAGTTCTCTCTCCTGGATGTATTTTCCAGGTCAGTTGTTTTTCCAATGAGATATTTCACATTCTCTTCTATTTTTTCATTCCTTTGGATTAGTGTTACAGTGCCTTGATTTCTCAAATTGTCACTAGCTTCCAATTGATCCACTCTAATTTTTAAGGAAGTATTTTCTTTTTTATTATTAATTTATTTTGATTTATCAATAATCACTTCCATATGCTACTGAGTTTAAAAGTTTTTTCTTCCCCTTCCTCCCTACCACCCTCCCCAAGATGGCACACAATCTGATATAGGCTATACATATACATTCCTATTAAACACATTTTCACATTAGTGATGTTGTAAGTAAGAATTAGAACCAATAGGAGGAACCACCAGAAAGAGGAAACAAAACTCAACAGAAGAGAAAAAAATAGCAAATAGTATGCTTCAATCTACATTCAAACTCCATAGTTCTTTCTTTGGATGTGGATAGCATTTTCCATCATGAGGCCTTTGGAGATGTCTTAGATCCTTGTATTGCTGGGAAGGGTTCAGTTTATCAATATTAGACATCACACAATGTGGCTGTTATTGTGTACAACGTTCTTTTGGTTCTACTTACTTCACTCAGCATCAGACCATACAAGTCTTTCCAGGTTTTTCTGAAGTCAGCCTGTTCATCATTTCTTATAGTACAATAGTATTCCATTACATTCATATACCACAACTTGCTCAGCCATTCCCCAGTTGATGGGCATCCTCTCAATTTCTAATACTTTGCCACCACAAAAAGAGCTGCTATGAATATTTTTGTACATGTGGGTCCTTTTCCCATTTGTATGATCTCTTTGGGATATACCCTTGAAGTGCTATTGCTGGGTCAAAGGGTATGCACATTTTTATAACCCTTTGGGTTTAGCTCCAAATTGCTATCCAAAATGGTTGGATCATTTCACAACTCCACCAACAATGCATTAGTGATCCATATTTTCCCACATCTTCTCCACCATTTATCATTTTCTTTTTTAGTCATGTTGGCCAATGTGATAGGTGTGATGTGGTACCTCAGATTTGTTTTGATTTGCATTTCTCTAATCAATAGTGATTTAGAGCATTTTTTCATATGACTACAGATGGCTTTAATTTCTTCATCTGAGAACTGCCTGTTCATATCCTTTGACCATTTGTCAATTGGGGAATAACGTGTATTCTTATAAATTTGACTTAATTCTCTACATATTTTAGAAATGAGGCCCTTATCAGAGAGACTGGTCGTAAAAATTGTTTCTTAATTTTCTACAAGGAAGCATTTTCTTCAGTATCCTTTTGAACTTCCTTTTGCATTTGGCCAAATTTGCTTTTTAAGGCATTCTTCTCCTCATTGACTTTTTGGACCTCTTTTGTCATTTGGGCTAGGCCAATTTTTAAGGTGTTATTTTCTTCAGTGTTTTTTTTGGGGGGGTTCTCCTTTAGCAAGCTGTTTACAAGTTTTTCATGATTTTCTTGCATCACTCTCAATTTTTCCTCTACTTCTCTTAGTTGCTTCTCAAAATTGATTTTGAGCTCTTCCTTGATCTGGGACTGATTCATATTTTTCTTGGAGGCTTTGGATGTAGGATCTTTGACTTTGTGATTGTCTTCTTCTGGTTGTATGTTTTGATCTTCTCTGTTACCAAAGAAAGACTCTATGGTCTGACTTTTTTGCATCTTTGTTTGCTCATGATTCCAGACAATTACTTGAGTTGTAAACTATTTGTTAAGGTAGGGGTCTGCTTCCAATGTGGAGAATGTACTGTCCCAAGATTTGGGGGTTTGTGCAGCTGTTTTCAGAGATACTTCTAGGGACCTGTAAGTTTTCAGTTTTTCCAAGGTGGTATGATAAAGGGTGAGGTGGTTAGTCTTTTCCTGGTTTGCTCTGGTCTGTGAGTGACCATAAGCACTCTTTTCTGCCTTAGAACTGCAAGGAGGATTCCCTCTCTACCACCACTACAAGCTCCACCATGCCAGTGCTCCTCCTTGCCCCAGGATCACCACCCAGAGCTGTGACCCAGATCCAAGCACACTCAAAGCAAGAGAATCCTGCACCAGCAGAGATTCCTGCAATCCCCCACCGATCAGCCACTCGATGCCCCTTCAGTCTGTGGGCAGGAAGCTCCAGATGCAGCTGCCACTCGGAGCTGCAGCTGGAGCTGGGGCTGGCACAGTGCTTCTCTCTCACCTCAGTCACAGACTTTTCCTACTGACCTTCTTTGTCTTTGATGTCTTTGGTGTTCCTGGGTTGAGAAGTCTGGAAACCATCACACTTGTCCATGATTCAGTCCTCTTAGGCCTGTTCCAGGTTCACTGAGGACTATTTTGCCTATGTGCCCATGCCGAACTGTGTTCCTCTCCCAGCCACGTGTGATAGACTCTTCTAATCATCCATCTAGGTTGTCCTGGGCTGGAAATTTGTTTCACTCTGTCTTTTTGTGGGTTCTGCTGCTTTAGAATTTGTTTACAGCCATTTTTTACAGGTATTTAGAAGGGTTTGGGGAAGAGCTCAAGCAAGTCACTTCTCTTACTCTGCCATCTTGGCCCCTCCTTCAAGTTTTACTCTTAAAAATATTGTTGTACTGATAAGAGAATAGGTTACAGTACTCTGCATTTTTGACAATGAGAAATTACTGTTGTCACCTGTTCTCTTACTGAAGCACTCCTTAAATGTTTCATCATAACTTAGAAGTGACCCTATGTTTTTATTTGCTATACCCTGGCAATTAATAGTCAATCAAAAAGTGTTTGTTAAGTACTTACTATGTGCCAAGCACTGGGCTAAGTACTGTCAATATGAAAACAGAAATGAAATAGTCTCTACCTTTAAGAAATTTGTTGTTGTTTATACTTGATTTCTGAAGAGGACCAGTGCCATCACATGGTGATATCTTGACTTTTGCATGAATTGGTTTTAAGTGAGGCAAAGTAACACAACATTACCAGCCTCACTTTCTTTTCCAGAGTCATCTGGCAAGAAGAAAGTCAGAACTACTGATGATGGCCTGGAATGAGTGGATAACCTTGATGTCTTCAATGTCTGACAAAGTTCTAAGTGTTCCACAGTGCATGCTTCAGCTGACTTCACAGCAATTGGAACAAATTATTCTCATCCACCCATTCTGCAGGGAAAATATTTGGGGCAGATACACCAGTAATTCACCTACCAGTCTGAGGCATGTTGATTACCCTCAACCTGATTTAGCCTGTCTGATGAGAAGGTTTTACTGGGGTACAACTGCTATGCATGCTACAGCTTCTTGGAAGCACAGGAAATATCTGGGTGACAGGCAGACATGAAAAATAGGTGAGCAGCCTTGCTCATTCAAGAAACTTGCATTCAATCAGAGGAATATGTGTATGTATACATATATGACAATATGATAATCACATATAATTATACATATAAATATAAATGTCAATTTTTAAAGGTTTTTTCTTTGAATACTTGTGAAAAAATGTAAAAAAGGGCTTATCCTTGCTGAAATAATTATTCATAAGTTTTTCCTTAACTATTCAGTTACCTGAATATGAATATATATATGAATACATACATACATACATACATACATACATACATACATACATATATATATATATATATATATATATCTCCATACAAGAGGGCACTAACATGTTGTAGGGGTGGCATTAAGTAAAGTGTTGTGTAGAACGTGATTTTTGAGCACAGATTTGAAAGGAAAAAAGAGTCTAACAGTGAAAGGAGAGGAGGGAGCACATTCTAAGTATGGGGAAAAACTATCCCAAAAAGGAAATGGAAGGGGAAGGTTTAGAGAATGAGCCTGGCAACTTCCTGAATGTCTGTCATCCAAGTCGCAGTATATCTAAGTTCTCCCCAAAAACTGATAACTAGATGATAAATTTTTTCATCCACAGTAACTCTCTCCACAGGCTTGGCACCATGATGATCTGTACCAATGAAATCAATGATTCTTAAAGTAGAAAAGCATTCAAGTACAACATTATAATTTAAAAGGGCATTTAATTGGGTTATTTCCAAGGTTTACCTTTGTGTATGAGTGTCTTTTGATTGGTTTATGGATAAGCAGAATATTTACAAAGCTTGATTATAGTCTTATTCTCACTAATAATTCACTATTTGATTCAGACAAATTAAGCTCTTTGTGCTTCTGTTTTCCAGTCTGTAAGAATGAGGTTAATGAGGTTAAATTCAGAATGGTGATTTAATGAGGTATCCCATCAACTATTTCCCAATCTATTTGTCCACTTATCTAATTTGCAAATATATTTTTCGAGTAGTTCCCAAAGGAGCATTCCCTTTTATTTACCTACAATTAACATAGTAATAGAACAGTGAAAACACACAATATTCAGCTTGATATTTAAAGTGTGAAACTCACTAAATTGCCTACTAAGAAAGTTTAATCGTTTCCTTAACTAGCACCAACAAATTGATAGATTCTTAAAGCTTTTTTCAATCATTAAATACACAATTGCACATAATCTCAATTTTGTAAATAGAACAGTATTTAGCCAAATGGCAAAATAGGCATAATTAAGTTAATCTACTTATTAGTATATTTTCTTTGTTTTTTTTCTTTCTGTAAGTATCATATACTATAATGGATAGACCACTGGATTTGTATTCAGGAAGAGTGGAGTTCAGATCTTTCTCAGTTACTAGCTGTGTGACCCTGGGCAAGTGACTTGACCTGTGTCAGCCTCAGTTTTATTATCTGTAAAATAGTAATGGTAATAGCTATATCACATGTTATGATGGTCAAAGGAGATAATACATGTAAAATGCTTTCCATACCTAAAAACACTGTACAAATTAAAATTAAAATTACTTTTATTATTTATGTCCTGTATAATCCTCTCTAAGTGACAATAGCATTACCATATATTAGGTTGATCATAAATCAGTTCTCATTTCATACACACACATATATACACACACAAATATAGGTATACATTTACATATACATACACACAAATATATATATAATACACATTCTACTTTGTATACTTACAGAGTTACTTTGATACTTTGATATTTATGAATAGATGAATAAATTTAATGATAGATTTTAATTTTAATTTGAATGAACAGATTTTCTTCCTACCAAAGTTGGTGGTTTAAAAAAAAAACTTTTATTAAATGATTCTTGTTTTTAAAGTAAGAGAATTTATAAACCTGCCTCTGATAAAATAAAATTCAGTTATCAGGAAATCTTGGTAATATTGTATATCATAATCAGTTTGAAATATTTTTCCACTCTAGAAGTATAACTTAGACTTTTAATAATTTTCTAGGTTTACAGTCAGTCACAAATAACTTTAGAACTTCTGACTTTACATACAAAGCAAGTAATTAATATGTTGAGTGTAATTTTTTTCACCATTAAAACTTATTAACCTTTTTTCTATAAATCTTTCACCTGTAATATCTGAAAAATCTCATAAATCTAGAATTGGAATGGATCTTGCAGTCATCTACTCCAACATCTAATTTTATGGATGCAAAAACTGAAGCCCAAGGAAGCTAAATGTCTTGCCTATGGTCACAAAGTCTGTAAGAATCATAGATGGGATTTGAAGCCAGTTCCTTTTGACTCTAAATTCAGTAATCTATTCATTATGGCACATAACCTCTCAGTTATAGTTTGCAGGTAAGAGGAGATGGGAGGACATAAATTTAAAGAACATAACTTGACCTCTAAGGTACTCTTTCAGCTCTAAGACTATGATTCAATGATCTAGATCTGGTTTGGTAAGGGAAGCTTGTCCTAATGTACCCTGAAAAATGTAGATGTCAAGTTACCATTTAGTGTCCAAATACATTTTCAGAAATTTAGTAGGTCATACTTGTGCATCATTCTGCTAAAAGACCAGTAAGATAAAATTGAAAAGAATCAATAAGTGATATTTTATTAGAGATTTTTACCTTAAAGTAGAACATGTTGAACTTGGCAAAGAACTAGCTATCATTAGAAATTAATTACATTGAAGATTTTAGTTATGACATGTCTTCTTTCATGGCACCACATGACTCTGGGATCCCTTACTTCCCTGGATTTGAGGTTCTGTTTAGGTCAGCAAATATTCAAACCTTTAGCTCAAGCTCCATTTATTGTATCTTTTCTCTAAACAAAAATAATTTTACATGTGATATCATTAGTGAAAATGTTTTTTTTTTTAAATTTAGGCAATTGGGGTTAAGTGACTTGTCCAGGGTCACACAGTTAGTACATGTCAAGTGTTTGGTCTGAGGCCAGATTTGAACTCAGGTCCTCCTGACTTCAGGGCCAGTGCTCCATCCACTGTGCCACCTATCTGCCCCCTAGTGAAAATAATTTAATGAAAACAATTAACCAAAGTAAATTAAATACACTGAATTTAATAGCCATCCCTTGCCCATATTTCTTGCAGAGTGTGCTAGTCGCAGGTCTTTATTAATCATTCCTTCTCCATGCCACCTCAGGAATAGCATATATAAAGTCATTCACAATAGAGGTTTATCTTGGGATCCAGGAACAGTATAGAAAGCCATCTGGCTTTCCTTTGGCAGGGAACCATTGGATTATAGAGGTTATTATTGACCACTTTTGAAAAAAGAGATTTGGGATCATTGTAGAGAGTGCCAATGTGGTGGCTTGGCATGGGAATCAACTGATGACCAGAGCTTAGAACATAGATGTCACTTTTTTTCATTTCTTCAAAGCTAAATTCTGTCTTCACCAACTCCATGCATCATCCTTCACAAGACTTTCTTTAAAGCTTGTTAAAGTGCACAGACTTCTGGATAATGTGGTTCCCACAGACATCATATAATCAATTACAGAGTAATAATGCAGAGAAAGGGACAGAACAACTCAATTCTATAATGTTGTTGGAATTTGTTTGATCCATTTACTAAATCCATTGCTAAGTATCTTTGAAAATGACACTAAGTGGAATAGCTCTCACATCGGCTACAAGGTAGAATGAAAAGCTGCTTTGATATGAGTTAAATAGAACCTAAATAGAATTATCTTTAGCCCTAATTAATTGGATAATAAAACTGTACATATCTATTATAAAGAATATTTGTAAGCATAAAATGAGATAATGTATGATAAATAATTTAAAGGGCTCAATAAATATTAGATGATAATAATGAGAAACATTTTTATCCAGATCCAGTAATGCTCTATTCACCTTCCTGCCACACTGTTACATATTCCTCTCCCCTTTGCCACTTGTATTTCTAGGAATATTATTTAATCCATGCTTTCATTCCTGAAAAGAATGTGGGGACAAATCAATTGTCTTATCAACCTACTCACTATCTCTTTGATTTCTCAGACATTCTTGACCCAGGCAGTATGCTATTTGTTATTTTCCTCTATAAAATATAAACTCCTTGAAAGTGGGGATTGTCTTTTTTTTTTTTTGATGTATCATTAATGCTTGTGAAGCAGCTAGGTGGTGCAGTGGCTAGAGTGTTGGGCCTGGAGTTAAGGAGACTCAGCTTTGTAATTTGAAATCTGTCCTCAAATACTAGCTGTGTGATGCTGGACAAGTCACTTGATTCTGTTTTCCTCAGTTTCCTCATTTATAAAATGAGCTAAAGAAGGAAATATGAACTACTCCAATGTCTTTGCCAAGAAAATTCGAACGGGGTTACAAAGAGTTGGACATGACTGGAGGTGACTGAACAACAACAATAATCTCTAATGAAATTACAATGCTTGGCATATAGTAAATGCTTACTAAGTTTTTTTTTTCATTTATTTACTCATTTTTCTTCTATATATAAAATGTAAATTTGTTGCTTCCCTCTTCTCCCCCCTTCCATGGATGTCAATATGTGGTAAGAAAGAACATGATGGGACATGTCATTAGAGAAACCTGTTATTACTTTTGGTACCATGAAGATGGAGCATAGAATGTTCTCTTTTTCTAAAAATTTCCTTAGTAAAAACTGACTTTGGTAAGTGAATTATGATTCCACCTCATAGAATAAAGTACAGTCAGCTGTTATGGTCTACTGTTGCTTGGTGTTGAATAAAGGACAAGTGAACATGAAAATCTACAGAAATATCTCTTCCTATATCTGATAGAGAATGTTTCAATAGTTACTTAGACTGTTAATTATTTTGAATAAGATACTTGATTCACCAGACATTTTTATGGCTACATTTTTAAGAAGGGGACATTGTAAACTCCATGGAAAAGAGGCAGCTCATACTTGTTATATCTAGACCCAGGATGATTTGAGATAAATACCACGATGAGCTGAAGAAAGTGCTTAAGGTAAATGATCTGTCTTAATGATGGCATAGTTTGAGTTTTGTTTACAGCACTGTATGCACTCTGACTTTAACAATCTGTCAGAAAGATAGAAAATCCATTTGTAATCACTCCAATTTGCTAAAGCAAAAAGAACCTATCTAACCAGAAATGTTTGGAGACAGCTAATCAAAAAGAGGCCTCATCATTAGAAGTGATACCTAGAATGAATTAAGCTAGGGAAACAATTCTAAATTTGATTTTTGAAGATCAGATGGGACACCTGACTGGGAAATGTCAACAGCATGTACTTATCTACAATAGAATCACTGACATGCAGTGTAACATATGGAGGTGATACAGTAAGAAAACAGAAATGGGTGTTTTGCCATCAGTGAAATCTCTACAGCAAGAAATCCTAGTGAAGATGGCCTACTGAATCCATTTTAGAGAATTATTAAAGGTTTCTGAAAGTCAATATACAGGTTAGACCAGAATTCTCAGTGCAATTTTAAGCTAATAGCTTAATAATTCATGGCTATTAGCTTAAAAGTAATTTTAAAATAAAAATGATTTGATTTTATTTGAATTTAAAAATGGTTATTTTAAATTACTTTTATGCTAATAGTCATGAGTTATTAGGCTGTTAGCTTAAAACTGAACAAAGAGTTTTGGAAAATCTGGGCTATATAAATCCCCTAGAACCTGTGGAATTGGGCCCACTATTAGTGAATATGTTGCTCCTCTTCATGTGAAAGATATAATGAAAATTTTCAAATGGGGTAAAACAGATTTCCAAGTTCAAACGTTCTCCCCAAATGAATTAAATTGGGTACTTGGTTGATGCTGACAACAACATATGATTGTTTTACATTCTAATTACTTTCAGAAAATTAATAATTTGAAAATTGTGGTCCAGTTGTTGTCGTTATTCAGTCATGTCTGACTCTTCATGACCCCATGGAACATAGCATGCCAGTCTTTTCTATCCTCCACTGGAGGATAGTCCAAGTTCATGTTCATTGTTTCCATGAAACTATACATCTCATCCTGTGCCATCCCCTTTTCTTTTTGCCTTCCATTTTTCCCAATATCAGGGTGTTATTCCAATGAGTGACATCTTGGGCCAAAGTATTTAAGTTTCAACTTCAGCATTTGACCTTCCAGTGAATAAGTATTGACTGATTCGATCTCCTTTTTGTCTAAGGGATCCTCAAAAGTCTTCTCCACTACCACTATTCAAAAGCATCAATTCTACTGTGCTCTGTTTTCATTATAGTCCAAATCTCACAGCCATATGTTGCTATTGGAAAAACCATAGTTTTGACTATATGGACCTTCTTTGGCAAGGTGATGTCTCTACTTTTTATTATGCTGTCCAGATTTGCCATAGCTTACCTTCCAAGGAATAAGCAGAAAAAATTCCTGTCTAGGATTATGTCTATATATGTGCTTTGAAGGAAAGTAACTTCTTAGCATGTTAAACCCTACTCAATTAAATACAGTAAAGATCTATTAAAGGCTTAAAGTGTACAGCCTTCTAGAGATAGAAAATCAAAGAGAAAAATAGATTCTGACCCTAAGGAGTTTATGACTTTCTAGGAAGAATACAACACATAAATCCATGTGCTTCAACTATAGTACAAGGATAACTGAAAGAGGAGATGATTTTTCCTCTGTTTCTCTGAGTTGTTGACAGTGAATGCAATATCTTTTCCTTAATAAAAGCATTTGGGCTCACCTGATTACAGGCACTGAAGGCTCAGGAACATGGAGGGAGTATTCCACAGCTGAGTACCTTTGGGAAGATTAAATGTATGAGCTCAAACCTTTTACAAGGTTCCTCATAGTAATAGCTAACTGAAAATATTTATCAATAGCTAAGTGGGAAGTCTTAATGTCCTCTAAGACTCAGCTCAAGCTCCTTCTGGCTGCAAGCTTTCCTGATTCCTCCAGCTTCTATTCCACCCCCCTCCCACCCTACCACACAACCTAAAACATTTTGTCTATTAAGTATAAATCTTACACACACCTATCTGTTATTTCCTCCATGGAATGCAAGCTACTTCAGGGTAGGGATTTTCACCTTTGTCTTTTTATTTGCAGTACCTAGAAAAGTGCCTGACATACAATAGATACTTAATAGGTGTTTGTTGATTGATGGATGGATTATTTTTCCATTTCATGCAGTGAATGTAATGAAATTGTTAGGTGAGTGAATTATCTTTCAGTTTATGTGAAGGTGGTTCAGAGTTAAGAATGTTGCTTGCAAATGAATCATGAGTTGTATTTGAAGATTTTCCCAGAGTCAATGGGAGGGTAGAGGTGAAGCATGAGCTGAACTTGAGATGGATGGATTTATGAAACATAATCTATGAATAATTAGAGGAACCTAAGACATGGTAAAAGAATTCAGTTGTTAACTCCTGGATGGCTACCTAACTAGTCTACTAGAAAATTGGAACAAATCTTTGGCTTCCTCTACATAACTTTAATGATCAGAATTCAATCCTACATTTCATACACTGTCCATCCTTGTACCTAAGAGATGTCACCTCTCTGCTTTTTTATTTAGAAAAAGGTTTACATTAGGGATGTCCCTTGTCTTTTAGCATCTGCCTCCAACATTTGTTCTTTCTCTTTACTCATCTCTTCATAAAATCAGAATGGTTTTGTGACTTGGAAGCAGGCCCCAAGATTGGGAGAGCAGAAATGATCTAGAGAAACCCCTAATCTCCAAGTTGTCTTCCCTCTATAATGGGACATACCTCTATACCTCATCTTTGGTGATATCATGATTTTCACTATTAATGATTCAAATTTATGGAGTGCTGTAAGATTTACAAAATTATTTTCTCCTAAGAAAGCTATGAAATAGATATTATAAACTATTAATCTAATTTCACAGATGAGGAAACTGAGGTTGAGAGAAGTTAAGTGGCATTCTTGGGGTCACACTGTTTCAATTTAGGGGTGTTGGGAACCCCAAAATGCAAGAGTGCAGGGTGGGAGTCTGCCTCAAAAGAATTCAACCACTCAAGCCTTCTTTCAGTTCAAGTAGTGAGTTTATTAAGAGACTGGTTGGATGGGTGAGATTCCTAGTGAGTCTGTGCTTAATGGTGTTGAGAATGAAACTTTTATATAATGAAACAAAAGATGGGTCAGTGGAAAGATCTTGATGGGATTAAGGAGTGGCAAGTAGCCTGAATTGGTCCAGAGGTAACAGCGAATGAAGGACTGAACTGGGTTGGGACACAATGAAAGGTCAGTTGAAAGAATTATATTGGGATGGGGGATGCTTCAGGGAACACCAAAAATCTGGGCTGCTGAAATTTGTGGGAAAGTTCAAGGACTCTTCTTAGAGATTCAGATCCCATATACCCCATCAACACAACTAATAGCTATGGGAACAAGGATTTTGATTCAAGTTTTCTGATTTCATATCCAATGTCTTGTCCTCCCTTCTCTCTTGCTTTTCACCTCTCTCTACTCCTTTACCCCCTTTCTCTTCTATTCACCTCCCCTTTTCTGTCCAAAACATTGGTTGCATGGAAGTAAAAGCAGGACCTTCCAGTCATTTAAAGACTCCAGTGGAACATTTCTCTGTTTGTGTTTTCTTCTTGAGGTATAATGAGAGTTTCTCTTCCCTAGTATAAAAGAAAAAAAAAACTAAATAATCCTATCTTGTTGTGGAGACAACAAATGAATGTCAATAGGGTCTTATGGGACTAATAAAAGTCATAGTGTAGTGTAAAGAGCAATACATTTGGATTCACAAGTTTTCCTCTTTACGACAATGATTCTTTTATAGGTGCTTGGGCAATGTTCACCAGGGGAAAAATTTGATTAAGAAATGTACACAAAAACTCATGAACTCTTTTTCCCAGCTTGTGACCAATAAGCAGCCATGAGCAGCAAAGTCTGTTGTGACACAGTCTATGAAGCTGTGCAAGAGGTTCTGCATAGAACCCAGCACAAACGCAGAAAGTTTTTGAAAACTATGGAGCTGCAGATAAGTCTGAAGAACTATGATCTCCAAAAGGACAAATATTTCTCTGGCACCCTCAGGCTCAAATCCACACCCAACCTAAATTTTCTCTGTGTGTCTTGAAAGACCAGCAGCACTGTGATGAGGCCAAGGCTATAGAAATCCTTCACATGGATATCAAAGCCCTGAAGAAAGTGAATAAGAACAAGAAATTGGTCAAGAATCTGGATAAAAAGTACAATACCTTCTTGGTCTCTGAGTCCTTGATCAAGCAAATCTCTCAAATCCTGGGCCCTGGTCTGAACAAAGCTGGCATGTTTACATCTCTGCTTACCTGCAAAGAGAATATGGTGGCAGAGGTTGATGAGGTTAAATCTACTATCAAGTTCTAAATGAAGAAGGTGCTGTGTCTGGTGGTGGCTGTTGGCCATGTGAAGATGACAGAGGATGACTATCAATTTCTCGATTGCTCTGCTGAAGAAAAACTGGCAAAATGTGAGGGTGTTGTATATCCAGAGCACTATGGGCAAGCGCCAGTGGCTATATTAAATCAACATGGTATTAATAAATGGTGGAAGCTGCTAATGAAAAAGAAACTCATGAATCTTTGTGAGGTATACTAATTTATCAATGAAAATTTAGAATTATTCACACACAAACATATATATGTGAGATATATATATATATACATATATATACATTTATTGCTTTTGACTACTACTGAATAGTAGTAATGTGCTAATAGTTATATAACCCCTTGCAAGTCATTTAACCTTTCTTTGCCTCAATTTACTCATCTGAAAAGTTGGAATAATAGTAACACCTACCTATTAGGGTTATTGTGAGGATCAAATGACTTAATACTTATAAAGTATGCAGTGTCTGACACATAGTAAATACTACATATTATTTATTATTTATTAAGCTCTATATGTTATTTATTATTAACTGAATATGATCACTGGATGTTTTAAACATGGTCTACAGCTCAGACACCAAAATGCTTGAAAGATTGTCTCTAGTCAAGAATAGGATGCAAATACCTTGTCTTAAATCTATTGTTTTTAATCTCAGCATCATCTATACTGTTAGGCAAGCATGTCACACAGAATGAGTACCTATTGAGCTATGGGGAAAGAAGACCCACAGGGGTAAAGTTAGGAAACAAAGCCCACAATGAAGCAAAGTCTAGAATATTTTAATCTCAAAGCTAAAGGGAAAAAATAAATAAATCCCATAAGTCAAAATAACCCAGGGCATCAGGCAATAAAAAGAACTAACACAATGGGGGAGGAATGATAAAAGCTAAAGTAATGCTTTACACTAAGTAAAAGAAAATTGAAAAATCAGAATTTAAATAGCTCTGTTTGTCATTTAAGAATGGAACACTTCTTTTTCTGCTGAGAAAATCACTATCTATTCCAATGAGGGCTGGAGCTATTAGAAATACAGTGAAGAACAAAATTTGGTTTTGTAATGTTTCTCTATAGGAATATACTCTTCATTGTTGGCAAAAGGCAAGTGTTCTTTTCTGAAATATTCTATTTCCTATCCGTAGATAGTCTGTATTAAGGGTAACCTACAATTGCAATTAATATGCCAACAGTATCTTGAATACAGAATTGAGTTATGTTGATTAGTTCACTAGTACATAGAGGAGACATTTTTAGGTGCCATAGTCTTAAGGTGTGTGTGTGTGTGTGTGTGTGTGTGTGTGCGCACACCCATGTGTGTTTGTAAAGAATCTTTGTCCTTCTTAACTGGATAATTTTTCACTATCATATGGCCCTGGGTTATTAAAATATGTATAATAGAACTTGGAATGTATAAAATATATTTTTTCAAGTGAATAAATAACACATTCTTGGAATAATTACATTCAGGAAATAATGGAGGGGATCCCTAAAGGTATAAAAGATAATTTTGGTTGATTTTTGTCTTTGTTTTTGATCAAATTTCATTGCTATAGGGAAATCCCAGTGTAGAAATTGTACACCAGGACAGATTTACATCTGGTTCATTTCAATTCAATTTAACAAGCATTTATTGACCATTTATCTCCAAGGCACTAGGGACATAAAGAAAATAAAATTTCCTGATATCAATGAGGTAACATTCTCATCTGTAGCTTATACTTATAGAAAATTGCCTAAGTAATTGGAGTTATGTCTTGCCACTAGATGTTAGTATTGGATTTTGAACCCAGATTTTCTTGAGTCCAAGACCAATAAAATCAATTCAGTATAACCTGATGTTTTATGAAAAACTAAAAACTGGAAAATAACTCTTGAATCAGTTATGCTCACAGAAAGATTCTCTATCATTACTGTATCTGTTCTGTGTCATTCCTTTCATGTTTATCATAGTGCCCAGCACATAATAGGTACTTAATAAATGGTTATTGACTTTTATGGTTTAAAGTAGGTTATCTGTGACTGGGGAGCTCTGTTGTTTAGAGGAACATTTTTATGGGGCTATAGGCTTGAGTCTGATTCAATTCCATAGACAGAGATTTATTGGCATCAAGCAATAAAGACCTGATAGCATGGGTCCGACTGGACTATGGGGGTCAATTCTGGGCACTATGTTTTGAAAAAAATAAGCATTTATTTTTAACATTATTTTCTTTTTTTCAAATTTTGAGTTCCAGATTCTCTTCCTCCTGTACCCTTCTGTAACCACTAAGAAGGCAAGCAAATCAGTTGTACATTTGAAATCATGCAAAATATTTCCATGTTAGCCATTTAAAAAAAGCAAAAATAAATGCATAAATAAAGTGAGAAAGCTGTACTTCAGTTTGCACTCACAGTCCACAAGTTCTCTCTCTGTAGGTGGATACTATCTTTTTTTGCATCATGAGACCTTTGGAATTGTCTTGAATCATTGTATCAATCAGAGTAGCCAACTCTTTCACAGTTGATCATCGTTAACACCATTGCTGTTGCTCTGCTCTCCTAATTCTCATTTCACTTTATATCACATAATCCTTGCCATGATTTTCTTCCCTGAAATCACCCCTTTCATTATTTCTTATAGCACAGTAGTTCTCTTTAACAATTAGGTGCTACAACTCATTCAGCCATTCCTCAATTGATGAGCATCCTCTTGATTTCCAATTCTTTGCCACTACAAAAAAAAAAACTGATATTAATATTTTTGTAACAAAGAAGTCCTTTTCCTTTTTGTAAAATTTCTGTGGGATACAGACTTAGTAGTGGTATTGCTGCATCAAAGGGCATGTATGCACTGTTTAATAGCACTTTGGAAATAGTTCCAAATTGTTCTCCAAAATGGTTGGAATAGTTCACTAATCCACATAGAGTTCATTAATGTTCCTATTTTCCCTCATCCCTGCCACCATTTGTCAATTCTAATAGTTGTGAAGTGGTACCTCAGAGTTGTTTTGATTTGCATTTCTCTGGCGATTTAGAGCATTTTTTCATATGGCTATAGATAGTTTGGGTTTCTTCTTTTGAAAACTGCTGTTCATATCTTTTGACCATTTAATAGTTGGTGAATGACTCATTTTTATAAATTTGACTCAGTTCCTTATATATTTGAAAAATGAGGCCTTTATCAGAGAAATTTGATGTAAAATTTTTAATATTATTTCATTGTCCATGTCACCTTTTAGCAAAGAGTAGTTCCCTGAATATCTCTTTTAATTAGAGCTATTTTTGCTTTTACTTTGTCTGAGATCATGATTACTAACTCTGCCTTTTTTTTTAACTTAGGCTGAAGCATAACGGATTCTGCTCCAGCACTTTATTTTACTCTCTGTGTGTCTTTTTGTTTCAAGCATGTCTCTTTTAAAAATGTTGGATTCTGGATTCTAATCCATTCTGCTTCTGTTTTGAGGGTGAGCTCATCACATTTACATTCACAGTTATGATTATTGTGTATTTTCCTTCACCCCACCTTCTCTCTCATCTCTCCATCTTGTACTGTCTCAAACATCTATTTTGCTTATAATCACTGCCTCCCCTAATTTGTCTTCTCTTTTATCATACCCCAACTCCTTTCTCTTGTCACCTTCCTTTCCTATATCTCTATTGGGTAAGATAAATTTCTACACACAACTGAGTGTGTATAAATATATTCATCCCTCTGAATTAATTCCAATGAGAGTGAGGTTCAAGCATTGCCCACCACAACCACACTGTTTTACCCTTCACTATAAAAAATTTTTCTTGCATGCCTCTTTTCTATGGGAAAATTTTCCCCTTCTACCTGTCCCCTCCCCCTTTTCCCAGTGCATACTTTATTTTCATCCCTTAATTTTTTTGAGGGGAGAAATCATTCCAATATAATTGACTCATACTCATGTTCTCTTTGTATGTAAACTTTTACTGCCCTAATAATGATAAAGTTCTTAGAAGTTCCATGTTTATCTTCCTATATAGGAAAGTAAACAGTTTTTGTGTCCTCTATGATTTCTCTTTCATGTTTAGTTTTTTATGCTTTGCTTAAGTCCTATGATTGAATGTCAAATTTTCTATTCATCTTTGATCTTTTCATTAGGAATACTTGAAAGTTCTCTATTTCATTAAATTTCCATGATTTCTCATGAAGGGTTCTATTCAGTTTTACTGGGTAGGTTATTGTTGTTTGTAATCCTAACTCCTTTGCCTTCTGGAATATCATATTCTAATCCCTCTGTTCCTTTGACATGGAAACTGGTAAATCCTTTGAGATCCTGATTATGCTTTCATGATATCTGAATTGTTTCTTTCTGGCTACTTGCAATATTCTATCCTTGACCTAAGAACTTTGGAATTAGCTATAATATTCCTGGGAGTTTGTATTTTGGGATCTCTTTAAGGAGGTATCGGTGGATTATTTCAATTTTTATTTTATCCTCTGGATCTAAAATATCAGGGCAGTCTTCCTTTATGATTTCTTGAAATATGATGTCTAGACTCTTTTTTTATCATGGCTTTCTGTAGTCTAATAATTCTTAAATTATCTCTCCTGTAGCTATTTTCTAGGTTATGTGTTTTTATTCTGATAAGATATTTCACATTGTCTTTTTTTTCATTCTTTGGACTTCATTTTATTGTTTCTTGATGTCCCCCAGAATCATTAGCTTCCATTTGCCCAGTTCTAATTTTTAAGGAATTATTTTCTTCAGTGATTTTTGTGCTTTTTAAAAACATTAGAACAGTTCTGGTTTTTTTAAGATTATACTTTCTTCAGTATTTTCATATCTCTTTTAGAAAACTGTTAATTCTATTTTCATAATTTCCTTGCATTACTCTCATTTCTTTTCCCAATTTTTCCTCTACCACTCATCTCTTTCTTGAACTCTTCTAAGAAAACTTGTTGGGCTTTTGTCCAATTATTTTTTTTCTTTGAGGCTTTGCTTGTAGTTGTTTCTACATTATTGTCTTCCTCTGGTTTGTGTCTTGATATTTCTGGCCACAATAGTAGCTTTAGTTGGCTAAGTTTTTTGGTTTTTTTTGGTTGTTGCTGTTTGCTCATTTTTATAGTCTATACTTTGGCATTAAACATTATGTTAAAGTTGGGCTCTGCTCACCCATAGGTTAGGGAGGCACTCTCCCAAGCTTCAGGGCTTTTTTGTGCTGCTTTTCTCAGAACTAGTTCTGGGAGATCTGTAAGTTTTCAGAGCTTCCAAGGTGATGTGATCTGTGGAGAGGTATAATCTGGGGAAAGCTGTGATCATTGCTCTTTTTATCTGTACTTTTATCTTAACTCACAAAGGGACCCTGATCCCCTTCAGTCACAAATAAAAGTACTCTTCTTCACCCTGGAACTGTGACCAGAACCTTTGCTCCCTTGTGACAGATCACAAGCCTACCTCTCTACACTGGAACTGAAATCCAGAACCGTATCTGGGCAATAGAGTTGCCAATTGTGCCAGCTGCATCCAGTGTCAACAACAGATTTCCTATAATCTCTTTCTGACCATTTGTCCACCCCCTCATGGTCTCTGGGCTGAGATCTCCTGAAGTCACTGTTAACACCACTTTTGGCCCACAGGCATGTGCTCAGGACAGTCCTCCATCCCAATGTCATAGACCTCTCCTAACAACCTCCTAAGTTTTCTAGTGAGGAAACACATCTCATACTGACCTTTTACCACACACCAAAATTTGAATTGAGGCATTATTTTAAAGTTGTTTGGAGGAGACTATTGAAAGTATTAAGTTGAATTGTTGCCTCTGATCCACCATTTTCTCTCCATTCCCACCCTCCAGCACTATGTTTTCAGAAATAAACTTATATGTTTGTGAGAATCTGGAGGAAGGCAACTAGAGTGAGGAAGTACCTAAAATTACTGTAATATGAAGATTATTGAATGTGACTTCATATGTCTGGCCTCCAAAAGAGATGTGGTTTATGATAGCTATGAGTAAGTAATTTAACAGCTGTCAAAAAGAAGAGAGATTAGATTGCCCTGCTTGACCCCAGAGGACAGAATTAGGAACAAAAGGTTATCTAGCACAGTTCTGGGATACCCCTCACAGGAGATCTTCAATCAATGACTTGAAGAATATATTATTTGCTATAAATGGTATAGAAGGGATTCTTGTTCATCCACGGAGTACTTTCGAGAAGCAGTGTCAAACTCAAATAGAAATGCGGCCACCAAACTATACATAAGGATCCTTATGGAAGCATAGCAACTTAGAAAGCCACTCACACTATCTGTTTTATTATATTTTATTTATTTTGTCAAATATTTCCCAATTACATTTTCATCTGTTTTGAGCTACATTTGGATGCCCGCATTGTGGACCACATGAGATCAACAGGTGGTGTATTAGGTACCTCTATTATTAAAAGCCTCTGAGGTCCACTTCAAATATGAGACACTATGATTCTACACTACTAATCCTGAATAATCATATTATAAATAAGTTGAATATTTAAGGGTGTGCTAAAACTAAATACGTTTCCAATTTATACAATATTTACTTCCATATTATCTCATTTGATCTTTAATACTCTGTGAGGTGGGTAGTGAAAGTTTTATCATCCCCATTTTACACATAAGGACATTTAGAATTAGTCTTTTAGCCAAAAAAGGGTAATATTTAAAGGAGTAGACACAGTAAAAGGCATCTAGGCAGTACAGTGTCAGAATGTTGGGCCTTGAGTTAGAAATTGAGTTCAAATCCTGCTTTAGATGCTAGCTGTGTGTGACATTAGAAAAAGTTACTTAAATTCTCTTGGCTTCAGACTGACATCTATAAAATGTAGATGATAGTATTGCCTACTTAACAGGGTTGTTGTGAGGTTCAAATGAGATAATAATGTAGTGTTTTGCAAACCTGAAAGTATTCTCTGTCTCTTTCTCTCTCTCTCTCTTTCTCTGTCTCCACCTATCTATCTATCTATCTATCTATCTATCTATCTATCTATCTATCTATCTATCTATCTATCTATCTATCTATCTGTGTGTGTGTTAGCTAATTATTATTTAAAAGAATTGGGAGTGGTTACCATCAGGTGGTGTTTGAGAATGGAGATGAACCAATTCCAATTGTGTGGACCCTAAAGCTTTGTTGTCACCTTGTGGCTCTTGCATACCATTCACCAGGTTGGAAACCATGGAGTTTTGAATTAACTTCAATCTTTAATAACATAAACTGCATTATATTTAAGCAGTAAAACAATGCCTATAGGACACAAACATTCCTATATGAATCCTAGGTTTTAGTGTTATTCCAAACTATAAAGATGTGTTTCTTCATCAAATGATTCTTAATTGGTTAGACAAGTAATATGAAAAACCTTAATCACTAATGTTTACACAACTTCATGCATATCAGTATTCTGATCTCTAGGAAGATACTTATTTTCTTGCTCTAAGTCACAAACTATCAGTGAAAGAAGTAGGTTTGGAATGAGTCAATTAACTTGATAACTGCTTTCTTAATCCCCTTAATCTACTGAATTGTTTCCTTAATTTCATCTATATATTATAATTAATGCATATGTGATATACAGTAGATTTTTGGTCTTGAGGAACTAATAGTTATGTTATAAAAAGGATAATATTTTCCTTGATATTTACTTAGATGAAATCAATATTTTATTCAATGAATTAGAATTAATAATTTTCATTAGAATGGAAACCTGCATCAGATGGTCATCTGAAGTACTCAGAAATTTATCAGATCTTCCTTGGTTGAGAAATTGCAATGAAAACCTGATGAGAACAGGAGATCTTTTTTTGGGGGGGGTGCAATTTATTATATTTTTTTAATCCTACCTAGGTCAGAATTACCATAAGAATAGACTTTCCTATGAATCATAGATGCTATAAATTGAATGTTATATTTTTATTTTCAAGGGCGTTTCACCTTTTTATGATTTATTTTGCTCAAATCATTAACTATAACTATAAAGGCACAAATTTTAGGTTTATATTTGCACTTTGACACTGATGTATATGTTAATTTGCAATGTAGTTTAAAAATATGTATAAAAATAAAACACATGTAGTTAATATAAAGGCTTTTTTAACTTTAGAAAATAGATTTTAGCTTCTCTTCCTTTTTGTTGAAGTCAATTTTCTATTGCTGTATTTTCAAGTGAATAATTGAAAAAAAAACAGTAGATTTGCAATCAAAGTAGTACCTCAGTTACAATCTGACTGCCATCTTCGCAAGTTACTTAACCTCTTTGCCTCTTACTTTTCTCAGTTATAAAATGATGGAGGGAATAATAAATGATCTTTAAGGGCCACCTTTCAGGGGATTTTTAAATAGCACATTTAACTGAATATGAAAAATATTTTTCAAGTATGGATCAAAATTTACATAAGTGAATCTTTTCAAAAATAACATTTTTGAGAAATTTATGGAATGAAGTTTATAAGTACATAGGATACATAGAGAGAGAGAGAGAGAGAGAGAGAGAGA
>NW_020954569.1:34920193-34923657 GCF_900497805.2 Vombatus ursinus | reverse complement strand
AGAGAGAGAGAGAGAGAGAGAGAGAGAGAAAGGGAGAGAGAGAAATATACATAAATTATTTTATTAAGAATAGCTTTCTAGCTCTAAATGAGATTAAAACCTGATCTCTGTCAAGAAAAACAAGACAACAAAAACTTTAATTCAGCTTGTCACCAATACTATAAGTATTATAGTATGCCTCATCAGGAAATGAGAGGAAATGCATGAGTGAAGAAAAATATTTTAATGTCCTCAGAAAATCAGTCCATTCTTCACAACAATTGATTTGAATTTCTTCTATTTCAAACAGTTATAATTGCTATTGATGTTTAGTAAACTATACAATCTTTTAGACAATTCAGCTTCAACACTTAATGGAATCTCCTTCAGCAAATATTAGGAGACACAATTTGTGTTGTTTACATTTGTCTGTTCCCATTGAGATCTGCAGTACTTTGATAAAGATTTATTAATATTTTTTTCCTATGCAGTACAAATCTATTCTCTTATGTTTTGTTCTATCTAACCTGTGTGTTGCCTTGGTGCTTTCCAAATTCTGCAATGTGTGTTTTAATGTCAGAAAGCTAAATTTAGAAATGGTAGCTAGATAAGAGTATGTAATGTTGTGATAACATATATATTTGTACTTATAGGAGAAACATTCTTTCCTTCACAGTTTGTGTGTAGAGCATGACAGCCACTTTGATGACAATAAAAATTTGAAAGCTTGCTGCACATTGAAAGCATTTAGGAATTACATTCAGTCTTTTTTTTTTTTTTGGTAAATGAAATTTCATTGTGTTCATCTTTAGCATAATTACCTTTCATTTTAACTTTTTTAAAAAAAAATCTTTTCTTATTCCATTCTATAAGTTTTGGAACCTTGCATACACTACATTCATTAATATTCTCCCAAACCAGCTGCTCCAAGGCCATGACTAGGGATATACATTGAAAGGCACAGACTTTGAAACTGTGAGATATGAATTAGAAAAAGGTGAAGGATTCTAATGAACTCATAAGTTTACCATTGCTGCCTTCCACAAAGCCAGCCCTTATCATACAGTCACAGGCAAATGAACACAAATCCTGAATACTGGGCTTTGGCATTCTTTACACAGACTAGGTTTACTGCAAAATGTTCAAAAGTGAATGGATAGTAGTGTACCATAATCAGAAGACTTGTCACAAATGCAAACATATCCTATGTGAGAGTAATATGTTGTGTATTTACTTTCCCAGTTCTGTTTCTGAGTATTTTTTTTTTTTGGAGCCCAAAGTCTTCATTGTGTCTATCAAGAAAAATGTCTGTCTCTTTGTAGAAAGAAATTGAGAATAAACCAAAGGCAATTGGAGACATTCATTGTGGCCATGAACAGATTTCAACACATTAGCAATTAGGAATTCTGAAAGAGAAGTGGTGTGAAGTATGTAATCAGAGAGATGTATGATTGAAAGGAAAACAGAATAGTCATATAGCAAGTTCAAGATTTTACTGATGGGCAGCTTGATGTTCCAATGGCATCCATGATGTCAAGAGAGGTCGAGGAATGACCATAGAACATTTGAATAGCTACCCTGTAGTGAACTTACTGGGAGGGCAAAAATGGGTTGTGATCTGCATTTTTTTTAAGATTCATTGATTTATTTATCTTTAGTTTTCAACATTCACATCCACAAGATTTTGAGTTCCAAATTATCTCCCCATCTCAACCCTCCCCCAACCCCAAGACAATGTGTATTCTGAATACTTTTTGCCTTAATCTGCCTTCCCTTCTATCTCTACCCCCCTTCTCTTATCCCCTCTTCTATTTTCCTGTAGGGCAGGATAGATTTCTATACTCCATTGCCTGTATATCTTTTTTCCCAGTTGCATGTGAAAATTTTTTTTAACATTTGGTTTAAACTTTGGGTTCCAAATTTTCTCCCTTCTTCCCTCCCCACCCACCCCTGTGGAGAAGGCAAGCAACTTGATACAGGTTATACTTGTGTAGTCATGCAAAATACTTCCATAGTGGTCATGCTATGGAAAACTAACTATATTTTCCTTCATTCTATCCCACTCCCCATTTATTCTATTCTCTCTTTTGACCCTGTCCCTCCTCAGAAGTATTTTGCTTCTGATTACCCCCTGCACCAATTTGTCCTCCTCTCTATCATCCCCCCACTCTCTTATTCCCTTCCCCCCCATTTTCCTGTAGGATAGCTTTCCAGACCCAATTGAGTGTGTATACTTATTCCTTCCTTAAGCCGAATCTGATGAGAATAAGATTCACTCATTGCCTCTCACCTTCCTCCACTTCCTCTCCACTATAAAAGCCTGTTTTTGTCTGTTTTATATGAGATAATTTACCCCATTCTACCTCTACCTTTCTCCTTCTCCCAGTATAATCCTCTCTCACACCTTAATTTTATTCTGCAGATATCACCCCTTCATCTTCAACTCACCCTGTGCCCTCTATCAGTCTATCTATACATATCTATATCTATCTATCTATCTATCTATCTATCTATCTATATATATATATATGTTTTTTTCCCCCTGCAACTACCCTAGTACTAACAAAGGTCACATGAGTTACAAATATCATCTTTCCATGTAGGAATGTAAACAGTTCAACCTTAATAAGTCCCTTATGATTTCTCTTTCCTGTTTACCTCTTCATGCTTGTATTTGATAGAAAAAAAAAATTTCTATTCATCTCTGGTCTTTTCATCAAGAATGCTTGAAAGTCCTCTATTTCACTGAATGTCCATTCTTTCCCCTGAAAGATTATACTCAGTTTTGCTGGATAGGTGATTCTTGGTTGTAATCCTATCTCCTTAGCCCTACAGGATATTATATTCCAATTTCTCCAGTCCCTTATTGTAAAAGCTACTAAATCCTGTGTTAACCTGGTTGTGTTTCCACAAGACCTGAACTGTTTCATTCCACCTACTTGCAATATTTTCTCCTTGACCTGGGAACTCTGGAATTTGGCTACAATGTTCCTAGGAGTTTTCTTTTGGGGATCTCTTTCAGGAGGTGATTGGTGGATTTTTTTCAATTTCTATTTTACTCTCTGGTTCTAGAATATCAAGGCAGTTTTCTTTGATAATTTCTTGAAAGATGATGTCTAGGCTCTTTTTTTCATCATGGCTTTCTGAGAGTCCAATAATTTTTAAATTCTCCTCGATCTGGTTTTTTTTTTGGTTTTTTTTTGTTTTGCTTTTTTTTTGGTGAGGCAATTGGGGTTAAGTTACTTGCCCAAGGTCACACACCTAGTATGTGTCAAGTGTTTGGTTTGAGGCCGGATTTGAACTCAGGTCCTCCTGACTTCAGGGCCAGTGGTCTATCCACTGCACCACCTAGCTGCCCCACCTCGATCTATTTTCCAGGTCAATTGTTTTTTTCCAATGAGATATTTCACATTGTCTTCTATTTTTTCATTCTTTTGTTTTCTTTCTTTCTTTCTTTCTTTCTTTCTTTCTTTCTTTCTTTCTTT
>NW_020954569.1:34870066-34920183 GCF_900497805.2 Vombatus ursinus | reverse complement strand
TTTCTTTCTTTCTTTCTTTCTTTCTTTCTTTCTTTCTTTCTTTCTTTCTTTCTTTCTTTCTTTCTTTCTTTTTTTACAATTTCTTGATTTCTCATAAAGTCATTAACTTCCTTTTGCTCCATTCTAATTTTTAAGAAAGTATTTTTTTCAGGGAGCTTTTGGACTTCCTTTTCCATTTGGCCAATTCTGCTTTTTAAGGCATTCTTCTCCTCATTATCTTTTTGGACCTCTTTTGCCATTTGGGTTAGGCTATTTTTTAAGATGTTATTTTAATCAGTATTTTTGGATCTCCTTTAGCAAGCTGTTGAATTGTTTTTCATGATTTTCTTGTATCACTCTCCTTTCTCTTCCCAGTTTTTCCTCTACTTCTCTTAGTTGTTTCTCAAAATCCTTTTTGAGCTCTTCTGTGGCCTGGCACTGATTCATATTTTTCTTGGAAGCTTTGGATAAAGGAGCTTTGACTTTGTTGTCTTCTTCTGGTTGTATGTTTTGATCTTCTTTGTCACCAAAGAAAGATTCTATGGTCTGACTTTTTTTGCAAAGTTTGCTCATGATTCCAGACAATTACTTGAGTTTTAAATTCTTTGTTAAGGTAGGAGTCTGCTTCTAGCATGGAGAATGTACTGTCCCAAGCTTCAGGGGTTTTGTGCAGCTGTTTCAGAGATACTTCTAGGGACCTGTAAGTTTTCAGTTCTTCCAAGTTGGTATGATCAAGGGCAAGGTATTTACTCCTTTCCTGGCCTGTGCTCTGTTCTATGAGTGACCACAAGCACTCTCTTCTACCTTAAAACTGTGAGGAAGAGTCGCTGTCCACTGCCACCACAAGCTCCACTATGCCAGCACTCCTCCCAGGATTACCCAGAACTGTGACCCAGAACCAAGCACAAGCAAAGCAAGAGAATCCTGCCTCAGCACCAGCAAAGAGATCCCTGCAATCCTCCTCTGATCAGCCACTTGATTCCCCTTAAGTCTGGGCAGGAAGCTCCAGAAGCAGCCACCACCCTGGGTGCTGGGACTGGGGCTGGGACCAAGCTTCTCTCTCACCATAGTCATTTACTTTTCCTACTGACCTTCTAAGTTTTCTTCGGCATTTGTGGGTTGAGGAGTCTGGAAACTGCTGGAGCTGCCCATGATTCAGTCCTCTGAGGCCTGCTCCAGGTTCACTGAGGCCTGTTTTGCCTGCACACCGAAGCTGAACTGTGTTTCTCTCCCAGACTGGCACAACATACCTTTCTAATCAACCATTCAGGTTATCTTGGGCTGGGAATTTGTTTCACTGTCTTTTTGTGGGTTCTGCTGTTCTACAATTGTTTAGAATCATTTTTACAGATATTTGGAGAAGTTTGGGGGAGAGTTCAAACAAATCACTGCTTTCACTCTGCTGTCTTGGCTCCATGCCCCATCATTATTTGCATTGTTGAAGAGAATCTCCCTATTAAGGATGTCACAGTTTGGTTAAAGTATTGGAGTAATTTTTTTTTTTTTTGTGAGGCAATTGGGTTTAAGTGGCCTTCCCCAAGTCACACAGATAGTAAGTGTAACGTATTAGAAGCCAGATTTGAACTCAGTGACTCCAAGTCCGGTGCTCTATCAATTGTGCCACCTAGCTGCCCAAAATATTGGAATCTTTAGGAAAGAAAAGGAACATATAAGGGTGGTAGAGATGCTAAGCCAAGTGCAATTTTTTTTATGTCAAAAGTAATTGAAATCCTATTTGATTTGAATCTTCCAGAAGAAGAGGATAAAATAAATATTTATTTGCAACATTTAGAATTTATTCATGTTCTGGTATAGTAGAAGAAGCCAGGATTAAATGTCAATTCTGTAACTACTTACATGAAATTGGGCAAGTCACTGAATCTTTGTGGACTTCTGTAAAATGAAAGGGATAAAACTAGATAACTTCCAACATCACTCCATTTCTAAATATTGTAATTATAAACATATAGAAGCCAGAAAGCAGAATCTCTAGGAAGGTGGCCTTCTGCTAAATGGATATCATCTCATCTATCTTCATCATAGTTCATATAGTCAAAGCTCAGAGAATGGAGTAGGACTTTTATAAATCAAGATGGAAGGTAATAGAGTTGAAATATAATTTTATTTGCTTGAAACATTATCAGAGGAGTAATAACAGGCTGACACTATTTTATTTGTAACCGAATTCATGTTTTCTCCCTTTAGAACACAAAATTTAATGTAACTACCATATATCCCAGTCATGCTAGCCTGAAAGTAGAGAGAAGTTGAGAATGTGCATTAATCTCTAGCTCAATTTTGTGCATTGTTGCCCAGATGTGGAAACATTTACTAGACTTTGAGGAGATGTTACAAATCCTTTGAGCTCTTATTCCTATATTCTGTGTTGTCTTTTTGTGAGGGCCATAGCCTTCATTTCCTCCAGAAATATTTGATAAGGATATACTATTTATGTCATATAGAAATAAATGTATTTTATTTATCTTAATTTTTCAAGTCTTATGGAAAAAATAATAGCACACTGACTTTTTTCTGCAAAGAGAGCAACCTTTCTAGCTTATGAAAATTCATGCAAAATACCAATATTTATGGCTATATATATATATATATCTACAAAGCTTGTAAGGTACAGTTAAGAATGACAAAAGTATAATCATAGAGCCAGGAAGGATTGTAGCTGAGATTTAGTCCAATTAGCTACTGGAAGACTAAATGGTCTCCATGACATCCCCCTCAAATGGCCATCCAATTATCTTCCTGAAAACCTCTAAGGCAGGGCATCTTGAGAAAATAAACAAAGATTTCTCATAATATTATAGAACAAAAAAAATACAAGAATCAGGAAACATGATGAAAGTGTTTATATAGCAACAGAAGAAAGTCAAATTAGAATGATTAAAAATGATTAAAAATAAATATGGGATGAATTCTCAAAAGGTAACAGTTGTTCACTGAAATTCTTATTTATCTCAAAAGATAAAGAAAAATAAAGAGAGCTCATATATTCCTCACTGTTACATAGAGGAGGTTCAGGTTGAATAGAAAAGTGGCTGTGCCTTAAAGGTGGTGTAAATTGTAGCATCTATGCTACCATAATATATGTACAAATATTATGTATTCATTTCCAATATCTCCATTCATTCATAAATAAAAAAATGTCATAAATACAGAGAAAAATGTGGACACATCTAATCTATTATGGACCATTTTTAAGCTACTGTATTCTTTAGTATTGAAATTAGAGACAACAGGCACATATCATAGACTCACAGACAGAGAATAAAGATATCTCTTTCACATGTAGGGGTTAGGAGTACAATACCCCCTTGATCTGGAAAATGTGTGTAAAAATTTTTGGTTCTCCCTTAGTACCAGAGAAGAAGTCTGAATCTTTGATTTTTTCTTTTGTGGGGTGATGAACTGTTTTTTGTTTGCTTGTTTAAATCCTAAGCCCTGTCCCCAAGGAGAATGCCTTTTAAGAACAAGAATATGAAATGTCACAAATATGTATAAGACAAGGTAGAATGCAATGAGGCAAAGAAGTGATCCAGATGAGGTGTCATAAGAAAATCTTAATAAGAAAAGACAACATTCAGGTTGGGGGAAGAGGAAAAGATTTCACAGAAGAGTTGGCACCTAGGTTATATATTTTAAGAAGAATATGGAATGGTGGATATGGGAAAGGCAACTCCATAATTAAACCAAATTTGCTATTTATTTCAAAATTACAATTTTTAAAAATAATTCCAATGATATTCTTCACATAAAATTATTTTACTAAAGTAAAACAAATATATCTTAAAAACTTAGGAATCATGATGAGTATTAAGGTCTAAATGTAAAATTGATGATTTGTTGATGTTATAAAACACATAACAGGTGTTTTAATTGAAAATATAACTATGTTTCTTGCTCCACACTTGGTCATCACAAGTTTAATAACATTACTGAAAAATTACTTAAAACACTACACACTTAGAATCATTTAAATAGTGGGCTTTATTTAACACTAAATTAGCAAATTTTCACTACACTTAAAACACACACACATTTCTCTAAAGTACTATGTTTTTTTCAATCATTTTCGGGAGCTGGTTTGCATGAATATGGGGAAATGAGAGAAACCAGAGCAAAATGTACAAGAGTTGGTAGTCCAGCTTTATTGGTATGTGGACTATGCTAAAGGCATTGGTGTTAACTATGAACAGAAAAGTGGTTGGAGACATAGATGATAACCCTAAGTGACAGAGTAAGAAGTTTGATTTTTTCATGCTCCTGTATTTCAGGCTTCTTTATGATGGGCACTGGGATCCCCTAGGAATGTGTGGCATGACCCTAGAAAAGTCATGAAAATGGAAAATGAATTGCCCTGGCAATCCAGGCAATCCAGTTTGGCCAGAACACAACATGCAGGAAGGACATAGTGTGAAATAATACAGGAAAGATAAGTTGTAGACAGTTTGTAAATTGCTTACATGAAAATTTAAGAAGTGTGTATTTATCTAGATGCAATGATAGCCACCAAAAGTTATTGAGCTGAATTGAATTCAATTAGTTGGGTAGAACCAATTAGAAACTGAAAGCTTCTGATGGAAAGGCTCTTATCACCTCAGGAGATGTTTGGATTCACATATAATTAAAATCTGACCTGCTGACCTCTGATTGTCTTTCCAATTTTAATATTGTGTATTTACAACCACTTATCTACTTTTCCTCAGGAAATCATAGGTTCTTAGTGTGATAAAGGAGTTCCGATGCCACACAATTCAAAATCTAGTTGGATAGGAATCTCTTGTATGAAATCCTTGAAAAGTAATTAACTAATTTCTGCTTGGAGCTTCCTTATTCTTCCTCTTAACTTCTACTCCTGTCCACATTTTCTGCCCTCTGAGACCAAGCAGTTGATTGAGCTCAGCAAATCAAATTTGGGATATTTTGTTCACTACATATAAGTTACAAAGAAAAAGACTTAGACTTGATGTCAGGAAGAAAAAAAAACTTCACAGCTAGAGTTAACCACAGGGTAGTGGACATAGTCATGAAGTAGTGGGTTTCCTCTCACAAAAGCCTTTAAACACTGGTTGCCACACTTGTCCTATATATTTCAGAAGGAATTATTGTTTAGTTCTGAACTACAGTGATAGCCTCTAAATTATTTTGCAACACAAGAATTCTGAGATTCAGAGAAGAAAGCTGACACCCAAAATTAAATGACTTGCTTAGGGTTATGAAGGTGCTAAGGACAGAGTTGGTTCTTGAACCCAAGTCTTCCAACTGAAATCCAGGGATTATTCTATAACTCTTTTTATGAATAATTTCAAATGTGCAATAAATACATACAAATACATACACACACATACTCACACATATATAGTTCTATGCCATTCATAGTTGATCATCACACAATGTTGCTGATACTGTATGCAATGTTTTCCTGGTTCTGCTCATTTCACGTTGCATCACTTCATATGAGTCTTTCCAGGTTTTTCTGAAAACTTCCATTTCATCAGTTCTTATTGTACAATAGTATTCCATTGCATACATATACCACAGCTTGTTCAGCCATTCCCCAATTGATGGGCATCTCCTCAATTTCCAATACTTTGTCACCATGAAATGGGCTGATATAAATATTTTTGCAAATATAGGTCCTTTTCCCTTTTTTTAATCTCTTAGGGACACAGATCTAGTAATGTTACTGCTGGATGAAAGGGTATGCAGTTTGGTTGCCTTTTGGGCATAGTACCAAATTGATCTCCAGAATGGTTAGATCAGTTCACAACTCTACCAAAAGTGCATCAGTGTCCCAACACTAGTATGAACATAATGAATATGGTAATACTAGGTTACTATGGTCATTGACTATGGTGTCTTGTGTACCTAATTTGCTGCACTGATCCATCATTCTATTTCTCAGCCAGTACTAAATAGTTTTGATGATTACTACTTTATAATACAATTTGAGATCTGGTATTGCTAGGCAACCTTCCTTTGTATTTTTTTTTTATTAATTCTCTTGATATTTTCTTCTTCCAGATGAATTTTGTTGTTATTTTTTCTGGCTCTATCAAATATGTTTTGGTAGTTTAATTGTCATGGCACTGAATAAGTAAACTAGTTTAGGCAGAATTATCACTTTTACGATATTGACTCAGCCAACCCATGAACCATGGATATTTTTCCAATTGTTTAGGTCTGACTTTATTGGTATGAAAAGTGTTTTGAAATTGTGTTCATATAGTTCCTGAGTTTGTCTTGGCAGGTAGATCCTCAAGTATTTTCTACAGTTATTTTAATTGAAAATTATCTTTCTATCTCTTGCTCCTGGGCTTTGATGGTCAAGTATAGAACTTCTGATGATTTATGTGTGTTTATCTTATATCCTGCAACTTTGCTACAATTTTTAATTATTTCAAATAGTTTTTTAGTTGATTTTCTAGGGTTCTCTAAGTAAACCATCATATATATTTTGCAAAGAGTGATCATTTTCTTTCCTCATTGCCTTTTCTAATTCTTTCAATTTTTTTCTTCTCTTATTGGTATAACTAACATTTCTAGTACTATATTGAATAATAGTGGTGATCATGGGCATCCTTGCTTCAGTGGTGAAGTGCTTCTGTGTAAGCATTTCAGCTTATCTCCATTACAGACAATGCTTGCTGATGGTTCTAAATAGATACTGTTTTAAATAGATACTGTTTATCATTTCAAGGAACACTCCCTTTATTCCTATGTTCTCTTGTGTTTTTAATAGGAATGGGTATTGTATTTTGTCAAAAGCTTTTTCAACATCCGTTGAGATAATGATATGATTTCTGTTGATTTTGATATGCATATGGTCAATTATGTTGATCATTTTCCTAATATTAAACCAACCCTGTATTCTTGGTATAAATCTCACCTGGTCATAGTGTATAATCCTTGTGATATAGTGCTATAATCACCTTGCTAATATTTTGTTCAATTTTTTTTTGCATCAATATTCATTAGGGAAATTAGTCTATAGTTTTCTTTCTCTGTTATAGCACTTGCTGGTTTAGGTATCAGCACCATATTTGCATCACAAAAGGAGTTTGGTAGGACCCTGCCTATTTTTCCAAATAGTTTATATGGCATTGGAATTAATTGTTCTTTAAATGTTTTGTAGAATTCACTTGTGAACCCATCTGGCCCTGGGAATTTTTTTTTAAGGGAGTTAATTAATGCCTTGTTCAATTTCTTTTCCTAAAATGGGTTTGTTTAGGCATTCTATTTCCTGATCTGTTAATCTAGATAATTTACATTTTTGTAAATATTCATAGATTTCTCTCAGATTCTCAGATTTATTTGCTCAAAAATTGATCAAAATATTTCTTAATGATTGCTTTAATTTCTTCTTCATTGGTGGTGATTTCATCCTTTTCATTTTTGATACTAGATATTTGGCTTTTTTCTTTTTTTTAATCAAATGAATGAAAGACTTATCTATTTTTTTTCATAAAACCAGTTCCTAGTTTTATTTATTACTACAATTTTTTTCACTTTCAATTTTATTAATCTCACCTTTAACTTTTAGCAATTTCCAATCTGGAGTTAAATTAGGAATTTTTAATTTGTTCTTTTTCTAGTTTTTTTTTTAGTTGCATGCCCAATTCATTGATTTGCTCTTTCTCTATCTTATTGGTGCAAGAATTTAGAGAAATGAAATTTCCACCAAGTACTGCTTTAGTTGCATCCCATAAATTTTGGAACGTTGTCTCATTGTTGTCATTCTTTTTTTTTGTTTGTTTAAAATAATCTGATTTATTAATTTTAAAGTACAGAAATTTTAATTAGACTTGAGAACTCACAACTTGTTATAATTTATTTTCATAATGTCTTGAAAATAAAAAGTTAGATGCATTATAATTAGAGTACATACTCTAAATACAGATTGTGGAATTCTTATATTTTTGGTAATGGAGCAGATATGATGCTAATTAAATGTAGCTAGTTTCTTTTTCAATATTCTTCCTCAGTAAAGGCTTCAGGTTATTCTTTATTCACTAGCCTGAAACTAGAGATTAGCTTGCCATTTCTTTTCAGGTGTCATTGTGCTTGATAGTTTTTTCCATCTTTTTCTAATTTGTTCAAATGAAAGGAGAAGTTAATATTATCTGCTTTATATAAATGCTCAGGAGTGTTCTTATAAATCATCTTTAAAAGGTTTGTTTCAGTAAATAACTTTCCAATATTATCATGAAAAAAATTAAGGATTTGATGTTCCCATGCATTTCTGTGAGAAATGTATTCTCGAATTTTAGCTTCAGCATCATTGATGACTGGGCCATGTCCTGGGTATATTAGATCAACTTTAACCTTTAATAGTTTTTCTAAGGAATTAATGAAATCATAAAGATCTTCAAATATCGTTGTTCCTTCTCCTAGCATGCAGTCTCCAGAAAAGAGAGCATTTTTCTCTTCTAAAAGTAGAGTCATATGATCATCAGTGTGTCCAGGTGTGTATAGAATTTTGAGAGTGGCTCCTTCTGTATTAATCACATCTCCATCTTTCAGATAAACATATTTTTGCTCCTTATTTCCTATAACTTCTTCCATAAAGAGATTGTGTAGAAGCTTTATAATGTGATATGTAATGCCTGTGTTGATGCTATTACATATGTCTAATATGCCTCCAGTATGATCCTGGTGCCAGTGAGCCACTATAATTTCTTGGATTGATGTGTTAAATTCAATCAGTGCTTGTTTTAAACAGTTGATATAATTTGGAATTGATGGTTCACCAGGAACCATAAGAATTCTCCACCCAGGAGGAGAGCTAGTCAATGAATGGCAAGACTATTGTCATCTTGTCACCCAACCCGCTGTGGTGACTGAGACCAGCAGAAAAAGCCTTGAAGTCGGGTGCTGTTGTGCAGGAGGGGTGGGAAGGCTTGGCTCAGAAGTAGTGAATAGGTCAGGCTCCTGTTGTCATTCTTTTTAATGAAATTGATTGTTTCTTTTATTTGTTACTTGACCAACTTATTCTTTAGAATTATGTTATTTAGTTTCCAATTAATTTTAAATATATATATATATATATTTCCACTGCCCTTTGTTGAATATAATTTTTATTTCATTATTATCCAAAAAATTCATTTAGTATTTCTGCCTTTTTACATTTGATTTTGAGGTTTTTATGCCCCAATACATGGTCAATTTTTGTTTAGATGCCATGTGCTGTTGAGAAAAAGGTATATTCCTTTCTGTTCTCATTCAGTTTTCTCCAAAGGCCTGTCAAATCTAACCTTTCTAATATTCTATTCAATTCTTTAGTTTCTTTCTTGTTTTTTTTTTGTTGGATTTATTGAGTTGCAAGTGGGGACATTGGAGGCTCCTCACTAGTATAGTTTTGCTGTCTATTTCTTCTTGTAACTCACTGAACTTCTTTAAGAATTTGGATGTTACGCCGCTAGGAGCATATACGTTTACTATTGATATTACTCCATTGTCTATAGCACATTTTAGGAAGATGTTGTTTCCCTCATCTCTTTTAATTAGGTTTATTTTTGCTTTTACTTTGTCTGAAATCAGGACTGCTACCCCTGCTTTTTTTTTTTCACAATAGATTCTCCTCCAACCCCTTACTTTTACTCTGTGTGTCTCTCTGTTTCAAGTGTATTTTCTGTAAACAATATATTGTAGGATTCTGGTTTTCGATCCACTTTGCTATCTGCTCCTGTTTTATGGGAGAGTTCATCCCATTCACATTCACAGTTATGATTACTAATTGTGCATTTCCCTCCATCCAATTTTTCCTCCTGTTTGTCCTCTCTTTTTTCACCCTTTCCCTCCTCACCAGTGTATTGCTTCTGTCTACTGCTTCCCCTCTTCTGACCTTTCTACTGTCAGTTCCCCCACTTTACTTAATTTCCTCCCCTCCTACTTCCTTGGTGGGCAAGACAAATTTTTTAATTCAACTGATTGTGTGTATTTTTCCCTCTTTGAGTCAATACTTATGAGAGTAAGGTTCAAATAATGCTTATCACCCACCTTCCCATCTTTGCCTCCAATATAATAGGTTTTTTTGCACCTCTTCATGTGAAATAATATAATCTATTCTCCCTCTCCCTTCCATCTGTACCCAGTCTCATCCCTTAAATATTTTTATCATTCCCTCAAATCCACCTTACACCCATACCTCTGCCTATGTATATTCCTTCTAGCTATTCTATTAGTGGTACATTTATAAGAATTACAAGTATCAAATACATGTACAAAAATATTTAAAGCAGCTCTTTTTGTGGTGGCAAAGAATTGGAATTTGAGAGGATGCCCATCAATTGGGGAATGGCTGAACAAGTTGTGGTATATGAATGTAATGGAAAACTATTGTGCTATAAGAAATGATGAACAGGCTGACTTCAGAAAAACCTAGAAAGACTTGTATGGTCTGATGCTGAGTGAAGTGAGCAGAACCAGGAGAACATTGTACACAATAAGAGCCACATTGTGCAATGGCTAATATTGATAAACTTAATTCTTCTCAGCAATACTAGGATCTAAGACATCTCCAAAGGCCTCATGATGGAAAATGCTATCCACATCCAAAGAAAGAACTATGGAGTTTGAATGCAGATCGAAGCATACTATTTGATATTTTTTTTCTTCTGTTGTGTTTTGTTTCCTCTTTCTGGTGATTCCTCCTATTCTAATTCTTACTTACAACATCACTACTGTGAAAATAATGTTTAACAGAAATGTATATGTATAGCCTATATCAAATTGCACACTATCTTGGGGAGGGAGCTAGAGAGGGAGGGGGAGAAAAATTTAAAACTCAAAAGCATATGGAAGTGATTGTTGATAATTCAAAATAAATTAATAAAAATGAATGCAGAAAGAAAGAAAAAATTAAAGAGAAAGGACTAGTCTATTAAGTTCATAAGCTGAAATTGGAATTCTATGTTGAAGGTTGAATAAAAAGACATCTTAATAATAATAATAATAAAAAGCATTACAAGTATCATATTTCCATGTAGGGATGTAAGCAGTTCAACTCCATTGAATCCCTTATGTTTTCTTTTCCTTTTTTACCTTTTTAGGCTTCTTTGGGGTCTTTATATTTAACATCACAGTTTTTATTCCTTTTGTTTTCTTCTTATGAAAGCTTGAAATCTTTCTATTTCATTGATGAACATTTTTTCCTTTGAAGTATTATGCTTAATTTCACCAGATAGGTCATTCTGAGTTGTAGTCCTAGCTCCTTTGCCTTCCAAAATATCATGTTCCATGACTTATGATCCCTTAATGTTGCAGCTGCTAAGCCCTATGCAATCCTTATTGAGGCTCTCCAATATTTGGATGTTTCTTTCTGGTCACTTGCTTTTTTTTTCTTGACCTGATATTTCTGAAATTTGGCTATAATATTCCTTGGAGTTTTTAGTTTGAGATTTTTTTTTTCTTGAGGTCATCAGTGGATTCTTTCAATGCTTATTTTGCCATCTGGTTTCGGGATTTCAGGGCACTTTTCCTTGAAAATTTCTTGAAAGATGCTGTCTAGGCCTTCCTTTTGATTATGGTTTTCAGGTACTAAAATTTCAATGATACTGACATCATCTCTCCCAGATCTATTTTCCAGGTCAGGCATTTTTATAAGGTATTTTTATATTTTCTTCCATTTTTTCATTGTTTTGAATTTGTTTGATTGATTCTTAATGTCTCATAGAGTCATTAGCTTCCACTTGCCCAACTTTAACTTTTAAGTAGTTGTTTTCCTCAGTTAGCTTTTGTACTTCCTTTTCCAGTTGGCCAATTGTACTTTTTAAGTTGTTTTCTTTTCCCAAATTGTTGACTCTTTTTTCATAATTCTCTTGTATCTCACATTTCTTTTCCCAATTGTTCTCCTACCTCTCTTGTATGATTTTAAAGCTCTCCCATGAGTTCTTTCTGGGCTTGAAATCACTTCCTAATTTAGTTTGGGGTTTTGCTCATGGGTGTTTTGACATTGTTGTCCTCTTCTGAGTTTGTGTCTTGATCTTCCCTGTCAACATAACTTTTCATGGTCAGATTCTTTTTTATTGTTTTTTGCTCATCTTTATTTTTTTTCCTTTTTTTAAAATTTGAGCTCTCCTCCCAGGGTGGAAGGGACACTTTCTCAGGCTTCTTTTGTTAGGTGCTACAGCCCTTAGCACTTTACCTGTTGCTGTATTGATGTTGCCCCGAGGCCCATGGAAAACTCTCATGTCTGGTGCTGCAATAAGGGGATGGAGTGGAGATGGCTGGAACTGCTGGAGGCCATAGGGGTCTGGCAGCTTACCTTATACTGAACTGGGGTCCTAAGTGCCAGTGTCTGGTGTGTGCTGAAGCCAGTGGAGCTACATTGAAGCATGTGACAGAAGACTTTGCACTGAAACCTGCCTGCTTAGGCGTTCATATCATTGGCTTCTACTTGTTTGCCCAGGGCTATGCTGAAGAATGTGGTGGTTTTTGGAGCTGGATTCTTCTCTTTCCCCTGGGTGTACTGGGGGACATGAGGAGTCCTGGTATTGGTGTTTGCACGCTCAGTTGGACTGTACTCAGGCTCTCTTACTGTTTTGTTGAGATGGGCCTTGCTACTGGCTACTGGGGCACTCCTTGTCCTAGACCATGCCTTTTTGCTTTTTTTTTTTAACCTGAGAGAGATAGACCTTTCCTGATGATCTTCCACATTTCTTGGGCCCAAAAGATTGTTTCTCTTCATCATTTTACTGGTTCTGTTGTTCCAGGATTTGTTTTGGAGTACTATTTTATGGCTATTTGGGGTGAATATAGGAGAGTTACAGCAATTTACTGCTTACTCGACCATCTTGGCTCTCAGAAGTTTGATCTACTTACCTTGCTTTAAAAAATAAACTTTCCCCATAGACATCACATTGAGGATGAAGCGCATGGCTCATTCATACACCCAAGCTATGTCCTTTAAGAGGAATTACCTGGGAGTGGAGATTAGAAGACAAAAGGACTGAGACAAAAAGAGTGATAGGATAATATTTAGAGCTAGATGAAATGACAAATTTCAATGTCTATTCCTTAATTTTATGTTGATGAAACAAATCCAGAGTTGTTCAAAGAAATACACAAAGTCATAAAGATTGTAAGTGACATAATCTGAACTCAGTTTATCTTACTTCAAAAGAAGCATAATCTATTGTACCAAATTATCTCCTTCCTATAGATGCAGGATAGGTTTCCAAAAAGGAAGCTTTCAAACTGCATATTGAGGAGGGCTTCAAACATTTCAGATTATTTTGACTAATCCATTTCAATTCATCTAAGTTGGCAGAATTTATTATGAACTGATTTTACATGCTGTAATCATTATTGTCAGGACTTATGGCCATATTACTATCTGCAACTCCATGATATTTCTTCATGTTATTGAAAGGGCCTTCTCTATCAATAACTCAAAGTTGAGAATGCTGTCCTAATTGATATATTTGTTAGTGACTTCACCACATTTACATATAATTTTCACATGTGCATAAATTCAACTAAAGGTCATAACAATAGTGGCATTTGATTGTGACAACATATGTTGGTTGTTAATTAAATCTGAGCTGTGTTGTTAGGTTGAAAGAATTTGACAAGCTTGCAACTTTTGCTTTTCATTTTATCTTCTTGAGATGTCAAATGATATAATTCACAAGAAGTGTTTTTGTGAGTAATCACTTGTCATGTAATTAATTTTCCTTTGGGGAGGAATTTGTATGAGTTTGTTTACTCTTTTCTTTTTACTATGGTAATTGTCTATAGACCTTGCTTTACTTCAGTTCCTTTGAATTATTAAAAGGTCTTCATTTTTTTTCTAGGAATGTTAATAGTAGTCTGTACAGAATAAAGAATTATAATGCATTCCTTTGACTTAAGCCCAAGTACACTTATCTCTACTTTTACATCCAAATTCTCAGAGAAAAAAAAAGTCTTATAATGGAGACAATTATTTGCTTTATATCCTCACAGTCTATCACATTCAACTTTAAATGAGACAATTGAGTCCATAGCCTTTTTTTTTAACATTGCATCTAATTGGTTTCTTCTCTCATTGAAATTTCCTTTAAACCTTGATAACCAGTTCTGTTTGAAGTGTTAGGTGTCTTAGTTGTTATAATTTTTGCTAATATAGAAATATGTATTAATATCTTTGACCTTTTTCTTTTAAAATTCTTTGAAAGTACAAAATCTAGTTACTTAAATCTGGTTTCCTTCAGTTTTTCAATGTCAAATTGGAAGAGTATTGTTGGATAACATAAAAGCTATAGAGTAGTAACATTTGTCATGAGACAATGTTCTCTGGAGGATAAGGAAATATTGTTGATCCAATATGAATGGAAGAAAGAAGATGTTTTCATACTGGATAATGTTCTTACACATTTTTTCTGAGGGATGAGCTTATATCTAAGGAAATGTATAGACATATTAGTATGGACTTATTTTCTTTGTTAAAAACTAGTGTAGTGCTCTTTGTTGAAGGTATCGCCACTGCAGCTTCATGGAATCAACAGCTGCCTGTCCTCCTCCTGACTCACCACTGATTACTGTCACCAAGGAATAAGTCAGTCAGGAAGCCACTCCACTGCCGTGGCATTCAAAGACACTGGCAAGACATTTGTGGAGCCCAAAGTGACCATTCACCGACTCTGGATCACCCTCACCAGCTGCAATGTGAAATCCCTTGAGAAAGTGTGTGCTGACCTAATTAGAGGAGCCAAAGAAAAGAACTCAAAAGTGAAGGGACCTGTTCAAATGCCCACTAAGACGCTTCAAATCACAACTAGAAAAATTTGTGGTGAAGGTTCAAAGACTTGGGAACACTTCCAGATGAGAATCCACAAACGCCTTATTGATTTGCACAGTCCTTCTGAAATTGTTAAACAGATCACTTCTATCAGCATTGAACCAGGTATAGAAGTTGAAGTCAACATTGCAGAGGCCTAATCAATCACCTCTTTTAATAAATTGATTGCAACTATTAAAAAAAATAGTGTAGTTACAATACGTAATCATAAGATTTTGAATGAATCGAATCATGACCTAGACTATTTAAATAGTATATAAGTTGATATATATATATAAAGAGAGAGCTTAAAGAAACATCCAAAGTGATCTAATCTACCTCCTTATTTTACTGATTTAAAAATCAAGATCTAGCATGCCCAAAGTCACAAAGATAATAAGTGACAAAGGCAAGATTCAAATCCAGGCCATCATATTCCAAATCACGCTCTTTCCTATATAGTACAGAACTTCTAAAGGACCACAAGTCAAGCAACCTCTATGAGGGCAAGCATGTGTGCTACTTTGGTGGGGCAATGGAATAATAAATCCTTGAAGGATTAAAATACCAGTAGTGCTATCATATCACTTTATGCTTTAGATAAGAGAGCAATTGACTGTGGCAAGAAATAGAGTGCATATTACAAAAGTTAGGAAAATTCATTTGGCTAATGACTTTACAATAAAGGGGGACAAAGGAAGATGACCACATATTTAATTTGAATACAATGAATTACAATAAATATACAAAGGGAAAAGAAAAAATAATCAAGGATATGTATGATATTTCTAAAGGGAAAATTACTGGTCAAGAGATCAAGAACATTATGTATATGCCAAGATTATAATGCATCATTGCACATTGTAAGGAGGGGAAAAATATTATATGTCTTTATTGAAATGTGGCAATTTTTTTCTTTTTCTTTATTTATTTTAATTTATTTATTTTTAGTTTTCAACATTCACTTCCACAGGATTTTGAGTTCCAAATTTTCTCCCCATCTCACCCCTTCCCCCATCCAAAGATGGCAGGCATTTTAAATATCTCTTCCCCTAATCTGCCTTCCCTTCTATCTCTACCCTCTTCTCTTATCCCCTTCCCCTTCTATTCTCCTGTAGGGCAGGATATATTTCTATAACCCATTTCCTGTGTATCTTATTTCCCAGTTGCATGTGAAAACAATTTTTTTTAACATGTGTTTTTAAAACTTTGGGTTCCAAATTTTCTCCCTTCCTCCCTCCCTACCCACCCTCATTGAAAAGGCAAGCAACTCGATACAGGTTATACATGTGTAGTTATGCAAAACACTTCTATAGTAGTCATGTTGTGAAAAACTAACTACATTTCCCTTAATCCTATCCCACCCCTCATTTATTCTATTTTTCTTTTGACCCTGTGAGTGAATAGGTTATTCCCTCCTTAAGCCAAATCTGATGAGAAGAAGATTCACTCATTCCCTCACCTTCCCCCACTTCCCCTCCACTGTAAAAGCCTTTTCTTGTCTCTTTTATGTGAGATAATTTACCCCATTCTACCTCTCCCTTTCTCTTTCCCCCACCTCTCTCACCCCTTAATTTTATTCTCCAAATATCACCCATTCATCTTCAACTCACCCTGTGCCATCTATCTATCTATCTATCTATCTATCTATCTATCTATCTATCTATCTATCTATCTATCTATCTATCTATCTATCTATCTGTCTGTCTGTCTGTCTATCGATATACATACATATTATTGTTTCCCTCCAACTACCCTAATACTGATAAAGGTCTCATGAGTTACAAATATCTTTCCATGAAGGAATGTAAACAGTTCAACCTTAATAAGTCCCTTATGATTTCTCTTTCCTGTTTACCTCTTCATGTTTCACTTGAGTCTTGTATTTGAAAGTCAAATTTTCTATTCAGCTCTGGTTTTTTCATCATGAATGCTTGAAAGTCCTCTGTTTAACTGAATGTCCATTTTTCACCCTGGAAGGATTATACTCAGTTTTGCTGGGTTGGTGATTCTTGGCTGTAATCCTATCTCCTTTGACCTCCAGAATATTATATTCCATGTCCTGTGGTCCCTTAATGTAGAAGTTGCTAAATCTTGTGTTATGCTGATTGTGTTTCCACAAGACATGAACTTTCTGTTTGGCTGGTTGATATATTTTCTCCTTGACCTGGGAACTCTGGAATTTGGCTACAATATTCCTAGGAGTTTTCCTTTGGGGATCTCTTTCAAGAGGTGATTGGTGGATTCTTTCCATTTCTATTTTGCCCTCTGGTTCTAAAATATCAGGGCAATTTTCCTTGATAATTTCTTGAAAGATGATGTCTAGGATCTTTTTTTTTTTGATCATGGCTTTCAGATAGTCCAATAATTTTTAAATTCTGTCTCCTGGATCTATTTTCCAGGTCAGTTGTTTTTCCAATGAGATATTTCACATTATTTTCTATTTTTTCATTCTTCTGAATTTGTTTTACAGTGTCTTGATTTCTCATAAAGTCACTAGCTTCCATTTGCTCTATTCTATTTTTTTAGGCAATTGGGGTTAAGTGACTTGCCCAGGGTCACACAGCTACTAAGTGTCAAGTGTTTTGTCAGAGGCCAGATTTGAACTCAGGTACTGCTGACTTCAGGGTTGGTGCTCTATACACTGTGCCACCTAGCTACTCCAAGTTCTATTCTAATTTTTAAGGAAATATTTTCTTCAGTAAGCTTTTGGACTTCCTTTTCCATTTGGCCAATTTTGCTTTTTAGGACATTCTTCTCCTCATTGGCTTTTTGGACCTCTTTTGCCATTTGGGTTAGGTTATTTTTTAAGGTGTTATTTTCTTCAGTATTTTTTTGGGGTCTCCTTTAGCAAGCTATTCACTTGTTTTTCATGATTTTCTTGCATCACTCTCATTTCTCTTCCAAGTTTTTCCTCTTCTTCTCTTACTTGTTACTCAAATTCCATTTTGAGCTTTTCCATGGCCTGGGACTGATTCATGTTTGTCTTGGAGGTTTTGGACGTAGGAGCTTTGACTTTGTCATCTTCTTCCGGTTGTATGTTTTGATCTTCTTTGTTACCAAGGAATGATTTTATGGTCTGACTTTTTTTTGCAAGGTTTGGTCTGATCCCAGCCAATTACTTGAGTTTTAAACTCTTTGTTAAGGGAAGGGTCTGCTTCCAATGTGGAGAATGTACTGTACCAAGCTCCAGGAGTTTTGTGTAGCTGTTTTCAGAGATATTTCTAGGGACCTGTAAATTTCCATTTCTTCCAAGGTGGTTTGATAAGGGGTGAGGTGTTTACTCCTTTCCTGGCCTGTGCTCTGGTCTATAAGTGACCGCAAGCACTCTTTTCTACTTTGGAACTGTGAGGAAGATTTCCTCTCCACTACCACAAGCTCCACCAAGCTAGCACTCCTTGCCCCAGGACCACCACCCAGAACTGTGACCCAGATCCAAGCACAGGCAAAGCAAGTGATTCCTGCCTCAGCAATTGAAAAGAGATCCCTGCAATCCCCCTCTGATCAATCAGCTGATTCCCCCCCAGTCTGTGGGCCAGAAGTGCTAGAGGCAGCTGCCACCCCAGGGCCCCCTCAGGGACTGGGGCTGGGACTGAGCTTCTCTCTCTTACCACAGTCACACTGACCTTCTAAGTTGTCTTTGGTGTTTGTGGGCTAAGAGGTCTGGAATCCACCACAGCTGCCTGTGATTCAGTCCTCTGAGGCCTGCGCCAGGTTCACTGAGGTCTATTTTGCCTGCACACCCCTACTGAACTGTGCTCCTGATTAGAACCTTTCTAATCAACCATCCAGGCTGTCTTGGGTTGAAAATTTGTTTCAACTCTATCTTTTTGTGAGTTCAGCTGCTTTGTAATTTGTTTAAAGCCACTTTTTACAGGTATTTGGAGGGGTTTGGGGGAGAGGTCAGCAAATCACTGCTTTTACTCTGCCATCTTGGCTCTGCCCCCCAAAATGAGGCAAATATTGTGGTTTACATTACACAATGATGTGGGGCATTGGAACCAATGATAGTAATATAACAGTGGACTAGTATAGTGGTTTAAAGAAAACAAATCAGACAGAAAGGTTAATGGAATAACATTGAATTTCCATAAGATATACTTTTGTGGAAATACATGGACTTTAGTTAAGCAAGTGAAGTGTATTTGACTAAGTATAAAAAGAGAGAGAAATAAAAGTCTTTTTGTTGTTTTTGTTGTTTTTCTTCTAGTATTCTTCCTATTATTATTATTATTATTATTAGGTTATTTTCGTTATAATTTTATAACAGTAAACTCTTGTTTAAAAATAATTTACTATTATATTTTTCCAATTACCAGTAAAACCATTTTAACATTCATTTTTAAAACCTTGAGTTCCAAATTTTCTCCCTTCTTCCCTCCCTACCCCTTCTTATTCAGAAAGTAAGCAATTTGATGTAGGTTATACATGTGTAGTGTAGTCATGCAAAACATAGTCATGTTGTGAAAGAAAACAGACAAAAAAACCTCAAGAAAAATAAAGTAAAAAGAAAGTATGCTTCAATCTGTATTCAGACACCTTCAGTTCTTTGTCTGGGAGTGGGTAGTATTTTTCATCATAAGTCTCTTAGAGTTATCTTGGATAGTTGTATTGCTGAGAATAGCTAAGTCATTCACAGCTGATCATGCTACTATATTGCTGTTACTTTGTACATAATGCATTTCACTTTGCATCAGCTCATCAAGTCTTTCCAGGTTTCTCTGAAAGCATCTTGCTCATCATTTCCTATGGGACAATAGTGTTTCAACTTAATTACATACCACAATTTGTTCAGCCATTCCCCAATTCATGAACATCCCCTCAATTTCTTATTATGTGTCCGTGGAAAAGAGCTGCTATAAATATTTTTGTACATATAGGTCCTTTTTACTTTTTTTAAATCTCTTTTGGGATATAAATGTAATGGTGGTATTGCTAGATTAAAGGGTATGCATGGTTTAATAGCCCTTTGGGCATAGTTCCAAATTACTTTACAGAATTATTGAATCAGTTCACAACTCCACCAACAATACATTGTGTCATTTTTCCCATAACCCTTCCAGCATTTGTCATTTATCTTTACTGTCCTATTAGCCAATCTAATGGGTATGAGGTAGTACCTCAGAATTGTTTTAATTTGCATTTCTCTAATAGATAGAATGAGAGTATTTTTTCATATGACTGTAGATAGCTTTGATTACTTCATCTGAAAACTGATCAGATCTTTTGATCATTTATCAATTCAGGAATGGCTGTCATCTTTTATAAATTTGACTTAGTTCTCTATGTTTGAGAAATGAGGACTCTATCAGAGATATTTACTCTAAAAATTTTTTCACACTTACTATTGCTAACTATATTTCCCTCCATCCTATCCCCCCTGTTTATTCTATTCTCTCTCTCCTTTCACCCTGTCACTCCTCAAAAGCCTTTTGCTTCTGAATACCCTCTCCCCCTTTCTATTACCCCCTTCTCTTATCTCCTTCCTCCCTACTTTCCTGTAGGGTAAGATAGACTTCTATACTCAATTGAGTGTGTATGACATTCCTTCTTTGAGACAGTGCTAATGAGAGTAAGGTTCACTCATTCCCCCTCCCCTCCCCCCTCTTTCCCTCCATTCTAAAAATTTATTTTCTTGCCCCCCCCCCCTTTTAGGTGTGGAGCAGGAGAGATACTAATTTATTTATTTATTTTTAGTTTTCAACATTCATTTCCACAAAATTTTGAGTTATACATGTGTAGTCATGCAAAACACTTCCATTGTAGTCATGTTGTGGAAAACTAACTATATTTCTTTGACTTAGGAACTGCAATTTGGCTATAATATTCCTAGCAGTTTTCATTTTGGGATCTCTTTCAGGAAATAATTGGTGGATTCTTTCAGTTTTTATTTTACCCTCTGCTTTTAGAATATCAGGGAAGTTTTCCTTTAAACTTCTTGACAGATGATTTTTAGGCTCTTTTTTTGATCATGGCTTTGAGGTAGCCGAATAATTTTAAAATTATCTCTCCTGGATCTATTTTCTAATTCAGTTGTTTTTCCAATGAGATTTTTTACATTGTCTTCTATTTTTTTGATTCTTTTGGTTTTGATTTATTGTTTCTTGATTTCTCATAAAGTCATTAGCTTCCATTTGCTCCATTCTACTTTTTAAGGAATTATTTTTTTCAGTAAGTTTTTGAACTTTCTTTTCCATTTGGCCAATTCTGCTTTCTAAGGCATTCTTCTCTTCATTGTTTTTTTTGGAATTCTTTTACTCTTTTACTATAGTACTATTAGTAATTATATAATAATTATATATATAGTTATATAATTATAGTATATTATATATAATACATATTATATTATGTCATATATTATATATAATTATATAATATCATATATAATTATATATAATTACTACTATTTTACTATATATTATTATTTACTATATTACTATTTTACTATTTGGCCTAGACTGCTACTGAGGATTGTGACCTGGATCCAAATATAGGTGAAGCAACAGAGTCATGCCCAAGTGCTAGCAAAAAGACCTCTGTAATCTCCTTCTGACCAGTTGTTCAAACCACTTACTGTCTGTGGACTGAGAGCTCCACAAGCAGGTGCTGCTGCTGCTGCTGTCACTACCAAATCAGTGGCTCCCAAGACCTGCTCTTGGTTTTCTGTGGCTGGGGCTGTGCTGGCACAGTCTGCACTGGACCATGTTCTACTCTTTCCCAGGTCCAACAGACCTTTCCTACTGACCTTCCAAGTTGTCTTGAGAATGGAATTTATTTCACTCTGTCTTTTTTATGGATTCTACTGTGCTAGAATTTTTTTAGAATCATTTTAAAGGTATATGGGGGACAGCTCAGGTGAGTCCCTGCCTTTACTCCACCAGTTTGACTCCAGGCCAATAGCAAACTCTTGATATATGTTTGAATCCAAGGCAAACAATTCAACATCACAGTAATATAAATCTATGTTCCAACCACTGATGCTGAAGAGGCCAAAGTTGATCAGTTCTATGAAGACCTACCACATCTAGAAATAACATCAAAAACAGATGTTGCATTCATTATAGGGGATTGGAATGCTAAAGTACAAAATCAAAACATAATTGATAGAATAGGCAAGTTTGGCTTTGGAGTACAAAATGAAGCAGGGCAGAGACTAATAGTATTTTGTCAAGATAACTTGATGGTAATAACAAACTCTCTTTTTTTAACAGTATAAAAGGTGGTTCTACACATGGACATCAAAATGTTTAATATAGAAATCAGATTGATTACATACTTTTTAGCCAAAGGTGGAGAAGCTCTATCCAGTCAGTTAAAACAAGACCTAGAGCTGACTGTGGCTGAGATAATGAGCTTCTTATTGCAAAATTCAGACTTAAATGTAAAAGAATAAGGAAAACCATGTGACTACATAGATGACCTAAATAGCATCCTTTATGAATATGAAGTGTAGATGAGGAATAGAGTTAAGAAATTAAATCTAGAAGATAGAGTGCCTGAAGATCTGTGGAGAGAGGGTCACAATATTGTACAGGAGGCAGCAACAAAAAAATATTCCAAAAGAAAAAGAAGAGCAAGAAGGCAAAATGTCTGTCTGATGAGGCTTTACAAATGGCTGAGGAAAGAAAGAAAGTGGAAGGTAAGGGACAAAGGTAAAGGTATACCCAACTGAATGCAGAATTACAGAGAATAGCAAGAGAGATTTTAAAAAAAAGTTTGCTTAAGTGAGAAATGTAAAGAAAAAGAAGAAAATAATAGAATGGGAAAGACAAGAGATCTCTTAAAGGAAACTGGAGATATCAAGGGAACATTTCATACAAAAATGGGCATGATAAAAGACAGGAAAATGATAGAGATTTAAAAGAAGCAAAAGAGATTAAGAAGTGGTGACAAGAATATACCAAAGAACTATATAAGAAATATCTCAACATCCCTAATAATGATAATGTTGTGGTTACTGATGTAGAGCCAGACATCCTAGAGGATGAAATCAAGTGGGCTTCAGGAAACATTGCTTACAATAAAGCTAGTGGAGGTGATGGAATTCCAGCTGAGCTATTTAAAATCCTAAAAAAAAATTACACAATTAAAGTGATGCACTCAATAAGTAAGCACATTTGGAAAACAAAACAATGGCCACTAAATTGGAAAAGATCAGTTTATGTTCCAATCCTAGAGATGCACAACACCAAGGAGTGTTCAAATTACTGAACAATTTAACTCATTTCACATGCCAGTATAGTTTTCCTTAAGATTCTACAAGCTAAACTTCAGCAATATATGAATTAGAATTACTTGAAGAGCAGTCTGATTTTCAAAGAGATAGAGAAACTAGAGACAAATTCTAGAGAGCCAACATTTGCTGGATTGTGGAGAAAAAAAGGGAGTTACGGGGGGAAAATCTACTTCTGCTTCATTGACTATAGTGCAAAGCCTTTGACCATATGGATCATAAAACTTGTGGCAAGTCCTCAAAGAGATGGGAATGCCAGATCCTTTTACTTGCTTCCTGAGCAACCTGTACGTGGACCAAGAAGCAAGAGTTAGAACTGAACATGGAACAACTTATTATTTCAAGATTGAAAAAGGAGTATAACCAGTGTGTATATTGTCACTTTATTTATTTAACTTCTGTACAGAGTACATTATGCAAAATGCGAGGATAGATGAACCAAAAGCTGGAATTAAGTTGTTGAGAAAAATATCTGCAATCTCAAGTATGTAGATGATATTCTGATAGCAGAAAGTGAAGAGGAATTAATATGCCCCTTAATGAGGGTGAGAGAGGAGAGTATAAAAGCTGGCTTGAATCTTAACATAAAAAAATACCTAATATCTTGGCAACTGTTCCCAACACTTCTTGACAAATAGAGGAAGAAAAACTAGAGGCAGCATCAGATTGTATTTTCTTGGATCAAAGATCATTGTAGATGGCAACTGCAGCCATAAAATTAAAAGACAAATACTCCTTGGAAGGAGTGCTATGGCAATTCTGGACAGCATGGTAAAAATCAGAGATTGAATCTTGCCATCCACATAGTGAAAGCTATGTTTTTTTTTTTTCAGTAACATTGTATAACTGTGAAAGTTGGACTATAAAAAAGCTGAACACCACAGATTTGACTCTTTCAAATTGTGGTACTAGAGAAGACTTTTGAGAGTCCCTTGGAAAATAAGGAGGTCATATTAGTCAAAACTTAAATAAATTAATTCAGTGTATTTACTGAAAGGTAAGGAAAGCTGAATCTTAAATACTTTGTCTACATAATGAGAATATGGAACTCATTGGAAAAGACCCTGATGTTGGGAAAGATTAAAGGCAAAAGGAAAAGGGGATAGTGGCACAGGATGCCATGGTAGATAGTATCATGAATACAATGAATATGAATTTGGACAGACTTTGAGATATGGTTGAAAATAGAAGGACCTGGTTTGCTGTGATCCATGGAGTGAAGGAATATAGAACACAACTGAATGCTTAAATAATAAGCAGAAAAACTCCTGACTGCCTGTCATATGGAAGAGTTAAATTATATATTTCTCATATAGATCACAAAATCAGCACACAGGCAAAATATATAGTATTGTTTTGTGAGATCCTTGAGGTCTGGACTTCATGTAATCTTTCTTTTTTATTTTTTTTTAAATTTCTGCTCCCAGTAGTTGCTCGATACATCTGAATCAACAAATCAATAAACTGTCATTATGAGGGAATTCAACTGCATCGATAATGCTAGACATCTTATTTCAACTAAAAGCCAAGCATCTAATAAATGTTGGACCTGTATTTCTAATGATTTTACCTCTCAGAATAAAGAGTGAAGGATGGAGGGAGTGATGTTATTCTACATTTTACTTCAACAAACACAGGAGAATTTCCTGGTCAAGTGTAAGTGATGGAAACCTTGTCAAAAAGTGACAATATCATCTTAGAGTTCATGGTAGTTAAGGAATGAACACCAAGAATTGAAATACTAGACATAGACAGAATTTGACATATAACATTCATCCTAATTCACATTTAATTAATTATCTGAGTGAGTTAAGTTTATATATAATTTCTCATAATTCAACTTAAAATGTAGATCTAAAAAAACATCCATATGAGTCTTACAGGGCAACTAGCAATGGAACTATAACCCCCAGAGCACACTCAGTGTGACCATCCTGCCATCAGCCCATGTGGTAGTGACTGGAAAACTTGCTTCTACAAAGTCATGATGACATGTAATGGAAAGGCCTTGCTCCTAGTTAAGAGAAAATGAAGATGGTTTTTACTCTTTCCAGTTCACTTGCCTTATACTGGAAAGGGGCTTTGTTGGCCTGTTGAACCAGAATTGAGCAGACAAAAGATAAGTTCCAGTAAAGCCCATAAAGGTAGACTGCAGAAGCTAGCTTAGCACTGAGTGGGCCTAGTGGCTGAGATGCCCTGTCTCCTCCTGCTTAATGGAAGTGACCGATCCACTATCTAAGCTATATGTGGAAATTAATTTGGTGAGAAAACAGTTTTTTCTCAACTGCAATAAGTCTATTTCTATTCTCTCCATGCATTGTGGTGATAGATGAGTCATTGAGCTCCTGGTGTTGAGGGGAAGGGTGGTTTGTATTTTATTATGTCTTCAAAGTAAATATATCTTTTAAATTCTAATTGATATTAATAGTTTAAATGATACTGGGGTACTAATTATTGGCAATTAACATTGGGTAGAATGCACAGAATGGGATCTTGAGCTAATGTCATTAGAGAAAAACTCACTGCCATAAGGGGTGCCCCTAGATCCCTGAGAGATAGATGTAGCCAAACTTGCTAGAGGACATGTACATTTAGAGAGTAAGCACAGAGTCTAGCTACACATGGTGCTTTTTCTAGGGTAAAATTGGGAATTCCACATTTGTAGGGATCCCCTGATGAGATTATCTACCTTGAAATTTTGTTATTGCATTTTCCAATTGAGGACCAACTAGAATAAAATTGACGTTTCCTTGTACCACACCACTTCCCTCATCCTATTTCTTGGCATAACTTGTAATGGAATGGCAAGGTTTATAATTTTTTCTGGTGTGCTTTCTTTACACAGTAGCTCTTTTTTTGGGTGATTCTTGTAGTCTGTTGCATTTATTGAATACTTGAGTAATGACAACTACTTTATTTTTAATCTTCTGCAAGTTTGGATATTGAGGCTAATATGAGAAGTACTGACTTTTCATAATTAAAATGCTCAGACCAAACTGATAAATATTTATTTTTCCTTTTTTTCTGAGCTTAAACATATCTATACTACTTACCTTATCAACAGATTGTTAAAGTTTGCTATTCCACAGGACAAATTTGCCTGCTGGCCTAGAAACCCTGAATAATCAACCATAAATACTTAATCCCTTTTCTTTGGGACCTTATCTTTGTTTGGGGGCACTTGATCTTATTTTCTCAGTCTCCAACTGAGCCTACTCATGCTATTGCTAGATGTATTTACAATTCCAATACAGCTATAATGTTCTTTACAGGGATGAACAATACTTGTCTCTCAACTAATTCTCATAAAAAGAAGTCAAGGCCCTTTACCCCTCTGGTTGCCCTACGCTGCATGCTCAGCATCTTGTTAGTGTCTCCCATAATGTGGTTCTTTGTATGTTGTTTAAGACAGCTGCAGTTCTACATAGAGATAAATTTCTTAATTCAACCTAATTTTACATTATCTTGAAATGTAATATTGCTGTAGTTGACTTATGTTGATCCTTAAATCTATTAAAATACCTACATGTTTTACAGACAAATTATCATTCAGTCAAACTTCCTCAACTTCTAATTTTGCAACCAAATGTAATACTTTAGATTTATCCTTATTAAATTTTGTTTTATTAGATTGGCCCAAATTTTCTAGTCTGTTAAGCTCTTTTTGCATACTGGCTGTCATTTAATCTGTTAGCTATTACTTCAGGCATTGTCTCAATTGCAAATTTAATGAGCATGCATTTATATGAATTTATACAAATTTATACATATTTGAATATGCTAAGTAGCACAGTTCCCAGTATAGATTCTTCACAAATTCCTCTGGTTGCCTACTCCCTATATGACCTTGAAATGTTTGATGACTCTTTGGGTCTGACCACTAATACAGTTTTAAATTTACCTAATTGTACTAAAATATAACTCACATATTTCTCTTTTATGCAAGAATAGCATTAGAAATTTTGTCAAACTTTTTTTGTAGGGATTCTCATTGATAAAATGTTCTTACCTATGCAGAGAGGTAACTTCTCTATAATTTATAGTCTTGGCAACCTGCCTGGAAGGAGGGAAAGAGAAAATTTGGAACTCAAAATTAAAAAAAAAGAATGTTAACAAATTGTTTTTACATGCAATTGGGAAAAATCAAGTATTATTTTTTGAAAAGAATTAGATTGTGAAAAATGGGAAAGTAAAGGGAAATCGCATTGAATAAAACCTAAAGGCACAAAAAGTTGGAAGAGTACATGAAAGGTCTACAAAAATAATCTTGCCCATGAAGAGTGAATGTGAAGAAATAATCTAAGTATAAGTAAAGCACTTTATATATGTTTTTTGACTGAATGACTTCTTCCAGAAAGAAATGGTGAAAAGAAAATTTGAATTTTAGGAAATCATAAAGAAAAAGTACCCAGAAATGTTGGAAACAAATGACAAATTTCAGATTGAGTGAATCCAAAGAATAAAAACCAACAAACAAACTCCAGGTTAAATGAAACAATGTCACCAAACTTCAGACAATATCTAACAATAAATTTTACAGACATCTATCAAAAAGCAAATTTTCACATTCCAAACCTAATCAATCAGAATACACTAGTATTACCCTTTGTTAAAAAAAAAAAGTAACATCCTATTACAAAAAGCAACGAAGTTTGATTTTTAATGAAAAGTAGTATATTTTACAAATTTGGGCCCCTTCATCAAAGAAAATAATTGGATGTTTATCTAAAAGAAATAATGTAAATTCTTTCTTCAAAACACCCAAAGAGTCATTAGGGAATTCAACATATAAATTTGTCATGCAAAAAAACATGTAATATATCCAGAAATAAGTAACATTATGAAATGAAATGCAAAATTTTATATGAGTGAGATGGACAAGGCTGTGAGTGTGGAATCAGGGACAGTTTTATATTGCTATTAAAAAAAAATCACATTGAATAACTTTGAGGATGCAAAGATACAATTATAGGGTGCAGCCCTATCATCAAAGGAACAAAATGTAGATAGAAGGGGAGAAAATGGAAAGAGAGTAGGAGGAAGAAGTGAATTAATATTTTAGGAACAAAATATTTTATTTCCTCCTAAATCAGTATTACTGATGGTATATAATGTAAAGGAATTCCATTAAGGTGACAAGAAGGAAGAGGTGGGGAACACCTGGAAAATGCTTTCGAAGAGAGATGCATTGGTAGCCTTTATGTTCTTTCATGACTTTTCTTCATAACCGTTGGAGTGGTAGAACACAAGGAATAGTGAGTGTTGGGTCAGTCCATCAGAAAAGGAATTTTCTGGAGGCAACATGAAGAATCTGCACAGGGTGGAAATGAAGGAGAAAGAAATCTAGCATCTAATTCTCTTAGCAGAGGCTATCTCAACACTTTATGACAATCACTTATTAACTTCTAGACATGCTTCTGAGCACTCTCTATTAGGAAAGAAGTGGTTGAGACCATGGAGTTAGAAGACTCAGATGGGGTTGAACATAGGTCAGAAGGAAAAGTGATATTACAGCAAGGGGACAAATAAAGAAAGGAAAAGACCAGGACTTTATCTCCCGGACTCAGATAATGGATCACTCCTGTGGGAACTAGCATTTCTAGGTACAGATCAGAGACTATCCCAGAAGTGGAAAGCAGAAATAAAAGATAAGGAATGAGAACAACATTTGTTGGAAAGAGATTTCTACAAATTAATGTCACTAAAATTCGAGAAAAGATAGGGGTAGAGATCCTTAACTTACTCTTATTTTATGTGAGAAAAGAATAGATGAAACTAAAGACAAATTGCAATAAAAATGAGCTCAAGAAATGTGGTATTAGACAAGCTAACTGCAAGGGGGGGCCAAAATTGGGGGAAGAGATTGGCAGGAGGAAACTGGCACCAAGTTAATGAAAGCAAATAAATAAATAAATAGATAAATAAACAAAACAGACTAAATGTTGACAAACAAAAATTATATAAAAACATGATTATTTCAATACACCATTGACATCATTGATAAAAAACAACACTTATGTTTTCTTCTAGATACCCTTAAACATAGGAATGGAAAAAAAAATTTTAAACATGATATATATGATGTATTTAATGGCAAGTGGTAGTATTATAAACTTTCTCACTTCTGCAGAGTGGGAAAAGTAGGAATGCTTCCTCCCTAGTCTCAGCCTTGCCAATTAACCTGCTATACAAATAAGAAAAGGGAACAAAATCAAATAAAGGTGTAAATAATGGCAAAGAGCAGACAAAATTATTCACATTTACAGATGACATCCTGATTTACTTAGAAAACCTCACAATATCAGAGAAGAAACTAATTGAAATGATCATGGGCTTTAGTAAAGTAGCAAACATAAGGATAGGAAAAGTGCCTGTAATTTAACTAGTATAGGGAACTTTTGGTTGAGGAGACTCACCCTGCAATTGGAGGTTGGCACCTTCTCTCCAACTTACAGCCTTAGGGAACTGACTAGGGCAAAGATGTCAAGTACTTGGCTCAAGCATACATGTTCATATACTCCCAAGTAGAACCTCAACCAGTTTAAAATGTAATTGGGAAATAGTTAACAAAATATAAAAAAATACAATAAAACAGATAATGTTACATTTAAAAATATTTATTTATTCTGAACTTAAGAAATAAAACAAGCATTTCCATAACATAATAAAATAGAAAAAAAAGATGATTGTACAAGAAACTGCAAATCTATTATGTTCAGCTTGCTATTCCTTTTAAATATATAATAAAGTGATATAATCTTCTTCTTTTCCCCTTATTTTCTTCCCTCTCCCCACCTCCACCCTAGAGATGAAAACTAAGAAATATACTTCTAACAAGGATCTTTATGTATAGATTAGTGGCTCCCATTTCTATTTGAGTTTGACACCACTGGTCTAGAGTGGTGTGAAGTGAAGTGATTTGTGCAAGGTCACATCACCAATATATGCTAGACATAGGACTTGAGATTAGGTCTTACTGACCTCAAGCTCAACTACCTATCCACTATGCATTACATTTGGAAGCTTTTATCAAATGATCAAGATATCACATAATTTAATAAAAAAACTTTGCTACTCCATATATTACTAATAAAATTAGAAATAATTTTAATCACTTGGAAAGTATTTATTAAGCACTTTCTATTTTGCAGGCAATGTGCTAGGTACTAAGAAAAGAAATATGAAAACAAAATAATATTTGCCCTCAATAGGCTTACATTCTATCTTGGGAAATAATAGAAGTATATACAAATGTATGAAATTTACTTAAAACGAATATTAGTTTTTGAAGAAAGACATTTACAGTTTAATGGAGCAGGAAAGGTTTCATATAGAAAATTGCATTTTGAGCTGAGTTTTTAAAGAATTTCAAAATTCTAAGAGGTAGAGCTGAGGAGGGTGAGTATTTCAGGCATGGGAGACAGTGTGTGCAAAAGTAAATAAATAAAAGAAATGTCTTGTTTGAGGAATAGCAAGAAGGCCAGTTTGTCTAGACCATAGAATGTGTACTGGGGTATGATGTATAATAATGCTAGAAAGGACCTTTGGATCCTGGCTGTGAATGGCTTTAAATGTCAAAAAGAGAAGATTGTACTTAATTTTAAAAATTAATAGAGGACCACTTTAGTTTATTGAACAGGTGAGTGACATGGTCAGATCTGAACTTTAGGAAAATCACTTTGTTAGCACTGGTGAATGGATTAGAAACAGGAGAGAGTTGAGGCAGGAAGAAAAACTGGGAAGCTATTTGCTTTGGGTTATAGGGAAAGAGAAGTCTAAAATGATTCTGAGGTTCTTCATTTCATGGATTGGGAGGATTGCAGTATTTTGAACAGAAATAAAGAAGTTTAGAAATGGGGTGTATTGTAAGGGGGACACATAAAGACTTCTGTTTTAGACATGTTTATTTTGTTGTGTTTAATGACCAGTTAGAACTACACAGTAGGCAATTGATGATATGAGATTGGAACTTTGGGCAGAGTCTGGAGTTGGGTATGTAAATGTGAAATTCATCTTCATGGACATAATCATTGAAACCAATGGGATCTGATGAGATTATATAAAAAGGAAGTATAAATGAGAAAAAAAAATATAACCTTAGTAAGATGTTTGTGATGTATCAGTGGCAATTGGTGATTTTCAGTAAAGGAAGCTGACAAAGAATAGTCAGAAAGAAAGAAAGAGAGCTGTATTATAAAAGCAGAGAAAGATGAAAGTATCCAATAGTAGAGAGTGGCCAGTCAAATACTGGAGAGAGAGAGAGAGAGAGAGAGAGAGAGAGAGAGAGAGAGAGAGAGAGAGAGAACAAGAAATTTGGGTATTGAGAAAAAGCCCTTATATTTGACATTAGAAGATCTCTGATAGCTTTGGAGGAGGCAGTTTCAGTTGAATGATGATGTTGGAAGGCAGATTACTGGCTGCTGAGAAGTGAAAAAAGAATGGGAGTTTATGTGTGGAGACTGATTTCTTCTTCTAGAATTTTTTTTAAGTGAAGAAAGACATGTCTGAGGTGATCATAGGCTCAAGTGATAGATCACTTAATTTTGAAGAGGTTGTGAGAAGACTGGCATGTGAATAAACTGCTGATGGAGCTACAAATTGTCCACCTGCTTTTGACATCAATTTGGAATTATGGAATGAAAGTGACTAAATTGTCCATATCCTTTGACTTAACAATTATATAAGCCAAAGAAGTCAAAGACAGAGGGGAAATTGGTATAATACGTTCCAGCATAATCATATCAGCACTGTTCATAGTAATAAAGAATTGGGCTGAAAATATTAGTGTCTATTGGTTGGAAAGGTTGAAGAACTTTTGATATAATGAATATAATGGAATATTATTATAAAATAAAATGTTTAAAATAAGGAATTTAGAGAAACATGCAATGATGTGTGTGAATTGAGGCAGAGTGAAGTAAGCAGAATTAACTTAAAATGATGAATATCTTTAAAAAAAAAACCAATGAAGCACTTGAAGAGAACACAATGATACATTCCTCTCTCCTCTTAGCTGTGAGAACAAATACTAAGAAAGAATTTGGAGTGCCACTGTATCAGATGTTTTTGTTGAATTACTTTTCTTTGTTACAAGGATGGGATCGATTTAGAGTGGAAGGAAATGGAAGATGTCTTTCCTAAATTAACTTTTATGGAAAAGGAAAAACAAACAAAAATACCCAGTAAAGCTTGTTGTTGAAAATAAATCTAAAATAACAAAACCCCAACAGCTTTTCACAAAAAAAGTCTTCAAAGTTTTTATAATATACTCTTTAACTTCTCAGTCCAAAATGATTTAAACAAATATAACTTTTCAAATATATTTCAAAAATTTGGCTTGCCAATTATTGGAACCATTTGATTTGAACTTTTGTGATGTACATATATGTCTACACAGACACTCTAGATATAAACACCATAAAATCATAGTTATCTGAATTTCATATTTATGGAAACAACAATTATTTGTTGTCACTGAGCAAGAGGTATTGAGGTGCCATTTCTCAGGTCTCCAACTAATTACCAAAAAATAGTGCAGCAGATCAAAAACATCACCTATGTTAATGAAAGGATCACAACTAAAAGTAAATGAACTTATAAACATGTGTCATAGTTTAGGGACTAACAGATTTATATATTGCAATAGCACCTGTGGTTGTAATTATATTTATATTTGTATCTACCTCTATATCTATACCATTTATATCAATATGGATATGTATGTTATATATGTATAATGCAATTGTATTATAGTGTGTGTATATATGTATATATATCCATCTACTTTTCACATATGCAAAATGCATATATGTATATAATATTCATAATTTTAAAGACATTTTTAAATTTTTATTCATTATATTTTTACCAACAGATTTACAGATTTAGCTGAAGTAGATTTCTATAAAAACTAATTAAAATATATTGACTTTGATACTTGACTGATTAACTTTCAATTATCTGAAAGAGGCACAAAAATTAGTTTTTAGAAAGTAAATATATCAACTTATTTTCAGCTTGATCATCTTGAAATAAAATCAATATTAGTGAATCTATATGTCTGAAGGAATTACAGTTTAGAAGAAAATTCAGTGATTAGATGTTTTATGTTGCATTAAAAATCACCAAAATGGGGCCAACATCAACATAAGTAAAAACTCACTAATTAGGTTTAGTATTTGCCTACAGTAATACATGAGGAAAATATAACATCCATGAACCATTTTCTATGTTTTATTCCCTTCTGATAGCTCTCTTCACATACAGTAGGTGGGATTAACATTTGTGTACCTCTATGGAACAAACCTTAAATCAACAGGTTGAATTTCCATGGGATCATATCTTGGAGAAATACAAAGAAGAATTGCCTACCAGTTAGAGTTCTCAGAAGACAAAATGAGTGCCTTGTGAGTTTGTGGGGTTCTAGTCATGGAAATGTTCCATAAGTCAGATGCCCATTTTATTAGTAATATAAAGGGGGAATTATGTTCTGGTTATAGTATAGACCTCTAAGGCTCTCTTTATGTTTTCTTCATTCCACATATGAAAATATATATTTTTTACAACATATATAGATCAACTCTCAGTTGTCATATTAACAAAGTTTCAAATTTGATTTGGCTCTGTGTGCATTGAGCAATTTTTTAAAGGGATTTTTTTAAAGTAAGTAAAAAAAAACACATTGTACTGTTAGAAACTACTTCTGCTAATAATAATATAAATGCCATAAGTACAAGAGCAACTCCCATGATTTGGCTAAAAATTGTGCTACTAAATCCTTTAAAAGAATAACATGAACAAACTATTATTCTCTCTGAAGTATATTTTTGTTTTTGTTTTGTTTTGTTTTACTTTGCTCAATATATCAAAGATAGGAAATTGTTTCCACATTTAGATTATTCACATAATTAATTAGATCAGAATAAAGAAACATTTTAGATGGGTATTGTAGTGTTATTAAAATATCTCAATCTAGAGCAGCTTTTTTAGAAGCTCAGTTTATTGCAACTGTTGCACATCAAGTGGATAAAAAGGAAATTCAATTGGAAAAATCTTTGTAACACTGAATTAGAGCTCATAACTGAAACTTCACTTTGAGCAAAGTTCAAAATAAATTAATTTCACTTTTCTTCTCTGGTGAAATCTGTGATTCTTGTGGCTTCCTTTATTTTTAAGTTTCCATAGCTGATGTTATCCTGTACCTTTGTTAAAAGCCTATGAGACAGGGTAAAAGATCTGTGGAAAAAATATCATTTTCCCCTCATTTCTTACATCTAATCATATACAAGTCTTGCCATTTCTTCCTCCAAGATTATCCTTTGCTTCTCTGTACTCTTCATTCATATGGCCACCATTCAAATTCAGTCTTCCTTTACTTATTTCCAGGAAAACTATAATAGAATGTTAACTAGTCTGGCTTCCTCTAATCTCAGCTCTCCCTGATTCACCTTCTACACATGCCTGACCATGTCACTTCTCTGAACAAAAGCCTTTAGTGGCTCCCCATATCCTTTAGGAGAGTATAGAGAATGACAGAATCTTACGGTTGGACAGAACCTCAGAGGTTGTATAGTCCAAGTCTTACACAAATGAGTTCTCTACAATGTGCTTAATTACTTATCAGGTAGTCTTTGACTAATGACCTTCCCAAGGCTACCTCATTCCATTTTCTTACTACTGTAATTGTTAGGAAATTTTTTGTAGGCCAACTCTATCTCTTTATGACTTCCTCCAATTGTTCCCATCTCTGTCTAATACAAAAATCCTTAATCTGATATTTAAAATCATATAAAATCTGGCTCCAAGCAATGTGATGATTAGGGAGAAAATTAGATTGACATAGGAAGGTAGCCATCTGATTAAGTTAGCAGGACTTCAGATTTGATGCAATAAAATATTTCATTGAATATATGACTACTCACAGGATTAGTTTCTAATCATTTTTTTTTTGCAACAGGTGGTGCCAACTATATAAAGCTAAAAGACTGAAAAAATAATAGTGATGTTCTTGGTAAAGTTATAGATATAGATTTTAAATACATATGTGTATTTGTATGTATAAGTATGTGTGTTTTAAAATACATTTTATCGATGCTTTTTTTCCCTATACAACACAAGCATTTAAATCTTCTACCCTTTTGAAGTGTCACTGTGACAAGTTATCTGTATGCAACATAGTAAGTTTGATAATGTATAAAATGTTCTGTCCAAGAACAGTCCCTGCACTTCTCTAATACGATGGGTAAAGTATGCTTCATTATCTGTACTCAGGCCCTTTATTGCTTTTTTTTTCAGTTGCTCAGATATCACTTAATTTCAGTGATCTTTTATTAACATTTTGTAGTCATATATGCAACTGTCTTGGTTCTGCTTAATTTACATGCTGCCATTTCGTATAAATCTGATTTTTTTTGGCTGAATTAATCAGGTCTTTTTTTAATTGCACTACAATATTGTATGACAACATGCAACAGAAGTTCTCTTATTATTTCTGTTTTTGTATTATTTGATATTTAATATATATTTGTATTATTGTTTTTGTATTATTTACAAATACAGATGACTTACAGGATTTTATTTGTATATGTTTCATGGTCAATTCTCTAAGGATTTTCAAACAAGTCATAATCAACTGCAAAGAGTGATAATTTAGCTCATTTCAACCCATATTTATACTTTTAATGTCAATCTGTTGTATTTTTCTTATGCTAGCATTTTTAAAAATGTCAATTAAAACTGGGAGTAGGGATCATTTTCATTTTATCCCTGCTTACACTGGGAAAGCTTCTAAGTTTTCTTCATTGCAAAAATAATAGTATATATGTATACTTTTTACATGTATACTCTTGACAATATTGAATAAGCATCTTCTGATACCTATACATCCCAGGATATTTAAAACTCTAGCAAGTGCTTTGTCAGTGACATGTTCTGAATTCTTTTTTTCCCCAGACATGCACTATTATGGCGCCTGCTGCCTGGAAGAACAGATACATTACATTTAATCTCTTCTAGGGTTCTCTTGTACCTTTAAGGGGGATGACTAGGGTATTTCCAAATGGCTGCAGCTTCCAACAATGGTATAACTTTCAATGATGGTGTGTTCCCATTTGCAAAGAATGTTTCCTATACCCAATTCCATTTAGCCACTAATAGTCAAATTAGCTTTTACAAAGAAATATTTACTTCAAAAGGCCTAATCACACATATCCAAACTTCTCCCCCATATGGGGGAGGCTTAATCTTCCCACCATACTACCACCATACTACATCATACTCTGGGATTCAGCAGGAAGGAGCATACAGGAAGGAGTCTGAGCCAGAAAAAGCAAATTTGAAAAAGCAGCAAAAATAGCATGACCATCTCAATCTTAGCTCACCAATATGTTCCAGTTACATAGCCTTTCAAAGGAGATAACACTCACCCATGTGGTGGGAGAAGAAAGGTACCTCCTTAAGAGAGCTGGACATTTCTAGGCAAGTCGTCTTAAAGGTGGCACCTCCATAGGCAATCTGAGCATGCTCTAAAGCCCTAATTACACATTTCCACATTTGAAATTTGTTCTTTATGGCAAATAGAATGGGGTATATTTTTCCCTAAAGACAGTTTTCATCTCAAATTCAGATCTTTGTTCTAAATTTATAATAGTTATCATGTGGTACCTGGGAGGCTTAAGCAATGTCTTTTCATTTCCTTCCCCAGTGTCACACAGTAAAGTCTCAAAACAACCAATGTTGCATTATCACATGTAATCCCACATGTATAGATGAAAATCAAAATTATCCCCAAATACAAAATTTTGCAGATTCACAACAACAAGAAAATTTGCACAGTTTGCCAAATATTTCTGCTTGCTTGGCTTTAGCATTATGGAGCCTTTCTCAGTACGTAAGCAAAAGAAAAACACACACACACACACACACACACACACAAAGAAAACAGGCTATTGTCTTGAATAGAAACCTAGTCTACACTGAGCTTTCCAAAGTACATGGAACTCTCTCCTATGGGATTTCGGTCATGGGATCAACTAAGCATCATCCATTTTTCTTAAATGAGAAAACTGTCTTGGGTGGAAACTCTTCCAATGAATCCCTCAGTGCACATGACTATCCAACAGGGATTTGCACAAATTTCTTTTTCTACACTGGGTATACAAAAATGTTCTAGGGGTCCTTGTACTATAGATACAAGATGATTCCCCGTAAAGATCTAGGCAATTTTTTCTGTGTCAGTTATCCCAAGTGATGCCCAATATTCTCACGTGGATCCTTGCAAATCCCAGGACAAACCAAATGGAAATTCAACATAAGGACATAAAGACAAGAAGGCTTCTTTGTACAGTAGTCAACAACAACAACAACAACAACAACAAAAGCAAGTCAGCTATCTGTGGATTTTAGGCATAGGTAATCTCACTATAAGATGTGAAGGGCATTTTGCTTTAATAAAAGTTAAACAGTTTAGGTTTATTTAAACCCAAATATAACAATAGGAATATTTCTACTTAGTAGCAATCTAGTAATTCTAGAATTCTCACATTATACTTAATATCACTACTTATACAGGACTCAGTAATACAGGCAATCAAAAAATGAACAGTCTGCAAAGTTAGACAATGGAACTGACTGGTTAGGGAATACTTACCAGGAAAGCAAATAGTGACTGTATATTAACATAATTTAAAAAGAAAGAGACAACTTTTTGTAGAATCTCTCATTGTAGGGTATTTAAAAAAAACAAAATTCCTGGTCAGGGAATCTCTCCAGAGGCTCCGGCTAACATGAAGACTTTAATTTTTAGCCCAGATATGTAATTCCACATTTAACACTTTATTCTCTTTGTTATTTGTATCATTTTCTAACAATTGAATCATATTTGTGTTCTTGGTAAGAATCTAACTCTGCGGTAGTGAATTAGTTTCTGGATTCATGTTGTTACAGTCTCCTAATGAGTATTTTTGCATCAATATTCATCAGTCAAATTAGACTATGGTTCCCTTTTTTAGCTTTATTTCTAATTCATTTTGGTGCTAAGAAATAACTTGCTTCCAGAGTTTAAAAAAAAGTGTCTTCAGGCCTAATTTTTAAAGAATAAGTTGATAACACACACTTTAATTGCTCCTTAACTACATGATCAGATTTATTGAAAGTCCCATGTTATGCTCTGCCCTCACCTAGGTGGTCCATTTATGGCTGTCTTAATTTCTTTTTCTAAGATTGGTTAACTTTAGTTCTCTAATTTGTGATTTGTTAACTGAAGAATTTTAGGGTTTTGTAAATAATCAACTTCCTTTGAGTTCTCAGGTTTTTAATACGTAATTATGTGTAATCATTTCTAATAATTTTGTTTCTACTGTGTTCCACTTAGACTTTGGTAATTAGCTTGTTTGTTAATTTATAATTAATTTAAAATTTTGATTAATTTGATTTCTTAATAAATTTGATAGTTTTATTTTTGGTCATTTTTTATTTTGATAAATTGATATTTCTCATTCTATTTTCTAATGATGTTTCCCAAAGGTTAATCAACTTTGTAAGACCAAAAAAAAATTTTAAAAACCCTCTACAAAATTATATGAATCCTTGAAGTCTATGCCTGTAGAGCAGAGTTGCTGACAGGATCTTCCAAATTAGAATAGCTTTGAGTATGGACCTGTCAAATAACCTTGTCTTCTTTCTGGGGAGTAGCCTAGAAAAAGGTGAAGAGACTCATTACTAGTAGACTGGCCACTTGATGGAGAATCCTTTTGCCAGTGTAGAAAAATTCAAATTGGATCCTTAGTACTATATGAGGCCCTCGTGCTTTTTCAGTGATGATGGCAGCAAAATGATAGAAAAAAAGAACAGAGAATGCTTTAAAAAATAAAAGTAAAAATACCTTTTAGACTTTTATAAATTTTAACTTGGCAGTTATCACTGTAAGTGTGAGATCCCTCTCCAAGAATCAATGAGTAGACATTCTACCGGAGGATCTAAGTCATATTCATCAACTTTTCCATAACTGAATAAAGAAAAAAAGGAAGTTACAGTTAAATTGAAAGGCAGCTCAAAGGTACTGGGAAAAGATTGTACAGCAATTTTTAACATATGGCTCATGGTAATAAAAATCATTATTTCCTGGGACATTTGTTCACATCATATTGAAGTGCTCATGATAAGAACTTACAAAAAGACCATTATGAAATTTGTCACAATTTTGCACCAATAAAATAATGCTATCTGGCATTTACATAGAACTTTAAGGATTTTTTAAAAATTGCATTTATTTATTTTGGTTACATTTTAAGTTCCAAACTGTCTACCTACCTCATCCCCACCTGGCACTAGAGAATGAGACCATTTCACTCAAACACACATAAACATATATACACACATATGTGTATGTATGCATGTATGCATGTATGTATGTATGTGTGTAAGAACATATTATGCCTACTTCTATTTATCAGTTATTTCTCTGGAAGTAGATAGCATCTTCCTTCATAGGACCTTTGTATTCAATTTGAATATTTATAATAATAAGTATAGCTTTATTGTTCATAGTTTTTCTTTGAACAACATTGCTATGACAGTATACAACATTCTCTTAGCTCTCACTTTAAGGTTTGCGAAACAATTTTCACATATTATCTCAGTTGATTCTGACCACAGCTCTAGGAGGTAAGTACTGTTGTTATTTTGTTATTTTCATCTTACGGGTGAAACTGTTGCATACATATAAGGTTTAAGTGACTTGCCAGGGTCATACAACTAGTAATCAATATCTCTTGAAAAGAGTAAAGTGGTAGACACATTGTATGAACAGACGTAATCAACATAGACTTTATGCTTAGCAACTTCAATACAAAGGTAGGTGAGGGAAATGAAAAATATATTTGAAAACATAGGTGAGGAATAAGGAATAAGTGACATATATAAGTATATAAACTCTACATTAACCTCATGACTCTACATTTGAATACTTTCTTTAAGAAAACTCATCTGTAAAAGGATAATGATAATAATACCTAACTCACAGGACTTTTGGGAGGATCAAATGTGATAATGTAGGTAAAGTGTTTAACTTTAAATCATTATAAAAGTGCTAGATTTTATAATTGTTAATATTATCAATGCCCCTAATGAGTTGGAGATGATTCTCTAATGTAGTGATCTCCAGTCACCACTAATGAGAAGGAAAAGGGATTAAAACACTTAGGATAGATTGCTGGAGGTTTTAGTTAGCAGGCAAAACTTATCTTTTGCACCTTCAATCCAAAGGGATCTCAGACAAGCTGTCTAGATTTGTCACATTCTTTATTCACTTAAGTCACATTCCTTATTCACTTGATCTTTGCTATGGAGATGGGCAGTTCCGACTCCTTTACATGATTACAGCTCTCTTTAGGAGGCTCTTCAGTGTTTTAAACAAATTAGTTTAACCGAAAATGACTAGCAGACCTAACTTTCTGAAGAAAATTTCACTTCAACAAGGACTATTCTCATCCATTATTGTGGTGAATACCCTTGGCAAGTATACATCTCCTGCAAGCAATGGGAAAAAAGTCCCAAAGGAAAGAAGACAGCCTCACAGTACCATATTTCAAACTCTATGACAAAGTGGTAATCATCAAAAGAAAATAGTAATGGCTAAGAAATAGAGTGGTATTTCATTGGAATAGATTACGTATACAATGCATAGTAGGAAATGCCCATAGTAATTTAATGTTAACTAAACCCAAGATCCAAGCTTTTGAGGCAAGGAGTCACCATTTGACAAAAATTGCTGGGAAAACAACACAGTAATAGCAATATTACAACTATGATCAACTATGAAAGACTTGGTTACTCTCAACTATACAATGATCCAAAACAGTCCCAAAGGACCCACCTCTAGAGAGAGAACTGATGAATTCTGAGTGCAGAATGAAGCATACTCTCTTCACTTTCTTTATTTTTCTTGTTTTATTTTTTCAATTTCTTTTGCAACATGACTAATATAAAAAATACATTTTGCATGAAAAGGCATATGTCACCCTCTTGAATTTCTCACCTGATGTTTATCATCAGAATATTATTAATGTTATTTCTTATGCTGTATATTCCTAGAAATCTCAAATGATATTGCATTTTAGTAGGAAACATCTTGGTAAAAAAAAAAAGTGCCTCTAACATAGAGTTTTGTTCTACCAAATAAAAGCATATTTTGTATTCAGCAAACAATAAAAACAATGTAATCTTGTGTTCTTTTCATCTTTCAGTGAACAATGAAATGGTAAATATGTGGTCTGTTGCTGAATATCACTATGAAAACCTTGACTGTTCCATACTAATTCCCTCATGAAACTTGCCTTTAATTTGTGTAGATAATGCTTTAAAATTTTATATAGTCAGAAGTTTTATAAGATCTAAGATATTTCTGTGTCTTTGGTATGTTAACCTACTTCATATAGCCTGTATACAGATTCAAATTAATAGCGTCAAAATTGCATTATGTCTAATAATGGTCTATTTTTTAAACAATAAGTTCAATGCATTTTCATTTCTTGTATTTTTCCCTCTTTTGTACTCTTTCTACGTCGTCTATAAGCATGTCTAAGACTGGCATTTGCATCTAAATATGACATTTCCACTGGCTTTCATGGAGAAAACAGTTTGTGAAAAATATTTTTTACAACTTTCACATTTTTATTCTCTTTTTAGGCCTCTAATTTTCATACTTGAATGCCCTTGGGATGACTTTGCTTAGTAGGATATCTTGCCAAGTTTTCATTAAACTGATTTTACCCTCCACTGCTTTTCTCTTTTATGAGTCCATACTGCTTATAATTGTCCATCATCTTCCTTTCTATGATTTTATAAATCTTTCTCCATTTGGCAAGCAAGTCAGATGTTTGCTGACTAAGGGACTTTCTAGGCTCTTTTGCTCTTCTTATTGTGACAATCAAGGCATGTTGGTTAAACTTTCAGATGAAATTACAGTGTCAACGTCATTAGTATTTTCTTTTCCTCCTTTTAAATTTTCATATACTTGCGTAAAAATTTCAGGTTAAGTTATTACAAGTATACCCTGCATCTTTTCCCTCATTATTATTTTTTCTCCTCAGGTATATTTTTTGTTTGTTTATAATAATTCTGATCTTGGCTTGAATGAATCAGTGTTCTGTGTAGTATATAGGCATAGGACTCAGTGATATCTGACACACCAATAACAATTGTTTTTCCTGTCAGTTAAGATATGATCTATCTCATTTTTTATGATATTGTATGGAGCTCCCCATGTCCAGAACATACCAATTCCTTTTTTTTTTTTTGAAGAAAGTTTTGTGGTCTGTACAAGTCTTTGGCTTTTCTCATTCTTTCTCTTGTAGTCATGTTTTCCTGTTTACTTCTCACCATCCTTATATATTCAGACCTCTGTATTGAAATCGCCAAGTTTTAGAATTTGATTTCATATGATTTGATGGTCTCATTTAGTTTTTTTTAATAATATTTCTCTACCACTTCATTGTCAGCACCCAATTTTAATGTATAAGCTGAAATAATGGTTGCAGTCATCTTTTTGCAAATGTGCATTAATAGAGTGATACCTGACAAGCAAATAACTTAGGAAAGTTTCTTGTTACTTCTAGATATACTATGAAACTTCCTTTGCCAACATCTTTCCTTTTCCAGAGCGTGCTTGTGATACATCTTGTAGTAGCTGGGTGGTACAGTGGATAGAGTTCTGGGTCTGATATCAAGAAGATCTGAGTTCAGATTTGTCTTCATAAAATTACTAGTTTTGGGACACTGGGCAAATCACTTGCCCTCTACCTGCTTCAGTTACCTCCACTGTAAAATGGAGATTATAATAGTACCTACCTCCAAGGGTTGATGTAAGAATCAAATGAGTTAATATTTTCAAAACACTAGGCAAAGTGCTTAATAAATAGTAAGCATTATTTAAATGTTTGTTGTTATTGTTATTATAATTGTTTTTGTGATGGTCATTATTATAATTGTTATTATTATAGTAGTAATAGTCAAATTAAAACATTGATGATTTCAAAATTGTATGCCTCTCAGTACCATTTGTCCCCTCTCCTACTACTCTGCAAACAGTGTCTTAATATTCCAATTTTCCCACATTCACTTCAACATTTATTAGTTTCCTTTTCTGTCATGTTAGCCGAACTGACAGGTAAGGTGACGCCTCAGAGTTGTTTTAATTTGCATTTCTCTAATCAATAGTGGTTTAAAGCATTTTTTCATATGAATATGAATAGCTTTGATTTTTTTTTCTGAAAACTGCTTTTTCATACCCTTTAATGATGTGTCACTTGTGGAATGACTCTTTATTGGTGGCACATTCACCCTTTACATTTTTGATACCAATAAATTATTTTCATCTTTGTTTTTTTTTCATTTTGTTTTTTGAAATCAAATTAACCAAGGGTTTATTTATTTTATTGTGTTTCTTTCATAAATCCAGTTCCTAGTTTTATTTATTAGTTTGATGGTTTTCTTCCTTTCAATTTTATTAATCTCTCCTTTGATTTCCAATTTGGTGCTTAATTGGGGATTTTTAGTTTGTTCATTTTGTAGTTTTTTTTTTCTTTATTTGAATTCCAATTCACTGACCTGTTCTTTATTTTATTGATGTAAGCCTATAAATTTTCCTCTAAGTACTGCTTTGGCTGCATCCCATAAATTTTGGTATGTTGTCTCATTTTTGTAATTATCTTTAATGAAATTATTGATTGTTTCTATATGTTCTTTGACCCACTCATTCTTTATGATTAGATCCTACTTCATTTCTAATTTAAATTCCTTTTGATTAGTTTTGGAAGACTTGAGAGAAATGAATTCATAGAAGCTCTTGTAACATGTATTCCATTCCTGTCTAGGTGTCCACTATTCCTGAATTTTAAACTTTAAGTAAAATCATTAAGTAAAATTTAGGGCTTTGTTTCCCCCTTTTTTGTGTCTACTTTTCTTCTTTATCTCATGATCTAGGTCCCCCAGACTGCCTAGGGGATGCTTCAGTTTATTCCCTCCACAAGCCATCATAGTTTCCTTGGGGGGAAAAACAATCTTGCCAGAGTTTCTTCACATTTCCACTCAAGTTTTGGGATGAAGATCAATGATCAGTTCAACTCTGCTATTGTCCCTGAATGAGGTATGTTGGTTTATTCCAGTATCATCCCACTTACCCTTCCAGAATTGCTGACCAAAATGTGTCTGATCAAAAATCCCCAGTGTTTGTTGTTTTTCCTATTAACATATAATCTCCCTGAAAGCAGGACTTCTCTCTTTAAAATTTGTATCCTGAGAACTTAGCACATTGCTTGCAAATTCCTGATAAATATTTTTCCATTCCTTCATTCATCTACCTGAAGCACCTTATCCAAGCCTTTCCTCTCATTTTTTGGATGTTTCTTTCTCTGCTCTCTTAAAATAAAATATCAGTGGTTTGTGCCTCATTCACTCAATTCCTTATTCTTTACTGATAGATAAATTGTTCTGTTACCTAATAGTTGCTAATGGCTTTATGCATTATCTGTTCCAGATATAATATTGGTATGTCATAACACTGTAATCTCAAAAGACCTGATTTTGTTAGGATGTTGAATTCTTAACTGTGAGCAAGCACGGCACTCACTTAGAGTGGCATTAAATGTGTAGAGTCTCCTCTGTGCATTTGACTCTGCTAGAAAGGTGTACTTAGACATGCCCTATTAGTTTGATTCTTCTCACTAAGATAAATCCAAACTGTTCCCCATCATCTGAGGTGAACAAATATACTATGTAAGCAGATTAACACTTGGAAGTGCTTTCCATCAGAGACTATCTTTCACTGTGGGGGAGTAAAAGCATTACAATAATAAATTGTGTTGATAGATAATATGCATCTGGGATGTACAACTCATTTTTGGAATATTAATTCTCATGATTCCTCTGTAAGGTAGCTAGTAAGCCAGTAGGCATTATCCCCATTTTACTGCGTCAGTGGTTAAGCTGGCAACAACATTCCATTGCTAATTCCCAATCCTGTAGTCAATTCACTCAGTCATGTAGCTTTGCCTTCAGACTTCTAGAACATTTTCCTGGGGTTGACATTGTCTTGCCTGTTATTAAGCTTATAACCTTGTGTTGGAGTATAATTTATAATGAATGCAATAGTCTTAAAAATAGGTTAACCATGAGATAATAAATTGAGAATGTGAATTTTTCAGTTTTCCATCTCTTTTTTCTTCATCTTGTGAGTCACCAATCCTAGTTTATGTCCCCAAACTTCCCAATATCAACTTTCCTCTCCAGCTTGGCTGGTTCCCCTGATTTCTTCCTTCTCCTACATGTGTGATGCTTAATTCCACCTCTAAAGGAGTCAGAGGCAGTAATTGAAGGCATTTCTTCTTGAATCCAAGGTTGGCCCTCTATCCACTAGGAAAGATTTCAGTAAAAGCTATTGATAGAACTAATTTGATACTCCAACCTATATGAAGTAGTCAAATCAGATTCCTTTCTCCCAATTTTGCGCAAAACTGAGACTCAGAGAAATGACAATACTTGTGTAAGAGATCCCCTAGTTATCAAGTGACAGAGCTGGGATTTGAATTCAAATCTTTTGCCTTGAACTTTCCTATGAACTACAAATGTGTCCCACTCATCCCTTCTTTTCTGATTTTCTCTCTAGGACATAACTGAGTACCTCATTATATCTTTTCTAAGTTTATTCCTAATTGTTTAATGAATGTTCATCTTCATCCCAAATGGACGGAAGCAAAATTAAAAATGTAATGATGTTTATTCTCAGTGCCCTATAATGGAAGCTTACATTTGCATAAACTGAAAAATTCTTTCACATACATTATCTCATCAGAGCTTTGTAATGCCTTCTGTGACATAGGTAGGGCAGGTATTTTTATCCTTGTAGTATATAGTAAAGAGAACTCAGTCAAAATTAATTCACTTGCCCAAAGTCACACAGCTACTAAATGTCATAGTGCTGGGACTCAGACCAGTCTCTTGCCTCTAATATCACAGTCATTTTTATTATTCAATTCTGTTCTTCCTTTGCTCTCCCTTTCAACATGTTTTTCATATCTCATGAATTGATTGTAAGATATCCAATGCCTAGTTTCTGTCTCTGTTGCTCATGACTTCCCACTCAGGAAACTAGGTTGCTTAATGGGTAAAGGATTAGATAGAGACAAGAAAACCTCAATTTGAATTCTAACTTTGACACTTATTAGCTGTGGGACCCTACTGAACCTCTCTCAATCAGCCCCAGCTTCCTCATCTTTAAAATGGGGAAAAAATAAGACATACCTTGTAGAGTTGTTGGAAAGGTGAAAGGAAATAATAATTTTCAAGCACTTTGTAGACTTTGAAATACTATATAAAAGTTTATTTTTGACATCATCATCAACATCATATCTTACTCAGGCCTTCTATTTGGGGCAATGGTCCAAGCTCAATGATATTGTACCCAACTACTCTCTTCATAGTATCTTACCAAAATTATACTATATTTTATCCATGCCCTTACTGGACTGTGTTCTTTTGGAAAGGAATCTTGCCAAATAGAAAATAAAAACAAAAACAAAAACAACCCAGCTTACTATGTTGTACATGTCATCATAATTTCAGGAAGAATGAGGAAATAAGCTAGAGTCCAATAGCTGTTACTATTGATTCCAAAATAGCATTGTATCTCTCTAGTGATCCGAGATGTGCCAAGTAAACATAAGATGACTTGATGTAGGCTAGATTTGGTCAATGAGTTAACAAACTCTCAGATCTGAAGCACTCTTTTCCCTTTTCATTTATCATCCCTTGCTTTAGCACAATTATTCTCTGCTTATCATTCATCAGTCAATCTTGAATAATGGACTTCAGACAGGAGAAAGATATTGTTCACAAGTTCCATTTAGTTTCTTTTACTCTGCTAAAAGAACCTCTGCCAAAAAGCCATGTTTGTCAGTCACTAAATCCATTTGGGCTGGGGGATAGCTGAACTGAGTTCGTTTTCTCAGATAATTAGTTTATTCAAACATGAACAACTTTAGGAAGAAAATAGCCATTTTCTTAAAAAAATACTTGGTATAGCAAATACCTTAAGTTTGCCTTCACATGTTCTCTTCTGCTTGTGTTTGTCCAAATTGTTGGACACTCAAAATGATATAAAAGGTAAAAAACTGAAAGAAAAAGAGTTTTTTTTTTTATCTGAATGTAAAAATGGAGTTTTTTTTTTTTAAAGCAACGTCACTGGAGCCAGTTCTAGGTAAAATTGTGAAGTAAGAAATATTTATGTTTTTTGTTCATGCTTTCTGGGGCCTTTCCTCTTCTTTTTCTTCTTCCCATATTCTATGGGAACAGCCTGGTGTCTCTAGGCTGCTATTTCCCCCAAGAGACACTTTGTGACCTATATACTTATTTCCTTAAAACAAAATATACAGGCTCTGTGTCTCATTCCCTCAGAGCATTACTTTTAAGTAACAAATAGATTATTCTAATGTAAAATTAATTGTTAAAGGCCTCCCTCGGAGAAAGTGTATTGGTATATGAGAGCACAATGATCTTATAAATGACATGAAAATAATCCAGAAGGATATGAACAGATATATATTGAACATTAATAGGCTGCAATATGAGACAAATAGTGAGTTTTTCATAAGCACCATATTTTAGTGTATATATGATTGGAAAAGAAAGTGAGCCATTCATATTTAATAGTAAAATTTGACAACTCAAATGTTGTTGTTGTTGTTGCTGTTTAGTCATTGTCAGATGTGTTTCACTCTTTCTGGCCCCATTTGGAGTTTTCTTGGCAAAGATACTGGAGTGATTTACCATTTTCTTCTCTATCTCATTTTACATATGAAGAAACTGAGCCAAACAGGGTTAAATGACTTGCCCAGGGTAACACAGCTAGTAAGTGTCTAAGGCTGGGTTTGAATGACTCCAGGCCTGGCACTCTATCCACTGTGCCACCTGGCTATGCAACATTGATAATTCTAAAATAATTAAGAAAAAAAAGGAAGATCCCCAGTAAATTAGATATGTCCTCTATAAAATAATAATAAGAACATATACATATTAACACAGATATAATAAGCAGGGTTCCAATGTATGGAGAGCTCTTCCAGATGTTTTAATTTCTATTCACATCCTACTAATTAGTCATGCCCTAGAAAAAAATGCAAGCTCATAAATAAGATCTGATGCAATTCAAAAGAGATCAGCCTAGCAATTAATTTAGGGAAAATTAAATGGATGAAAATATATTTTGTCTACATTATAATATTGTCGTATGGACAGTCGATAAATTCATTACTATATTAGTAGTAGTACATTATTACTACAAGGTAGCATATTAAATAAAGAGCTAGCCTTAGAGTCAGGAAGACCTAAGTTCAGCCTCTAACATACAGTGACCATGTGATCTGGGCAAGTCAACTAAATGAATTCTCTGTACCAAAGGCAACTTGAAAAAATTACTTAAATTTTGTTCCCTTCCTCCCCAAGACAGTGCGCAATCTGATATAGGCTCTACGTATACATTCATATTACACATATTTTCACATTAACCATGTTGTAAAGAAGAATTAGAGCCAATTGGCAGAACCATGAAAAAGAAGAAACAAAATAAAACAACAAAAAAGAAAGAGAACAAATAGTATGCTTCCATCTGCATTCAGACTCCAAAGCTCTTTCTCTGAAAGTGGATAACATTTTCCATCATGAGTGTTTTGGAGTTGTCTTAGATCCATGCATTCCTGAGAAGAGCTAAGTCTATCAAAGTTAGTCATCCCACAACATGGCTGTTACTGTGTAAATGCTCTCTTGGTTCTGCTCACTTCACTCAGTATCAGCTCATATAAGTCTTGTCATTTCTTATAGCACAATAGTATAGCATAACATTTATATACCACAACTTGTTCAGGCATTCCCCAATTGATGGTATCCCTTCAGTTTCCAATTCTTTGCCATGACAAAAAGAGCTGCTAAAAATATTTTTGTACATGTGGGCCTTTTTCCCATTTTTATGATCTCTTTGGGACACAGACCTAGAAGTGGTATTGGTGGGTCAAAGGGGATGCACAGTTCTATAGCCCTTTGGGCATAGTTCCAAATTGCTCTCCAGAATGGTTGAATCAATTCACAACTCCACGAACAATGTTCCATTTTTCCCAAAAAATGTTTTCCCATAAAGTGCTTGGTGTTCCAATTTCCCCACATCTTCTCCAACATTTATCATTTTTCTTTTTTGTCATGTTTGCCAATCTGATAGGTGTGGTGTGGTAGCGCATACTTATTTTTAATTTACATTTTTCTAATGAATAGTGGTTTAGGGCATTTTTAATATGACTATAGATAGCTTTAATTTCTTCATCTGAAAACTCCCTGTTAATTTCCTTTGGTCATTTATCAGTTGGGGAATGACTTATATTCTTACACATTTGACTCAGTTCTCTATATATTTTAGAAATGAGGCCATTATCAGAGACACTGGTTGTAAAAAAAAAAAATTGTTTCCCAGCTTTCTGCTTCCCTTCTAATCTTGCTTGCATTGGCTTTGTTCATGCAAAAAGTTTTCAATTTAATGTAATCAAATTCATCCATTTTGTAGTTTATAATGTTTTCTATCTCTTGTTTGATCATAAATTATCCCCTTCTCCAAAGACGTGACAGGTAAACTATTCTTTGTTCTCCTTGTTTGCTTATAGTATCAGCTTTTATACCTAAATTGTGAACCCATTTTGACTTCATCTTGGTATATGGTACAAGGTGTTGGTCTATGCCAAGTTTCTGCCATGCTGTTTTCCAGTTTTCCCAACAGTTTTTGTTAAATAGTGAGTTCTTATCCCAGAAGCTGGAGTCTCTGGGTTTATCAAACAGTAGGTTACTATAGTCATTGACTATTGTGTCTCACACACATAACCTATTCCACTGATCCACCACTGTATTTCCTAGCCAGTACCAAGTAGTTTTGATGATTGTTGCTTTATAATACAATTTAAGATCTGGAATGGCTGGGCCACCTTCCCTTGCATTTCTTTCTTTGCTTGTTAAATTTTATTTATTTATTTTTTTACATTAATATTAAACTTATTTTTACATTAGTCATGTTGTAAAGAAGAATTAGAACCATCGGGAGAAACC
>NW_020954569.1:34858487-34870056 GCF_900497805.2 Vombatus ursinus | reverse complement strand
GAGAGAGAGAGAGAGAGAGAGAGAGAGAGAGAGAGAGAGAGAGAGAGCAAATAATATTCTTCAATCTGCATTCAAACTCCATAGTTCATTTTCTGGATGTGGACAGCATTTTCCATCATGAGTCTTTTGGAGTTGTCTTAGATGCTTGCATTCCTAAGAATAGATGTCTATCAAAATTAATCATCACATAATGTGCCCTCCCTCAATCTTCCCTTCCTTCTATCACCCACTTGCTTTTCTTTCCCTTTTCCCTTAGTATTTTTCCCTCCCTTCTATCTACCCCCTCCCTTTTCTTTCCCCTTTCTTCTCCTACTGCCTATAGGGTAATTTTGATTTCTGTACCTGAGTATGTTATTCCCTCTTTGAGCCAAATCTTTTGAGATTAACATTCAAGCAATGCTCATCTCCCTCCCTTCTTTTCCTCTACTGTAATAGGTCTTTGTGTCACTTCATGTGACGTAATTTACCCTTTTCTGCCTCCTCCTTTCCTCTTCTCCCAGTAAAATCCCTTTTCACCACTTAATTAGATTTTTTTTATCATCACTTTAAAGTCAACTTACACCCATGCCCTCTGTCTATGTACACCCCTTCTAAATGTCGTAAGAAAGATACAGTTCTCAAGAGTTACAAGTATCATTTTCCCTTGCTAGAACATAAACAGTTTGCACTTACTGAATAATATGCTGTTGTTACTGAGTTTTTTTTTCCTGTTTACCTTTTTAGGTCTCTTTTGAGTCTTGTATTTGGAGACAAATTTCCTATTGAGTTCCGGGTTCTGGGCTTTTTATCACGAAGGTTTGGATGTCTCCTATTTCACTGAATGTTCACCTCCTCCCCTGAAAGATTACGCTCAATTTTGTTGGGTCATTGATCCTTGGTTGTAATCCAAGCTCCTTTGCCTTGCAGAATATTGTATTTCAAGTCTTCTGATCTTTTAATGTAGAAGGTGCAAGGTCCTAGGTATTCCTGACTGTGGTTCCTTGATATATGCATTGTTTCTTTCTATCTGTTTTTATTATTTTCTCCTTGACCTGATAATTCTGGAATTTGGCTACAAAATTCCTTGGCATTTGCAATTTAGAATCACTTTCAGGAGGTGATCAGTGGATTCTTTCAATGACTATATTACCCTCAAGTTCTAGGACCTTAGGGCAGTTTTCCTTAATGATTTCTTGAAAGATTCTGTCCAGGCTTTTTTTTATCATGGCTTTCATGTAGATAAATAATTCTTATATTCTCTCTCCTGGATCTATTTTCCAGGCCAGTTGTTTTTCCAATGAGGTATTTTACATTTTCTTCTGTTTTTTTCATTCTTTTGATTTTTTGACAGCTTTTTGATTTCTTTTCCATTTGATCAATTGTGTTTTTAAGGGATTATTTTCTACTGTAAATTTTTGTCCTTCTTTTCTAAGTTATTGACTATCTCTTCCATACCTCTTATGTCTTTCCCAAATTTTTCTTCTACCTCCCTCATTTGATTTTTAAAATCTTTGAGCTCTTCCAAGAAGGCTTTTTGGACTTGAAACCACTTCATATTCCCTTTTGAGGTTTTGAAAGTGGGTATATTGACAATGTTGTTGTCTTCTGAACTTGTGTTTTGATCTTCCTTGTCCACATATTAAGAATCTATGGTTAATGTCTGTTTCTGCCTTTTGCTAATGGTGTTTTTAAAGCTGAACTCTCCTGTGGAAGCACAGGGGGCACTGACCCAAGCTTCTTGTATTGGGACCAGGAACTTGGTCCCTGGCTATGTGGGATGGGGCCTCTGGTGCTGGCAGCTGGAGGCTGTAGGAGTATAGCAGTTTACCTAGTGCTGAGCTAGGGTCAGTAATACTGAAGCTCTCTGAATGGAGGGAGGGAGTCTGGCCCCTGGAGGACAGCTGCTCTGAAGCACTAGGTTTGGCTGCTGGAGTCTACCAGTTCCCCTGCCTCTGACAAGGAACTCAGGGGGTCCTAGTGTTGGCACTTGTCTACTCCACCACCCTGGGGCTTAGGATCTCCTGCTGGTTTGCTGAAGCAGGGCTTGCTGCTGGCTTGCTGGAATGCTTCCTATACTGCTCCCCTTCCACCAGAGGGAGAGCTACCTTTCCTGTTAATCCCCCAAGCTTCCTGGGCTATGAGACTGTTGCCCCTGTCTATCTGCTGGCTCAGCTATTCCAGTGTTTTTCTTGGGGTGATATTTTCTGGGTTTTTAGAGGTCAATAAGGGAGTGTGAGAGCAACTTACCTCTTTCTCCACCATCTTGGTTCCTGGAAGTCAACTTTCTAAAACTATAAATAGCAGAAGTACTAGTCTGCATTGGTAGCAGGAGTTTCCTTACTGGGAGTTACATACATCAATGAAATCACAGATTGAGTTAAAAAAATAAGAATACATTTGGGGAAACTTTACTGATGGACAATAATTTTGGACCTTAATTGAATAAGAGAAAGAAAAATAAAGTTAATTTAATTTCAGAAACTGTACAGTGTATTTTAAGATCAAAAGATTTTCTCCAGTATAGTAATCTATCTTTTCAACATCGGTGTTCTTCCAGTAATGCTGTATGATTGCATATTATGGATCACCACTATCTTTGATGAATTAAGATTACAAGTGAAGCAAAAAAAGAATTGAAAGTTGTATGATGGGAACAAATAATCTATAACATGTTTCCAATAATAACATACATGCAATAAATCCTCACATTAAAAGTAGATGAGGAAACCAAACTATCACTCTTTGTAGATGATATGATAGTATATTTAGAGAATCCTAGAAAATCAACTAAAAAACTACTTGAAACAATTAAAAAAGTTGCAGGATATAAAATAAACCCACATAAATTATCACTATTTCTATATATTACCAACAAAGCCCACCAGCAAGAGATAGAAAGAGAAATCTCATTTAAAATAACTGTAGACAATACAAAATATTAGGGAATCTCCCTGCCAAGACAAACCCAGTCACTATATAAACACAATTACAAAACACTTTTCACACAAATGAAGTCACACTTTTCACACAAATAAAGTCAGATCTAAATGCTTAGAAAAATATCAGTTGCTCATGGGTAGGCTGAAATAATATAATAAAAATGACAATTCTACCTAAATTACTTTATTTAGTCAGTGCCATAACAATCAAACTATCCAAAATTATTTCATAAGGGTAGAAAAAATAATAATAAAATTCATCAGGAAGAACAAAAGGTCCAGAATATCAAGAGAATTAATGAAAATAAATGCAAGAGAAAGTGACCTAGCAATACCAGATTTAACCCCATATTCTAAAGTGACCATAATGAAAAGCATTTTGTGCTAGCTAAGAAATAGAGTGATGGATCAGTGAAATCGATTTGGTGCACAAGATAAACCCAAAGACTCCAGTTTCTGGGATAAGAACTTGCTATTTGACAAAAACTTCTGGGGAAACTGAAAAATAATATGGCAGAAATTAGGCATAGACCAACATCTCACACCCTATATACCAAGATAAAGGTCAAAATGGCTACATGATTTACACATAAGGGATAATATCAGGAGCAAATTAGGAAAGCAAAAATAGTTTACCTTTCAGATCTATGGAGAAGGGAAGATTTTGTGACCAAACAAGAGATAGAGAACATTATGAAATGCAAAAGGATAATTTTGATTACATTAAATTAAAAAAAATGCACAAGCGAAACCAATACAACCAAGATTAGGAGGGAAGCAGAAAACTGGGAAACAATTTTTGTAGTGAATGTCTTTGATAGAGACCTCATTTCTAAAATATAGAGAGAACTGAGTTAAATTTATGAAAATACAAGTCATTCCCCAATTGGTAAATAGTCAAAGGATATGAACAGACAGTTTTCAAGTGAAGAAATTAAAAGTTATCTATATCATATAAAAATGCTCTAAATCACTATTGATTAGAGAAATACAAATTAAAACAACTCTGAGATACCACCTCACACCTATCAGGTTGGCTAATATGACAAAACAGGAAAATGATAAATGTTGAAGAAGATGTGGGAAAATTGAAACATTAATGCATTGTTAGTGGAGTTGTGAACTGATCCAACCATTCTGGAGAGCAATTTGGAACTATGTCCAAAGGGTTATAAACTACACACTCTTTGACCCAGCAATACCACTAATAGCTCTTTATACAAAAAAAAAGATCATAAAAATGGGAAAATGATATACATATACAAAAATATTCATAGCAACTCTTTTTGTGGTGACAAAGAATTGGAAATTGAGGGAATGCCCATCAATTGAGGAATGGCTGAACAACTTGTGGTATATGAATATAATGGAACGCTATTGTTCCATAAGAAATGATGGGCAGGCAGGTTTCAGAAAAAACCTGGAAAGGGATATATGAACTGATGCTGAGTGAAGTAAAACAAGGAGAGCATTATACGCAGCAACAGCAACATTGTTTGATGATTAACTATGATAGAGTTAGCTTTCTTCAGTAATACAATGATCCAAGACAATTACAAAAGACTGATGATAACAAATGCTAACCACATCCAAAGAAAGAACTATGGAGTCTGAATGCTGATACTATTTTCACTTGTTTTTTTCTTTCTTGTGTTTTTTTTTCTTTTTGTTATGATTTTTTCACAAGATGACTAATGTGGAAATATGTTTTACATGAGTGTATATAGTATAACACTATCATAATGCTTGCTGTCTTGGGGAGGGGGGAGGGAAAGGAGGGAGGGAGAAAAATTTGGAACTCAAAACTTTACAAAAATCAATGTTGAAAACTATCTTTATATGTAATTGGAAAAAAAAAAACTACTATTGAGGAAAAGAGAAAGGAGAAATGCAACCAAATTCTACCATACATCTCCATAAAGAAAATAAGCCAGACACAATTTTGATAGGGAGATTGAAGAAAAATATCCCGATGAACCATTTTTCCAGCCTGGGGAAACATAGAGGGACAGAATGATATGTGTATCGATATTAAGGAAGGAATCTAATCCAAGAATGACACCACAGATCATTGTAGAGTTTTCCCATAGTACTGCCCTAGGGCAAGAAGAGATGCCAGATCTGCCATAGAGGCCCCTGACCATATAGATGTGTGAGAACAGGTGCCAGCTGACAGCTCTGTGAGTCATTATTGAGTGCAGGGTCACATACTCAAGGCAGTCTGAAAAAAAGGACTTGCACCTGGGAGTTGTGGTCTAAGGCTCTAAATTGTGTTCTAAGGAACATGTACAGAATCAAGGAGCAACTATGTGGCTCTGGATCCAATACTGGCTTGAACAAAAAGCCCAAGGTCAGGGGAAAAAAAAAGAGGTTGAAAGAATGAGCAAACAAACAAAAAAAGAGTCCTACCATGAAGATTATAATGAACAGTGAGACTCAAGACACAAATCCAAAAAGGAGAGAATGACTCCAAAGTATTTGCACATCTATAAGCAAATCTTCAAAGAAAAGCATAAGTTGATCACATGTTTAACTGTAATTTCTGAGAGAGGTAGCACAAACATATTTTTTAAAGAGCTAAGATCATTTTAGAAATGAAATGAGAACACTACAAGAAAAAAAGGGAAAGAAATAAGATGATAAAACATAAACAAATACATAAAAACATACATATATGTTGGACATGACCAATGAGGAAACTTGTTTTGCTTGACTATACAAGTTTGTAATGGTTTTTGTTTATTATGCTTTTCCATTGGAGTGGGCAAGGTGAAATAAAAGGGGAAAGCAAGAAGGAGACAATAAAAATTTAAAATAAAACAAAATTTTAGAGAAAAGAAATAGTGCCAGTAGAGGAAAATGAAAAATAAGGGAAAAGGTATGGAAAAATATAAAGAAAAAGAATTAATAATCGACTGATCAATCAACCTACTGTAACTGTGGCTGTCAGAAGAAGATTTCTTGAACAAAGAGTTTGTCTTTGATGAGCAATTGTGTAGAATAACCCAAACAAGAAAAAGACAAAGCATTTTTTCTGTCTTAACTAGTCCATAAATGATAATGGAGCTTCATCTTAATTTTCTTATCTGTAGAATGGAATTGGAATATGGCAATCTCTCTTAAAGTCTTTTCAAAGTGCTTTATTTATTGAAATGACAAAAGAGCATAGTTATAAAAGGATGGAAGTGCCAAGGTTTAAGAGTATTTTCCATTTAAGAAGGAACACTCACAGGTTTAGATGTAAAGGACATATCGCTTAGGGCATGCATGTATCAAAACTTTCACTCACTTGACAATTTGCTTTCCATTTTTTGTTGTTATTGTTTATTCCTAGTTTCTGTGACCCATTGACTCATTCTCCATGCTTTTCAGATTTGGTTTGTTTTTTTGGCTCTCAAGCCAATGTCAATCAATCAATCAATCAATAAACTTTTATTAAGCATCTATTATTTGCCAGGTGCTATACAAAATTCTGGGGATATATGAGGTAAATGAGAGTTTCTGACTTCAAGCAGTTTATGGTCTAATGGCAGATACAACATGCAAACAAATGTTTGCAAAGAAGCTATGTGCAGGATAAAGTGAAAACAATAGAGGAAAGGCAAAAGAATTATGTGGAGTTGGGAAAGGCTTCCTATAAAAGATGGGTTTTTATTTGAGACTTAAAAGAAGCAAGGAAGTCAGTAGGTGAAATTGAGTCATGGGGTACTGCTCCCTTTGGATCGTATGATCATAACTGTACAGTTGAGAAGTAGGGAACATTAGTGGTCATCTAGTTCAATCCCTGTAATTTACATAAGAGGAAACCAAGGCACAGAAAGGCAGATTTGCCTAAGGTCACTCCTGAAGGAGATGGCAGAACCAGGATTAAAACTTGGTTTAGGTGACTCCAGATTGAATGTTCACTGGGCTGTGTTAGGTTGCTTGGATCTGATATTCCTGCTTCCGCTTAATCCTCAAATATGACATATTTGCTCCTCAATTCCCTACCCTGTTAGCAATCAGTATATACTGGTCACAGTCCTGTCTCCCTTACACCATTATTGATTTCTGATTCTCTGTCTGATTCTCACCCCTGAAAACTCAGGGACAAACACAATCCACTAAATGATTGGTGGCTGGAGCATGACAATTCCATTGAAAGAATCTAAAAGATGGCAGGGATATAGCAACAACACTTCACTGAAAAAATAACAATAAGATTTTTATCCCTTTGAGTCAGAGAGTTGTTTCTTCTTCTGTTTTTCACTATGCATAAGCAGTTGTTTTGTTACTATAAGAGTCTTCATAAATCTCCCGACTTTTATTAGAATTTTGGTCTACCTTTCATTTTTACTGTCGTGTCCTCATGGAAACTAGAAATTGAGAATAAGTTGTTGCTAGAGTATCAAGTCCTCATTCTCTTCTGTCTTATCCACCAACCTGGCAGGAATGTTGGGGATTAATAAGATAATACCTCTTAAGCATTTTAGATTGCTCTAGAGAGAGGAACTACCTAAATATTAAGGATTAACATAAGACTTTATCTCATAAATGTTCTCAAGCTAAAGAAGAAACACTAAGGCAAGGATGATAAGTAGGCATATGTGCTTTAAAGACTTAAACTGTGTGTAACTACAAAACTAGAGATTCAGTCTTAACATAAATCATTTAGATTAGTATCGAAATGTTAAGAACATGGCTTGGAGAAAAATTTAAATTAGCTGTTCTAAGTACCATGCAAATAGAATTGTAATTACAGAATTTCACATATTATGAGCTACCCTACAAAGCTTCAGTCATTTAAGGTAAAAAATGATGCCTTGCCTCCTGGGGGTTTGTTACATATTCTTCTTCTATGCATCGGCTGTTAGCTTAAATTTCCCAAATAAGAGCTTTATTTTTCCCAAGTTGAACTCTGTCTTGTTATTGGGTCTTTTCAACTGAGATTCCCATTGTTTATCATGCTGGAACTGTCTCTCCCTCAGCACCATTATTCCACATTCAAAGTATCATTGGATAAGAGATATTCCTCTGCATTCTTAACATAGCAGACAGAAATTGCAAGGGAAACCTCAGAGATGAAGTAAAGAGTATTGGATACTTTTATTATATCTTCAGGCATACTATTTTTTTACTCTTTCTTGCATACCTACATGCATTTCCTTCTCTCAAAACAAAATACCATCCTTCTATGGCCACACTATTTCCATGAGTTGTCTCACTCCTCTTCGTCTTGTGACTAAACTTCTAAAAAGAGTAATCTATTCATGGCTACTTTCACCAAAATACAGAATCTGGAAATTAGAAGGGACCTCAGTATCCATCTATTTCAACCTATAAATGGAAGTAGTTCTCACAATATACTTGAAAGGTGATCATCCCATAGTAGTCAATGACTGTAGTAATCTATTATTTGATAAACCCAAAGACCCCAGCTTCGGGGATAAGAACTCATTCTTTGACAAAATCTCCTGGGAAAATTGGAAAAGAGTATGGCAGAAACTAGGCATAGATCAAAATTTTACACTGTATACCAAAATAAAGTCAAAATGGGTTCTTTATGTAGATATAAAGACTGATACTGTAAGCAAATTGGGAGAGAAAGGAATAGTTTACCTATCATATTTATGAAGAACAGAAGAATTCATGACCAAACAGGAAATAGAGAACCTTATGAAATGCAAAATGGATAATTTTGATTACATTAAATTGAAAGGTTTTTGCACAAACAAAGCCAATGCAACTAAGATTAGAAGGAAAGTAGAAAATTGGGAAAGAATTTTTACAACCAGTCTCTCTGATAAAGGCCTCATTTCTAAAATATATAGAGAATTAAGTCAAATTTATAAGAATACAAGTCATTCTCCAATTGATAAATGGTCAAAGGATATGAGCAGGCAGTTCTCAGATGAAGAAATTAAAGCCATCTGTAGTCATATGAAAAAAATGCTCTAAATCACTTTTGATTAGAGAAATTCAAATCCAAACAACTCTGAGGTACCACATCACACCTATCACATTGGCCAACATGACAAAACAGGAAAATGATGAATGTTGGAGAAGATGTGGGAAAATTGGAGCACTAATTCATTGTTGGTGGAGTTGTGAAAGGATGCAACCATTTTGGAGAGTAATTTGGAACTATGCCCAAAGAGCTATAACAGTGTGCGTACCCTTTGATACAGCAATAGCACTTCTAGGGCTATATCCCAAAGAGATCATACAAATGGGAAAAGGACCCACATGTACAAAAATATTTATGGCAGCTCTTTCTGTGGTGGCAAAGAATTGGAAATTGAAAGAATGCCCATCAATTGGGGAATGGCTGAACAAGTTGTGGTATGGGAATGTAATGGAATACTATTGCGCTATAAGAAATGATGAACAAGCTGACTTCAGAAAAACCTGGAAAGACTTGTACGTTCTGATGCTGAGTGAAGTGAGCAGAACTAGGAGAGCATTGTACACAGTAACAGCTATGTTGTGTGATGACTAATATTGATAGACTTAACCCTTCTCAGCAATACAAACATCTAAGACATCTCCAAAGGCCTCATGATGGAAAATGCTATCCACATCCAAAGAAAGAATTATGGAGTTTGAATGCAGATCGAAGCATACTATTTGCTATTTTTTTTCTTCTGTTGTGTTTTTTTCCTCTTTCTGGTGGTTCCTCCTATTAGTTCTAATTCTTGCTTACAACATCACTAATGTGAAAATATATTTAATAGGAATATATATATGTATAGCCTATATCAGATTGCATGCCATAGTGGGAAGGGAGGTGGGGAAGGAGGGGAAGAAAAATTTAAAACTCAAAAGCTTATGGAAGTGATTGTTGATAATTGAAAATAAATTAATTTTAAAAAATTAAAAAAAAGAAAAAGAAAAAAATAAAAGTGATCATCCCACCTTTCCATGAAGATTACCAAGGAATGGGAATGCATCGTCTCTCAAGGCAACCCATTTGCTTTTTTAACAGCCATAATTATTAAAAAGTTTCTCCAAATACTAAATCTAAATTTGCATTATTCCAATTATCATCCTGGTTGCCTTTCTCTGTGACAACTAGAACTGGAAACAATGCTTCAGATGAGTTCTAATGAAAACTGAGTACAGTGAGACTATCATCCAGAACAGAAACTGACATTCACAGTGACAGACAGTGTCAAAGTCTGCAGTGAGGTCAGCAGTATTGGGGTGTGGAGGAAGAAACAATCATTTCTTAAGGCATTGTGCTAAGTGCTTTACAGATATTCCATTTGATCCTCACAACCTTCTAAGGTGGATGCTACTATAATCCCATTGGACAGTTGAGGAAATTAGGGCAGATGAAGAGTAAGTGACTTGTTCAGAGTAGCATAGCTAGTAAGTATCAGAGGCTGGATTTGATTTTAAGTCTTCTGGACTCCAGGCACAGTGTTCTATCCACTGCAATACACCCAGCTACTTTGAGAAAGATGTTAAGAATAAAAAGGGTTTAGAAAATGGCATTATATTTAAAATTCAAGTCAAGTCAAATTGGTTTCATTATTGTCATAACTTCACTAAATTTTACTTAAGAAATCTTTGCCAAAAATTTTCAAATCTTTTTCTTCAGACATGATTTCAACTATAGTCTCACATTCCAAAGTAGAATCTAATATATACCGTTTGATTCATGCATAAACTGGATTCAATTGACACAGAGTTGCATGAAGTCATCAGTCTCACTCTCTTCTAGAGTTATCACATTCCAGTGGTAGGACAGAGTCAAGATGACTGGTGATGGCTCAAGATGGAGTGGATGACCTTGGTGTCTTTTATGTCTAACCAAGTTCTAAGCACTCCATAGCTCCTGCTTCAGCTGACTTCATGGCCATTTGAACAAATTGTTCTCACCTGCCCATTCCACCAGGAGAAGTCTTCACATGCTTGGGGTAGTCTCCCCTCTAACTCACTGAAGGGTTTGACACTCTTTGGTTACCCTCAACTTGTTTTAGCCCATGTGCCAAAACAATTTACCAGGCAGTGGCTGCTGCACATGCTACACCTTCTTGAAGCCACAGGTAAGAAGAGTTAGGTGGATCAGGTAGGCACCAAAGGTGGAAAGCAGCCCTGAAAAGGGCCCAGCAGCCCTCACACCAGAGGTACTAGTCTTCCCTAAACACACTCTATACCCCAGAATCTAATAAACATTTCCACGCATATACTTTATTGGCACTTCAAACTCATCATGCCTCAACTTAATCTAAAATTAAATAAGTCTTTACCACAAAAGCTCTTTTTTTCCTATTAACTCATATTTCCATTAATATCATCAGTCAATCCGATTCAAAACTTTGGCCTCATATTTGATTCCTCCTTGCCCCCCATCACTCAAATCCTACAGATTCTACTTTGCACTAGCTCTCGTATCTGACTGTGAATCAATTTATCATCACTATGACTTTCAAGAACTTTCTTGGCCATATGCCTAAATGTATTACTAGAGGTGACTTCTGGACTGTGGGGGCTATTTGTTGGGGGTGAGAGAGGGGAATTACAAATGCTCTCCTTCATATTCTCTCTTGCTGTTCCATTTTAGGCCAAGTCAACTATACCTTTCTTTTCCTTCTTCCATAACTTCATCTTTCTGGCTGAAAGGCAAAAGGAGGTGGCAGTTGGCAAATATAGATCCTTTATTTATT
>NW_020954569.1:34854210-34858477 GCF_900497805.2 Vombatus ursinus | reverse complement strand
AGCCAAAATAAATCTATTCCTTTTGGGGAAAAATAAAGCATACAAAAGCCTTTAAAAATGTAGGCTACTTGAAGGCAGGGATTTTGTCTCTTTTTATATTTTTACCCCCAGTGCTGACACATTGTAATAAATTTTTTTTATTCATTCATTTGTCCATTCATCCATTTTAATTCGTCCCCATTATTACTATCCTAATTTATTTCCTCAATATATCTCACCTAGTGTGTTGCAATACAGTCCTAACTAATCTCCCTACATCCTGTCTGTCTAATTCATCCTGAGCAGCACACTAGTTTAGTCATACTAATGTAGAACTCTGATCCTCTCCCAGATCTAAAGACTTTCACAGCTCTTTATTGCTGATCAAATAAAGTTCAAAATCCTTAGCCTGGTATTCACAATTTTCCACATTTCTCCCATACTCCTTTAATTTGTGCTGCTGCTATTGTTCTTGTTGTTTGTCCTTAATTCTTAAAGAGGACCATGACATCAGGAAGGTGATGCCATGGCATGCAAATGAATTGGATTGAAATAAAGGAGGGCTGTGCAAAGTCACTGGCCTCACTTTCTCCTCTAGAGCCATCTGGGTGCAGTGTGGTATATAGATCAGGATGACTGGAGATGGCCCTGCCTGTTCCCCAAATACATACTGTTTGATGTTTTTGTTTTTTGGTTCTTTTTTTTTTGCCTTCTGCCATAACATTGTTTAAAACATCCCCTCTGTCTAGATGCCTACAGCATCTCTGCCTTTGAAATAGACCTTATTCACAGAATTAAGGAATCCAAAATGTGGAAAGGACCTCAGGCCCAACCTGAACAATAATTTCCTCTACAATACCTCTCCCTGCTTCCATGAAGTAGTTATCTAATTTCAGATTAAAGACTTCCAATGAAGAGTTATCTTTGGAATATCTCTAATTATTAGGAAGCTTTCCTTATATTGCATGTAAATTTGCCTTTCTACAGTTTCCATTCATTACTTTTGGTTACATCTTCAAGGGTGAAACATAACAAGGCTAATTACTCTTCAATGTTATAGCCTTTCAAATACTTTAAAAACAACTACTATAGATGTCCTCTAAATCTTCTCTTCTCTAGGCTAAGTATCCTAGGTTGCTTCTACGAATGTATAGATAGGGTGTAGATGGGGCAAGGATATTAATTTATTTAGTAGATAGAACCAGACAAATGACAAAGATAGAAGACAAACAGGCACAGGATAGAATCTAATTATTTAATGAGATCTATATAGCGAATTTGATCATGCCACTACTTTCCAGAATATTCCTTCCAATTCTCTGGATTCTAAGCTATCTGACTCACTTGGGAGGCAAGGTGTAATTTATTAGGAAGCAGATACAGATAAGATGCAATGACACAAGTACCCAAGACAAGACTTAATTATCTAATGATGTCTACACCCCTCTCTTTACCTTACCACTTATCTCAAGAAGTGTGCCTTTACTTCCATGAATTCTAGTTTAGCTGTTCTTAAAATGTTGGCTGAATTCCATGAAAACTTTATTGATACTGTACTATAAACTATCATGTCACTTTGTACCTTTCTTATGCATGTATAATTCTGTATTTGGATTTAGAGTACTTGAATACATATATAAATATATGCATGTATATTATATAAACATATTTTACACATGTGTACATGTACACACAAACACACACTAAATATACATACATATTTCATATGACCTATTTGTAAACTCATTGAAGAAAGAAACTTTTTTGCATCCTTTTTTGCTTAGGTCATTTTGTAGGTGCTCAATAATATATTATTGTTTAAAAATGAATACATGAAATTATATATTTTCAATACACAGTTATAGGGCCTTGGATTATTTTATTTTAATTTCATTATCATAAAGTTTTATGTAGTATCTCGGTATTACTACTTTTATATTGCTAATATTATTAATAAATTTAATTTAAACTTATCATAAGCAGAATAATCTTTTCTAATGCTGATTCATATTTTTAAGCCATAATTCTCAAACTCTTTAACTATCAATTTAATCACACTCTTACTGAGCAAAGTAGAAAAATTCTGTATTTGTATTAACTATTTAGAGGAGAAAACAAGTTCACAGAGGAAGCAGACATAGAGCATGATATTCCTCAGCACCCCTATGGAATTCACTGTCTTCTATGTATTTATTCATATTGTTCATATTAATTTTCCATTCTCTTTATTTTGTACTTTTGCACCTCATTCTCTTGCCATTTAATTCATTACCTGCCAAAATTTGTTTTCAAGTGTTCTTTTCTCAATCTTTTGTTTACTAGTCATTGCGGTATAATCATTAGACCTGACCTCAGCATACATAAGACCTAAGTTTAAGTCTTGATTCTAACACATAATACCTGTGTGACCTTGAGCAATCTTTTAACTCTGTTATCCTACATAACTCTTTAACTATAAATTGTACTGAAGTTGTAGCATAGGGGTGGTACTGAGTTTCCTTACTGAAAGTTTCCTACAACAATAAAATCACAGGTTCATTATTTGAAAAAAAATTGTTCTTGTCTATACAAATGCCACACATATATTATCTACCCCAAAAGGAGTAGTGGTAGATAAAGAGATTGGTAAACCTTCTTCATGGAACTCAATGGCTTTCATAATTTGTGACAGAGGTAGACTGACCGATCCGAGATTGCTGAATTTGTATCTACAGAGAGTCTTAGTAGTTCATTCTTAGTGTGAGTAAAGTTCAAGTAGCATTAGCCAGAATTCCTGTCACTGCAATAATTATACCTGTGACAAAAAGATTTTACAGATCATATATTCTCACATACATTTTCCCATTTTACAATAAGCTTAGCACAGAAGGCTCACCTTGTGGATTGTATTGCTATAAAATTTTAGACAGAGTATATTTAAAAGTGCATAAAACCACCAGTTAATAAGAACAGCACATTTTCTATAACTTAAGATTTACAGTGGTATTATAATTTAATTTCAGCAAAGCTCCTCTACATGAGCTTCACTAGCATGTAATTTTCAAACACAATTCACAATCCCCAATCTAAGAGCCCTGCCTAGAGCTGCTGACAGTAATCTTGTCAAATGTGACTCCTGATTGTGGAAGAGGTCTCTTGAAAGCCAAGGGCAATTGGCCTTTCAGTTTTCAGGGAAGGCAATTAGCAATGACAGAAGTAATAAAAATGTGAGTGGAGCCCCCCACAGAGAAGGCAATGGGCAAATGCATAAAAGTCACAGTAGTAGGGTTTGTGTTCTGCTCCAACCAGTGATGGTAGCTTCATTCAAAAATTATTTTACCTCAGCAGATCTATGGGGTTGGCAATGGAGTTAGAATTTGGTCCTAGGGCATATGAGGTGGCAAGTTGTGCTACCATTAACTGGCAGGTATTATAGAAGTTTTCCTAAGACACAGTGATTCAGTGTGCTGGGGGGAAGGGAGAGAGCCAGGGTCAGCAGCCAAAAATCAAAGTATGCTTTATTCACCCCTCAAAATAATTAAAATAATAAAATAAATAAATCAATAAATAAATGAAAATAGCTATATAGTTCAAAAAATCTGCCAATGTTGATAGACCTCAGGAAGAACATATCATATGTTGGATTATGTCCATTTGCTAAAGGCTGATTTTTTTTTTAAATTTCTTCTTAGTACACTTCAATTTCTACAACAACGCCCACCCTCACAACTACACATACATATTTATAAGTCTGTTATATTCTAGGATATTTTCTCACAGAAATAATGTTATTTATTGTTCTTTCTAATGCACCAGAAATCAAATGACTTGAATTCATGATGTAGTTGAAATGCACTATAGCTCCAATAATATTAACATTTTAGATCAATTCCCCAAGCATTCATGAAACATTTAGTATGTTTAGGGATGACAGTATAGTATGTTAGAAAAATAATATGTTTGGAGTTAGAGGACTCTGGTTCAGATCACACTCTAGATCTTTATTACCTGTGTAACCCTGTACATTTATAAACATGGCTATTTTTAGCCTCTCTGGCTTCTTCATCTCTAAAATGAGAAGAGGGTAAGATACATCAAGCGTTCTTAAGAATTTTTGTGTCAGGAATCTGTTCCGAGTCTGGTGAAGCTTATAGACTGCTTGTCAATAATTTTTAAATGTGTAAAATAGATATATAGGATTAAAAAGGAAACCAATAATATGAAAATTATCTATCTATCTATGTCTATCTGTCTATCTATCTATCTATCTATCTATCTATCTATCTATCTATCTATCTATCTATCTATC
>NW_020954569.1:34853792-34854200 GCF_900497805.2 Vombatus ursinus | reverse complement strand
ATCTATCTATCTATCTATCTATCTATCTATCTATCTATCTATCTATCATCTAACTATCCACAATTGGTAGTCCAGTGTTTAGAGTACTGTGTCTGGAGTCAGGAAAATCTGAGTTCAAATTTAGCCTTAGCCACTTACTAGCTGTGTGACCTTGGGCAAGTCATTTAACCTCTGTTTGCTTCTGTATCCTTAACTATGAAATGGGGAATAATAATAGCGCCTACCTCACAAGGTTGTTATGATGCTCAAATGAAATCATATTTAAGGAAGAAAAAAAGCAAGCACATAGTTCCTTGCACATAGTAGGTGCTATAGAAATGCTCATTCCCTCACTCTTCCCCTCCTTATCTATCTATCCATATCTCTCTCTCTCTCTCTCTCTCTCTCTCTCTCTCTCTCTCTCTCTCT
>NW_020954569.1:34848238-34853782 GCF_900497805.2 Vombatus ursinus | reverse complement strand
CTCTCTCTCTCTCTCTCTCTCTCTCTCTCTCTCTCTCTCTCTCTCTCATTGCTTCATCCCTAGTTAGGAATCCTTGGATTAGATGAGTTCCAAGGTCTCTTCATAGTCCAAATCTCTGAATTTAATTTCTAGACCACACAGTTACAACAGATAGCACTGTTTCCCTAAGATAATGCTTTCAGAGTTCCAGGATGCATGACACATTTATACCTCTCCACAAAAACTCTAGGGGATAGATGCTCTATTAGGATATTTGTTCCCAAGCAGAAACTCTCTATTGATCAATCAATCCAGAAGCATTTCTTAAACAGTTACTATATGCCAGTCAGGATGCTGGGTGCTAAGCATGTAAAGATGGAAATGACAGAACCCTTGCCCCCAAGAAGCTTACATTCCATCAGAAGAGTTTATATTTTATTGATATTGATACTTCCATGCCTATATGAGACATCAGAAGTAAGATTTCTATTTCCAAACCTTTCTCCAAAAATAATGGCCTTTGCGAAACTTGTTTCAGTATAAGACTTCAACTTTTGGCAATGTGCAATTAGTATGTGTCATTTGACTTTTCCCCCTGATTAAAACTGTTTCAGATTATTGTTTCTAAATGGCTCATCTCTAAAGATAATAAAATTCCCTTTATTGCTAATTTAGTTAAAGTTTGATGCAATTTTAAATATTGTCTTTTGAAAGTTTGGATCCTGGCATTATAAAAACAATAACAATTAAAAAGTTCAGAGGAACCGTCTGTTAAAAACACAACAAGGGTAGAGAATATTAAAACTACAACCAGAGTATTGTTCTGTTATTTGAAATAATAGGTTGCATTTTCATAATGTTTTACTGCTATAAAGTGTTCACATTCTATCTTTTGATTTTCAAAACAGGAAAATAGAAAGAGGCAAGTTATACAGCTATTATTAGCTCCTCTTTATATAGGAGGAAGTGAGAATCAGAGAAGTTAGGAGACTTGGTTAAGGTCACAGAGCTGAGAAGTGTAGGAGACTGAATTTGGACTCAGTTCTTGCTACTTCAAACCGTTAATCCTTTCATGTAGCTCACATACTTTTCAGTTCTGTTTCTAGTCTATCTTCTTTCATTAAATATATACTTTTTTGATATTTACCTCTTATTAAGTACATACTTAATTTCACCTTTTTTTCTTAAAGTATCAATGTTAAATTCAAATTCCCTAAAAGAAACTTAAATTAAAATATTAGACATGGCTTTAACTACATTAAAGGGAAAAGCAGTATGCCAGGAAGAATAATGCATTGAAATATAAAGAATTTTGTCTCAGTTCTTCAACTTTAATTAAATTATCATATATTGGCTGACCTCATTGTACCACTAAAAATAAATAAACATAACCAAATGGGGACTATAGATCCTTTCCACAGATTTTCCATAAAATTTTTAGTAAATAAAAAGATAGTATTTTAGAAATATTCATATTTTTTGGATTTAACATATGCCTGATATTTGCAAGAGGATTTTAATCATTTTAAAGTAATAAAGTTAATATCCATTATAAAATGAACAGCATATAATCTTTAAAACTTTTGATAAGACTGGAGGAAAAGAGAGAAAGGGAGAGAGAGGGAGAAATTATATAGAAATTGGACAAGAATATGCATGTAGATTGCATGTATCATGTATATGTGAAATTATATATAGAAAGAGTATATATGTTTACATATATATCATATATAGAAATATCTACCCATGTGTATAGATACACCTATGTGTTTATCCATATGTGTATACACACATGCACATAAGACTGGATTGCCTTTAAGACATTATAAAGATTTTTTTTAATTATATCACATTTCTACCTGAAACAATGGCCTATTTTTTTCTTTCAAATTATTTGTCTATGAAATATAAGCTGGCTGTGACATATAACAAATAAGTGACTTGAAAGAAGAATAGGAGTAAATGAGATAACTAGAGAAGCGTGTGATCACCTGAGAAGACAGGCTGATCCCATGAGAAGACAAGTCACTAGTCCACTGGTAGGTTTGTAATTTAAGAAGAGTATGTGTGCTGCTTATCTAGAGGAGTAAGTTCTTACAGTTTCCCAAATGAAATAAAATCCAGAGGAAATAAATTCATCAAATTGATCTGTGGTTATTTATGCATGTAGGTGGTAAAGATATACATAGACACACATACATATATACACATATATGTGTGTACTTATCTATATACACATACACATTTATTATATCTGAATGAAATATATGTTATATATGTAAACAAATAAAGTAAATTTGATTTATATGTAAATAAACATATTTATAGAATTATATAATAATTTATATAAATATAAATGCATATATTTTATGCAGACATGTAATTTCATTAATACAAGGAACTCCCACCCATCAAGGAAATTCTCTCTGCTAGTGCTGATCAGCAACTGTTCTATGAATCATAGTCTTAGAGAGTCAACTGGAAGGACAAACAGGTTCAACAATTTTTCCAGGGTCACATAGGTGGTCTGTGTCAGAGGCAGCACTGGAACCTAAGTCTCCCTGACTCTAAGGAACACTAGATTATGCTTGCTTTGCAATATAATATATATTCCTTAAAGTCTAAGATAAGCAGTTTCTTATGTGACTTGCCATATTTTTTCTGTGTACTCAGTTTCAAGCATAGTCAGAACAGAAGCTTGGGGTTCTCCTTCAAGATTAGCCTATCACTAAGTATTGTGCTCAGCAAGGTCATGTCCTTAGTTTGGCCATTTTTGTGACTGATAACTACATTATGCTAGTGATATACAAAGCCTCCTTTAACTAACATCACATTATTCTGTCCTCTATTCATTTCTCCTCCCTTTTTATTAACACTTAACCTGGAAATACTATTTAAATCTTTGAAACCAATCTTAAGCACTCTATCCTTAGATATAATTCTATTTAACATCCCATTTCTAGCTGCAGTTTTTTACCCTTTACACCCTTAAAGCTTGGAAGAAATTCTCAAAAATCAAGGGGAAAAAAGTGTATTTGGGTGACAAAGAAGAGAAGTCTGCAGGTCATGCTTTTGTTCACCAAGGCTTTAAAGATTGTAGAGATGTTCTTATTGTTGTTGTTTCAATTAACATTATGATTTATTTTAAAAATTAAACCTATAACTAAGAGCCCCAGCAGAAAAATATACACATCATTATGCTATATATTAAGAGTTTTTGAGAGTTAAGTTTTCAGACAAGGTCTTGCCACATTATTAAAATTTTTCACTTAATACATCATACTCAGTAATTTGTAATTCATTTGCTAAGAGATGTCAGCTCCCAGGTGTTTGCAGACTCACTTCACAACACTGTAAAAATGGTTTAAAGGTAATCTACTGAATACATGAGCTATAAATTGTAAGTCCATTCATTAGCAATCTGTTGACGGTATACAAGAGTGGAAAATATGTTACCAATAATCCTTGATGTTTGCGGCACTGAATAGATTAAAAATGTCCCAAGATCAAGGAAATGAATTTCTTTTATTTTAAAAGTTGTATGTTTTTCAGATGGCTTATGAAATAGTTACATAACACCCATAGCTCTATGCAATGAATATAGTTTATTTGCAGTAGCCTATTAAATAGTAATAAGTCGTCAACAACTCACAAAATTAATTTAGTTTAATGGCAAATGATTTCTTTATAAGTGGCTTATGGTTTACTCCAACATCTTTGCCATTTACAACAGAGTGAAATATGCAATACTTAGAATAGAATGAATGGGCTTGCAGTGAATGGTGCTATGTTTGGTAACATTATAAATTACCTTATGAATGGCTAGTGTGTTACACTCTACTTACCTATGTCATAAATATGTTATTAATTCATTATATTTCTTTGAGAGGCAGTCATTAAATAAAGTGGCTAATACAACCTAGACACACCTATTTTCTTGGTTCATGCTTTCCATGAAAAAAAAAATTCATTTTTTATGAATCAAAAAGGAAAAGTTAAATTCACTTACTGGGTAATCTACAAAGACAACTAAGCCTATAGTGATGTGTGTATAGCTTGCCTTTTCACAGAGAAAGCAGAAAGACAACACTTTTTCATGGAAAGAACACTGAATCTGAAGTCTGAGGGCATTGTTTTAATTGTCAACATTTCTTCATTGTTTAACCATGAGCAAATTATGTCACTTATTTAGTAAAATGTGGATACTAAATGCTACCATACACTAGTTACTTTATAACATTATTGTAAGGAAAAAAATATTTACAAATTTTCAAATGCTATAAAATGTGATATTGAAAGAAATTATTCCTACCACCTATTATTTTATGTGCAAATCTTATTGCAAAGTTATTTTGGCCTAAAAGGCCCAGTTTAATAATATCTTTCTGCTGTACAACAAATTTCACATCAAGAATCCTGCAAGCTAGGTAGTAAACATATTATTATTTTCATTTTAAAGTTGTAGTAACTGAGACAACTCTCTTCAAATTTAAGTTGGAGAATATGTGCTGATCTGCATAGGTAGAGGGAGTTTCCTCAGTGGGAGTTCCCTATACCCAGGCTGATTTCTGAGGTATAAATGCCCACACTGAAAATATAACAATTGGTTCTTGTGAGCTGGTTCAAACTGGCCCGAGAACATCCCTAACTGTTCCCTTCTCATATATTCACCAAGGATTATTAATAAGTGTATGAAAATTATAATAAAATATTTTTAGAGAAGGGAAAGTAACATGGGTCAGTAGATATTTGTATTCTCTCAGTGACCTTTATGGAATGGGTGAGATGATACTAAGAATGTCTAATATTTGTTCAATGCCTTTGATAAGCTCCAATCTTTCAGATACCTTGAGAATTGATCCGTCAATGTCCTCAATGGTGTGGGACCTCCATCACAGACTTCCTCTTTTTTCAATTGATTTAATTTACTTGTTTTTAACCAGTCTTATTTTCTTCAGTGCCAGTTCTGTCTCTTAATGCAGCACATACAGTGATGTTAGATTCTGAATATTGTGGTTCCATTGGCCTTGAGGGTAAAAAGTTTGTTTTAAAAATACTGGTAGGGACAGCTAGGTGGCACAGTGGATAGAGCAGCGGCCCTGAAATACGAGGACCTGAGTTCAAATCTGGCCTCAGACTAAACACTTGACACTTACTAGCTGTGCAAGTCACTTAACCCCAATTGCCTTAAAAAATTACTTGTGGGCAATTTCCATTATTCTTCTGTTTGTTGTTCTTCCAATTTCATTTTAGGTGTTTCAGTGTGACCTTTTTAAAGTGGACTTCTAACAAATTTTCTTTTTAATATAGTTATCTTTCCAATAATTATTTATATTTTATTAGTTGTAACTGCTCATAATCTCTGGCTAGTTTTTCTTGATCATTTTGTATGGTGGACTATATCTTACCAGTCACACAACTGAATGAAAGGTGAAAAGAATAAATACTGCACTGTCTATTGTTTGTTGATGATAAGATAGATAGATAGATAGATAGACAGACAGATAGGCAGGCAGGCAGATAGATAGATAGATAGATAGATAGATAGATAGATAGATAGATAGA
>NW_020954569.1:34706738-34848228 GCF_900497805.2 Vombatus ursinus | reverse complement strand
AGATAGATAGATAGATAGATAGATAGATAGATAGATAGATAGATAGATAGATAGATAGATTCAGCAGAGTAAAATGTTGACTTTAAATGTTCTCCAAGTATCTCTCATGCTTATTTCAATATCATATAGGATGTCTTGAAAGATATAATGAAAAGATAGCTTTGTCCAATATCTCTCTGATTATCCACATCAAATAAAGCATAAAACAGATACTTTATAAGCCAAGTTGCTTGTCACTATCAAAGTGGCTGTGTGGCACAGTTGAAGACAAAGAGATTCCCTCAACCATTTAGACTTACAATCCACAAAGACAAAAATACAAAAGTGGAATGAGAGTACCTATTTCCAGATCCATCGGCCTGGACTATCAGTATATATATCTTGGGGAAAAAAAAAAAACATTGTGAATGGTTAATGACTGGAACCAGAGTTGAACTGGAGGAAAAGAGTAGGCTGGATTGTTTTTATGGAGTGGCACAGTTCCTTTAACGACACCATGCTTCCACTTGGAATAAATGCTATCTTTTTTTTTTTTAATTTTTAACAACACTGTTAGACAGTTATCTTTCTGTGTCTTCCTTTTCTCCATGCCAAGTAGATCCATGTACTGGAAGCTCATTTCATATATTTGTTACAAAAGTTGTATTCCTTAGAGCTATCATCATTTCCATTCAGCTGTTCTTTTCCCCTATATCTTTTATCATTCTGTTTATGCAGACGTAGCTATGGATTAGTTGTGGATATAAGGAACTGAGTAGGGAAAATATAGAGAGAAATCAAGACCATGGATTGAATTTTCTCTAAACACATTTTTTTAAAAAATATCCTCATGCTTATAATATTGTGGTCCTTTCTTCTTTTATGCAAACATGTTTTGTTTATAGAATAATTTGTGTTTATAGTGATTGCTTCTAGCTAAGTCAAGGTAAGGATATAAAACAGCAGCATTTAAAAGCAGGGATCAAAGGGAAGAAATGAAGTTGTCTGAATCTACAACTTTAATCCCCTGGAATTTTTCCCAGGACTACTTTGAATACCATTACCCTGTGTATTATTTAATATTCTCTACCTTTGGAACTAATGCTTCTCTGTCACAGGGAAGAAAGCCCCAGACGAATTATTTATCAGTTTATATAATTGATACTAAGTATTTCCTTTCATCAATGCATATAAGTAAGAGTTGACTATATGTTCATGTATAATATTGTGTCTCATATAAATGTGTGATCTCTGAAATGTCTCTAAATAAAACTTCTTTAAATTAAATATTATGGAGGAACAACTTTTGCTCCTTAATATTGTATGTGATACCTCCTCCCTCCTGGCATAAAAGTGGGTGACTACTAGGACAATAAACTCTATGCATTGCTAGATAAGGTTTCTTTGTATGATGCTTTTGCTTAATAGTTTTTCATTTTTACAAATATTTTCATTTTTACATAATATTGTATTAATGAAAATGTTTAAAGGATATCGTAATGACAATTTATGAAAGCTATACACATGTACTTAAGGCAAACGAATTCCTCTTCAGAAATCTTAGGTAGTAGGATTTATTCTACATTACATGTTTAATAGTTTATTTTGCTAATGTGAACTTGAATTAAAATAACAGGAGGTAAAATTCATTTAAGATAGAAAAAATGAAGAAAATTATTTTTTCCAAAGAGATCTGCAGTCTTCAAAATACATGTTGTTGACCAGATACAATTATATATATATATACATATATATATACATATACATATAAACAAAAGATATTATCACTTGCCAGTTAATTGTATGTGAATGAGAAATAACTACTTTTCTTCCTGACTATGTGGTAAAAGCTTTCTAATGTTAAACTATAATGGATATTAACTGAACCTAAGTTATAGGACATCTAATACTATTCTAAAAAATTTCTGAATTGTAAAATATTACCTCCTGTAATTATTTAATAAATGCAAAAATCATTTTTCAATGTCTTTCTTACCTGTTCTCTTTTCTCTTATAATTAAGAATTCATCATTTAATCAACTAGCAGACATTTATTAAGCACTTATACATAGCAGGAATTCCTTGAAGGGACTGTTTCTTTTTTGTCCTTGTACACTGTGCTTGGTCCCTGAGGGCCTTGCATACTGCTTTCATATAGGATCATAGATTTAGAGCTGAAAGGATCTTGGGATGGATCTACCTCAATTCTTCATTTTACAGATGATATAATTAAGGTATAGTGAGGATAAGTGACTTGCCTAAGGTGCATACAGGATATAAATGACTGGGGTCATATTTTAATTCATGTACTTTGACTTCAGTGTCAGTCTGCTTTCCATTATACTATTTTTCCACTGATAGAAGGCCATTTATAAATGTTGGAGAATTGGAATTTGCAGGACAAAATGTAGGCACTTTGCATTTCTATCAGAGAAGTGAATTCATTCATTTTAAGATGGTTCAAGTGAGATTATCTCTGTACTCTGATTGGTGTACATAGTGGAGATCCAGTGCAATTGAAGTTGAAGCAAGATTCCCTCTAGATAATGAGGTCTTTCAGATTCTATGCTAATTGCAACAAGTCCTGTTACAATGCAGAGACTTCTGGCTGGAATCCACAGCCACTTAACAGACTTTTGGGTAATGAAGCACACAAAAAAGAAATACATGTGGATGAAGAATGATTATTTTTTGGACTACACTATGCAAAAATATGGATAAATGATAGGACTCTTCAACCAGTTTCTCAGATACTGCCAAGATATGATAAGGGAAGCTGGATTGAAAAGATGAAGAGTTTCCTGCATTCGATTTGAGAAGTTTCCAAATTCTTTGGATGAACTCAGACTTCTCCCTGATACAGTGCTCCATCTTTTTAATACCAACATTCTATAAATATCATTGCATGACTCTGAGTCTTGGAATACTATTGTCTCTAAATAATAGAAGAAAAGAGCATCACCCAGAGGGCAAGGACTAGGTGCATCTTGGAAGTGTGAGTAGAAACATTTAAAAGAGAATTATAAAGAAAAGCAGAAGTGAGTTATGATTTAGCAAGAAGATGGGCTGATCATTTGGTAAAAATGTGGGATGACTGATAAACAGTTTGCATGCTCTATTGCTATTCTGGTGTTGTCACAAAAAAGTAAAATAGATCTTGGGTGAACCCCCTGAAGTAAGCATATGGATAGATATGGAGCAGAGTTGCACATAATGGCAGGTATGGATGGATTTGAATTGGCATTGTTGGTAGGAAATATCCACATTAATAGATCACAAGTCTATTTAAGAATCATCAAGTCCTCTTCATATGTAGCAAGAAGAAAGAGTAAAAATATTTTAGGAAATAAAGCAATGCTATACACGTGATTATTACATGTTCCTCATTCAAAATTCTTATAGTTGAATTTTGTGACCAAGTCTAACACTCAAGATTTTGCTTTTCTTTTTTTTCTCTGTTTAACCAACAACAACACATGAAGTTAAGCAACTTTATTCTTTCAGAAAGTCTAGAAAATTAGATTTGAGGCAGTAAAGACAATCATTGTAGAAGAAACAATGTTCTTAAAGTAAGTTTTTTTTTCTTTTAAAAGCTATTCTTCAGACATATATTCTTCTAGATTGAGGGAATAAAAACCACAAACATCCTCATTTAATTCTAGGTAGCAACTAAAAGGTGACTCTACCCTAAAAGCTAGAGGTATCAGAATTTAATCTGTTGGATCTTTCAAAAGTCCACCCCTGATTCCCCACTACCAAGTCACATGAGCTTTTCAGTCAAAGTTTATTCCCATCCTATTTTTTTTTTCAGGGAACCTTCCTTGGACTGTATTCTACTCAGAGCCAATGAAATTTCTACCCAATTTTTACTTCATCTGACATTGAAAGCAACTGAGCATCTTATGACCAGGAGTTTGGCATTTCAATGGCTGTGTAAGCTACCTTTCAATTTTTTAGGCTACTAATCAAAAGCTCTTATCAGAATTCAGTCTGTTAAAAAAATGTTAACTCTTTCCAGACTGTGATAAATTCCCCTGAGGCATATACATTTTTAAGAAGCACTTACAAAATATTAGTCAGTTGTTTTGTTTTAATATTTTACTACAAACTTAACATGGATCAGCAATAGAAAAACAAAATTACAAGCTATTTCAATTAGTATAATATAACATTAGTTCAGTTATTTCCTTCAAGGTCCCCATCATAATTATTTGTCTACTGGTTTTCATTCACTTTTCATTATGCAATCATAGTATGTATTCCAGTTTTCTACTTCTATTTTTCTGCTTTATTTCAGAAAGCTCTTCCAACAAGTGTGCAGGTAAATATTTAACAACTGGTTCTTTCAAGACAAAAATGTATGCATGGCACACATTTAAATTTAATCTGCATTGTTAACATTTTCTAAACACCTTATTAGCCCCAGAACATCAACTAAACAGCAAATACAACCCTAATTTGCAGTATTTGCCAATTTCTGAAGTGGAAATGCTTACGTTGAAAATTTAACAATCAGTTCTCATGACACAGCTTGAGATTACTCCTGTACAACCTTTCCCAATTTTTTGTATTCTTCCTACTTCTTTGTCTTAATTTTATTCTTCATAACCATTCTATTGTTAAATATAAGGTCAGTTTTTGTCATTTCTTTCTGCAATCACCAATAGTGATACTATGAAAATATTTGAGCATATAGCTTTTTATTGCTTTTAAAACCACTTTTAGAATATGCTTCCAATATTAAAATTTTTGGAACTCTTATTCTCTCTTTCTAGGTTTCTCTATAAAAACAAATATGCAAGTTTTTAGTTCATAATACTGTTTTTAAACCCTGAAATCATATTGGCAGATTCATTATTTTAAATTATGAAGATCAATGTGCATAAATATGAATAGAAAACATAATAATGATAATCATCATCATCATCATCATCCTTTCAAATCCCAATGAATCCTATGTGAAGTGGGGAAGCAAAAGGGCATACTAAGGGAATTTAAAATACAGTGATGTCCAGTAGGGACTCCACATACCTTGAAACTATCACAGTTCTTATAGAAGCCTGGAAGGAACATGCTGGTCATTTGAGCTCTGGTGATACTACTGATTGAGTTAGCCCCCTTTTCAGTGAGATGTAATTGTACATACGGTGGTAAGAAATAGATGCTGCCCCAGAATGGCAGAACTTCAAACCAGCTTGACATGGACAATAGAGAAAGTGATGCCAACATCAAAGGAAGCAGGATATGTAGGAATGAATCAGAAATGCTAATTCCCATACTGCTAGAAATGTTTTGGTTCAGATGCTACTGACTACCAAAGTGGATAAGGCACAAGTGTATATGAAATGGACTGAAAAACACAGATTTTTTTTTTTTTTATAATTTGCTGGTGCTATGTTATCATCAGATCAGAAAAAGATTTTATCAGGGATAGACAAAGGTTGTTATTATTTTTCTGTCAACAATATCCTTATCCCCAAGTTACTCAGAAATGTATTACAGACTAATGCAGTGCAATTCCAAGAAACAACTACCTTTCTAATTCAACGAAGGTGAAATAAGACCAGAAATTGAGGTATTTTTGAATATGAAGTGGGACAAAATGAAGTACTGAAGTCAGTGAAAATCTACCCAGACTTTAGAATCACTGCTTAATAATGAAATGAATGGTGGAAAAGAGAGCTAATGTTGGCAACAAGTTTGAAGAAGAGATGTACACATTCAGAAAAGAATTTTGAAAAATTATTATTTTTTATATTAGAAGCCACAAATCCAAATAATAGACAAACTATGACATATTAGAGTGATTTCAAGAGTCAGTATTTGCTATTGTCATCATGAGTGCATATATTCTTTCACAATATTATACAGAGTGTAAAAACATTTCAGGACCTACAAACTACAAGGTATGTTGTCACTAATACCTCAATAACACCTAAATGAAGAAAGATGAAGCTGTAGAGGAATACTGATAAGAAGATATCATTGTGGCAAAAGCAACCTGTGAAAAATATTGAAGACCTGCATAAAGACATTGGAAAATTACAATATAATGCAATATTATATATAATATGCATATATATATACACATACATGTATATATGCACACATTACACAAACATATATAGCACATAATGTATAATATAATGGTATGTGCTATACAAAACTTGTAAAACAAATTACCTTAATAGAGACAAAAAATTAATGTGCATCTTCAATGAAATATAAAATCTAAAATTAAAAATAAAATAAGATATTCTTGGTACCCTAATCAAAATTGAAAGTTAAATAAAAAGATTAAGGAGAAACAAGGAGTCCAAATAGGAAGAAAAAAGAACTATTCAGCATCTATATTATACTATACTATAAAGACTTGGAGAAGGAAAGAAATGAAAAAAGTGAGACAACCCTTAAAGAAGATGAGTGAAAAATTCCTGGTTGTCTTCATAGTCAAAAGAGCTCAACATAACAAAATTGTAATTTGGATCAAATGACAAAGAGGATAATTGCATAAAAAGAGCAGAAAGGTTATATTGATGGAGGTAATTAAAACTGAAGTTTCTCTGAAAAACTGGAAAGTGTCAGATCCAAATAATATCCATAATTATTATATTCATTGGCATAAACATTTTCCATTGTCACATGAATTGCTAGCAAAGTCTTTGCCAGCTTTTTCTCTGATGTAAGCTTAATTCTATCTTTTATAAAGGAAGGCAAAATGTATTTGTTGCCAAAAAAGGAGAAAAAATGCAGTGATCCCTCCAAGGATTGATCATGTACAAGTTTATGTACTTTATACAAACCATTCAGAGCTTGTTCCATTAAAAATAAATTGTATATATATGTATATATATAATTGTATATATATATATTTACGCATGCATACATATATATGTGCATACATGTGTGGGTTCATATATGTATATACATGTATGTATACATATGTATGTGTACATATATCTATATATAGATACACACACACATACACACATATATACGCATACTTGTCAGGCAGACCACATTTGAATAGAGGATTTTCAATCATTTCTATTGCAAAAGTCAGAGCTGAGTAGAAACTTTGAAATAAGGATTATTTTTCTGTTTTTATCCTTCTTCATGTTCCCAGTATTTAGCATAGTATCTGGCACAAAGAGTTTAGTTATTAAATATTTGTTGATTGATTGATTGAATATTTTGAGGAACATATGAGAGACTGTAGTAAATGCAATTTATGGGGCATAAAATAGCTATACAATTGTTACCTATACTATGGCAAGAAAAAAATAATTTTGTAGCACAGGTAAAATCTCCCTGTGAGAAGGGTACACCTGCAAATATTATTCATTATATAAACCTGTTGTTGTTGTTAAACTGTGCTAAACTTGAATGCAGTAGATCTGTCTTTGAGTCCCAGTTCTATTGCTTCCTAATCTTATGATGCTAGGTAACTCAGTTAAATTTTCTGAGACTCTGATTCATCATCTGCAAGATGCAGATAAAAACACTTGCTATATCATGCATGGAAGCTTAACTTTGGAGTCAGGAATACATGCATTTAAGTTCTGTCTCTAACCCTTAATGTTTTTATGACTATGAAAGAATCATTTAATGACTCTGTGTCCTCTCAGTTACAGAGGAATTGTGGATCTGCATGGGGCAGAAGCATTTTTTAAATCCATATTGATTAAAATCAATCTTTCACCCCCAAAAATAATGTTCTTCTTATTTACAAGAATATTATATGCAATTTTTGGGGGGAAAACTTAAAGCAACATATAAGTAGGAGCTGTAATGCTAATCAGAAAGCATCTTTCAATCAATTCAATTTAACAAAAAACTTGTCTCTATTTTGTAAAGAAGATATATTAGATGAACTCAAAACATCATGAAACTTTAGACATATTTGTATTTTGAAGTAATAGTAGCTTTTAATTAAATAAGTTGGTGAAGTGAGGGAAAGAGAACTTGAAGCTGGGAATGAGTCCATCAGACACTGAATAAGCATTTATTAATCATCTATTATGTGCTTGACACTGTGTTAATCATTGACAATACAAAGAAAGGCAAATACAGTCCTTGCCTTCAAGGAGCTTATAGTTTGATGAGGGAGACAACATGCAAACAACTATGTACAAACAAGCTAAATGCAGGGGAAGTAAGAAGTAACCGAGAAAAATAGGACCTAGAGTAAAGAGGGAGTGGAAAAAGTTTCCTGTAGAAGATGGGATTTTAGCCCAGACTTGAAGAAATCTAGAGAAACCAAGAGGTAGAAATGAGGAAGAAAAAACATTTCATGTATGGGGAACAGCCAGTGAAAATACATCAAGCTGAGAGATGGAGTATTTTGTTTGAGCAACTACAAGGAGGCCAATGTCACTGGATCAGAGAGGATGTGGTGGGGTTACAAAAACAAAAACAAAAAGTGTGTGTGTGTGTGTGTGTGTGTGTGTGTGTGTGTGTGTAGGTATTGCTGGGCTAGATTAGGAAGGATTTTATATTTGATCCTGTAGGTAATGGGGAACCACCAGAGTTGATTGAGGCATGGAGGCTTGATGTAATTGGAACTACACTTCAGGAAAACCACTTTCACAGCTGAATAGAAGATGGACTGGAATGGGGAGAGACTTGTGGCAGGCAGACCAACCAGCAATCTATTTCAATAGTCCAGGAGGAGTGAGCTGAAAACCCACAAAAGGGTGATGGCAGTATCAGAGGAGAAACAGCAGCATATTCAAGAGATACCACATCGGTAAAATTGACATGCCTTGGTGAAAGACTGAAAATCATGACTGAGAGATAGTGAGGATTTGAAGATATCCCTTGGGTTGTGAGACTAGAGGAAGATGATGGTTCTCTTGACAATAATAAGGAAGGATTTTTTAATCATCTTGTTTTATTTGTTTGTATTTTTATTTTTGCTTCAAGTTCCCTCTAGCTCCCTGCCACACCCAATGAGATATCAGTAATATAATGCCCATTATACATGTGAAGTCAAGCAAAATATATTATCATATTAGCCAGGTTGCAAAAAATATAAACAGGAAAATAAAATGAAAAATGATGTACTTAAATCTGTACTCAGTTCATTAGTTCTCTCTCTGGAGGTGAATAGCATTTTTCAAAATGAGTCATTTGGAATTTTCTTGGATCATTTTATTGATAAGAATAGGTACATTTTCACAGTTGATCATCATTACAATATTGCAGTTACTATGTACAATGCACTCCTGGTTCTGCTCATTTCACTTAGCATAAGTTCATACAAGCCTTCCCACGATCTCCTTTATCATTTCTTACAGAACAATGATATCCCATTACAATCATATACCAAAATTTACTCAGCTATTCCTCAATTGTTAGCTATCCTGTAATGGGGAAATTTGGGAGGAGGTTGGATTTTGGGAAAAGAATGAATTCAATTCTGGATACATTGAAGTTAAGTTTAAGATGTTCACAAGGCATTCAGTTCCTGTGGTTTTAATTTTCATTTCTATGCAGATGTATCCAATCAATACATATTCATTAAGTGATCTTTGTGATCACAAATTGATTAATGTTTGAAAAGGTGAGTACTAGCAGTAGAAGAAATAAAAAAAAAAGGTTTCAAGTAGAAGTTTGTAGGGACTCTATCAGGCAGAGATTAAAAAGGAGTGATGAATAGTCAGTTTAAAGCATGGACATGAAAGATGGATTATTATTAGTGAAAAAAGAGATAAGCCAATAAGCTTGAATCACAGTTTGCAGGAAGGAGAGCAATGTCCTGTGAGACTAGAAAGATAGGTTTGGACCAGGTTTTATAGAGGTTTAAAAGCTTAACCAGGGAGTTTATATTTTATCCCAGAGACAATAAGAAGTCATTGGAATTGATTGAGTAGTGGAGTCACATGATCAGATCTGAATTTAAGAAGAATTACTGTGACAACAGTGTGTAGAACAGATTGGAATGGTCAGAGACTTGAGGCAGGGAGACCAATTAGGAGGCTGCTTCAATAGTCTAGATGAGAGGTGATAAAGGCTTAACTATTATGATAGAATTGTAAAAGGAGTAGAAAAGAAAATGTGTTGTAAAAGTAGAAATGTAGAAACTTTGCAACTGATTAGATAGGTGTGGTAAGGATAAGTGAAGAATCCAGGATAATGGCAATGTTTTGAGCCTGAGACGCTGGTGAATGGAAATGCCTTTGACAGAAGCAGGGAAGTTTGGGGAAAGGGGTGATTTAAGGAGGAAGTTAATGAGTTCAGTTTGAGACATGTTGAGTTGAATATGTCACCAGGACATCCAGATTGAAATGTATAATAGGAAATTGTTGATATGGGATTGAAGTATAGAGGGAGATTGGAGGCTAAAATATATAGATTTGGAGGTCATCTTCTGAAATATGATTGTTAAAACCGTGGGAGCTAATGAGGTTAAGGAGAAAGAAAAAGAGACAAAAATTTAAGGAATACTTAACATTAAGGGGCATACTATAGATGATGAATCAGAAAAGGATAATGAGAAGGAGCTGTCAAACAGATAGGAATTGAACCAAGAGACAGCAGTGTCACAGATGTCCAGAGAGAACTAAGAGGAGAGAGTAGTGAACAGTGTCAAATTCAGAAAATAGGTAAGGATTGAGACTTAGAAAAGACAACCACATTGCTGATCAATTGGGGAATGACTGAACAAGTTGTGGTATATGATTGTGACAGAATACTATTGTGCTGTAAGAAATGATGAAGGGGATAGCTTCTGAAAAACCTGGGAATACATCTGTAAACTGATGCAAAGTGAAATAAGCAGAACCTGGAGAAAATTGTATGCAGTAATAGCAATACTGTAATGCTAATCAACTGTGAAAGACTAAACTACTCTGTTCAATACTTATTGTATTGCCATGGCAATTTCAAAGGACTCAATTAAAAATACTGTATACCTTCAGAGAGAGAGAACTAATGAAACCTGAGTGTAGGGTGGAATATATTCTTTCCAAAATTTTTTTAAAATTTTTCTTGCCTTTTTATACTCATGGAAATATGGAAATATGTTTTGTGTGACTTTACATGTCCAATGGATATCATATTGCTTGTCTTCTCAGTGGGTGAAGAAGGAGCTGGAAGAAGGCATAAAATTTGGAGCTAAAAATAAAATTTTAAAAATAAATTCTAAATAGTGCACAGGAAAAAATGACCATCATATCTGGCAGTAAAGAGACTGCTGACAATTTGGAAAGAGGAGTTTCAGCTAAGTGATGATAGACTGCAAAGGACTGAGGAAATAATGAAAGGAGAGCAAGTATAGATAATGTTTCCCAGGAGTTTGACTGAGAAATGAGAGATATAGGGCAATAAAATAAAGGAATTATCATCTACTAAGTGTCTGTTGAAGGTTTTTTGTTTTGTTTTGTTTTGATTTTAGAACTTGAGAATGTTTGAAAAGTTTAGGAAAGCATAAGTTGATAGGGAGAGATTGAAATTTCAAGTGGAAGGAATTGAGGATGTTCTCTGTTGAATAAGATAAGATTGGATGAAGTCAAATGTACATGGAAAGGTGGTGACATTGGCATAGACAAGTGTCACGCCTTTGTTAGAGACTGAGAGAAAGAAGACACAATTGGCAAATGATGTTAAGTTTTTTTTTTTTTAAGATGAGAAGAATGAGACAACTGGGGTCAGGTTGAATGGCTTCAATTTTTTTTTCAGTGAAGTAGAAAGCAAAATTCTCGGTTGAGCAGTATGGTAGAAAAGAGGGAAAGAGGGGACGCATGAAGAAAGGAAGTTTATCATAGCTTCTTGGGGGGGTAAAATAGGGAACCCATTCTGGAGGAATAAAAGGACTGCTTTGCTGTACTGATAGCCCTATTGATGTTGCATAACAGAATTTTAGAGATCATTTAATAAATGTATCTAATCAGCACAGCTGTGGGACATTCTTCAACATTATTTAGTGGTTAGTGAGTAGAAACAGAAGTGGATGGTGACAATTATCCTGGACTGTGTCTAGGAAAGAGAAGAGGTCAGTGCAATAAAGGGGCAATGGATTCAAGATCAGAGAACAACATAGAGTTAAAATGGCTAACTATCGGGATTGATATTGAAGATGGAGTAGAGCAAACTCACATCAAGGGTAATGTCCTAAGAAAACATTGAGGGGTAGAGGGAATGGATATCTTGATGAAAATGAAGAATAGATATTGGAGGTAGAGTGAAACATCAGGAGAAGTGGAATCTTAGAAAGTTTTGGTAAGATAGGGCAATGTCACAGTTGTTTTCTTTTTTTTCCCCCAAGATATTAAACATTTGTACATAACAGCAAAATTTAGTGTATGACCATTCCTACCTGTGACTGAGCTGAAGTAAAGGGATAGGTCATGAGTCTTAAGAGGGCTAAGGAAATGAGAGACTAGAAAGTTTTATGGGACCTTATATGGATATTAAAGTCTTCAAGAATATGACAAGAATCAGGAAGGAGAAGGGAATGGTGAGCCAAGGTGCTAAACTCCTCAGTGAAAGAAGAATGACCTGGGGGTTGATATACTATAGTTACTATAATTTTTATTAGGTAGAAAATTTTAATAGCATGGACACAAAAGAGGAAAGATTACTGAGTGAAAGAAACAAAAGAAAGAATCTGTAGCTTACAATAGAAAGAAAGGATTATTTCAACTCTTACTCCAGGACTAGTGTGTGACAGAGGTAGAGTGTAGAGAATGTAGCACTATGTTGTAGAGAAGAGCTAGGGATGCCGTGCAGTCAGAGGGGAACCAAGTCACAGTATATACCTATATATACATATGTATGTATGTTTGTGTATATATGTGTGTATGTGTATATGTATATGTATATATGTATCTGTGTATGTGTATATATATATATATATATATCATAAGTGTGTGTGTATCACCAGTATAGAAATTTTTTTCCCATATATGCATTAAGGACACTATAACTTTTTAAAATGTTACTAAATAAAGAATCATTGGATAATGGAAAGGTAGAGAAGTTTACAGTTTCCAAGCATTATTGCAGAGAGAGCTTATTTGGATCTAGGTCTGTTCCTTCAACTGGGAGGCTGGTAGAGTCATTGGTTGGGTAAGAGGAGAGTGGAGGTGGCCCCTTGCTGGCAGAATGTAATGGTTTAGGCCCAGGACTGGGAGGGCACGAGTCTGGCCTTGGGCCTCCCAGATGAAGGTGGTCCTCTTGCTCTCACCTAGGTAATGGTAAAGTGGAGGAAGAGTGGTCCCCTACCCCTCCCCATCAGAGAAGTAGAAGATTTGGTTGAACTAAATGGCCTCTTAAGTCTCTTCTGTCTCCAGAGGTAGGATCTGTATGATTCCTTGCATGGACAATGCTGTCTTAGTACCATGGGAAAATACTAACAAAACTGATAACATCATTCTTATTCTTGAAGCAATATTGTACTTATTGTTCTTCAAATCTCTATTTTCAATTCTCTTAGTATTTCCTTATGATGCTTAGTTTGTTGCTGTCAATGCAGTGATTATATTGTTAGGGATAGAGGAGATCCTTAAGCCTATTATTCCCAAGGATTTCACTTGAGTAGAAAAAATATTGAAGTCCAAAAAGATTAAAGTACTTTACCAGAGTGTGACAAGTAGAAGATGAACCCATATCTTTCCTATTAATAACACTGCCTTCTTTTAAATTACAACATTTTTAATCACACTAAGAAAGCTCAAAATAGTTATCTCTCCAAGATGAGAAAAATGAGCATAATGACAATTAACATTAAGGGAAGCCCAATCAATCCTAAATCTAAACCTCCCTCTCTAGCATGAAGGGTGGGATGTTGGGGAAATATTTCTTTAATTTGCAAACTAGAGCTTAACAACGAAAATCTGGCATCTCTTCCATACTTTGAATAATTCATGCCATACAGCTTCTGAGTTCTATAAAGAAGTGACAGATATGAATCTTGAAACAAATTGGGGCTTGGATCTAACCTAAGAAAAGGACCCAGGCTACACTAAACCAGTGTAATGTAGTCAGAAATCTTGAAGGAATTATTTACAACTGCTTCTCTGGACTCTGTTATTCAGTGTGTGTGTGTGTGTGTGTGTGTGTGTGTCTGTGTGTGTCTGTGTGTGTCTGTGTGTGTGTGTGTGGTAAAAGTGATAAACCCTCCCCTCCCCCTCCTGCACTCCCAGTTAGATTGAATATTTCTACCTTCCTCTTGGCTTAGTCATGCTGCAGTGCTCCCGGCATATCTTCATGAATGTTCTCTCTGTGCACACATTTTACAGAGCAATAGAGCCCAAAGTATTGATGATACTATTCATCAAAATGTCTTTCCCTAAAACTTTTAAATTATAGCACTTAATATTCTTATGCTATTCATGATTTTTAAGGTCCCTCACCCTCACTTTTGTGGCAGGTAGAAAATGCCAGAGAACACTCAATAGTTTATTGGTCTTGGGAATGAAGATTAATGATAATAAAAAAGGCCTCGCAAATTTAGATTTTTAAAATGATATCATTTAAAGTCATACCTGTATATGTGCAGACCTAACTCTTAATGTTTATTCCCAAAAATCAATCAGTTCTCACCTCTACTTTTCCTGCAATCTGGGCCAGGATCCATTATAAGAGGAAGGGAAGCGAGAAGAGAATATGCAGAGAAGAGCTTTTCTCTTTCCTCTGTGTCAGCTCTCTATTGCTAGGGGCAAAAGTTCTTATCTTCTGGGTCCTCTAAGTCAATTCTTTCCACAGGCATTTATTAAATGCTTATTGCTTACATAGTACAGTGCGAAGCGTGGTGGATACAAAGAGAAAAAGGATATAGTTCCAGACATCAGAAAACTTATCTTCTAAGTATTTTCTATTGCATTTGCATAAATATAACACACAGTTAATTAAGGAACTACAATTTTGAAAGCATTTGGTTTCTTGGAGGTGTTATCTGAACTGAGCTTTGAAGAATGCCCAGAAGCAGAAGGTGGATTAGTTAATCAAGGAACAACATTTATTAAGCATCTCCAATTTGTCAGACACTTGTATAGACCTACAAAAACAAAATAAACAGTCCCTGACCTCAAAGAACTTATATTTGATTGGGGGAATCAGCATATACCTAACATACAAATTAAAATAATTTGGGGGAGGGAGGGTGCTGCAGGGATCACAAATAATTTCATGTAAAAGGTGGTGTTTGAGCTAAACTTTGAAGGAAACAAGAAACTTTTAGATGTAAAGATGGAGAAGTGGGGTTAATGCATTCCAGACTTTGGAATGGGAGTTATCACCTTATATGTGGGAAGGAAGACCAATGTATCTAGACTGGTGTGTGTAGGGAAGAAAATAAAGCATAATAACGCAATAAAGACCAGCTTGTGAAGGGCTTTAAAAGCCAAAAAAAGAGATTATATTTTATACCAGAAGCATTAGGCAACCCCTAGAGATTATTAAGTAGAGAAGTGATACAGTAAGAAAAAAAAAAGCATGAATGTAGGGGAGGAGATGGAATGTTTATTTCCCAGAGGAGGCAATAAGCTCCTAGAGAAGGTTGGTTCTATCATCCTTGAATTAAATCTGATCTCCTCCCAAGCATCTTCTTTCATCTATACAGTATAGTATTGCTGAGCTGGAGAACCACTTACAGGCCTAACTCTTAAGTTTGACTTTCAAGTGTTTTCCTATAGAATGAAAAAAAAAATGAATGTTCATAAATAAAAAGTGGGCCATACTCTATCTAGATGAGCATATTCTGTGCTGTAGCTTGCATAGGTTAGAATTCATAGACATTATAATCAAATAACATCTAAACAAATAATGATGCCACATATTTGATTTATTTTAAACATTAGAAATTCTGGCTAGTTGAGAAAATCAAAAGATCATAAATTTAGAATAGAAGAGACCATAGAAGGAAAGGTAAATGAGGACTGTAGTTATTGCATAAGTTTATGTGGTCATTCATTGATCTGAGTAAAGAGGGATCAATACAATTTACAAAAGTGGAAAGGCATTATAAAAAAGGACTCCTACACTTCTGTATTCTTTGTTCTCTATACACAACCTCTGTCTTAAACAAGCTGTTCTCCTTATTGTCACTAGAGCACAAAATACTCTATAAAATCAATTCTTTACCCTTTTAAGTGTGAATGTCTTTATTGAATAGCAGAATACAACTGTATAGAGCTGAACTATAAATTCAATAATAATAGTAATAATAATAATAGCCAGTATTGTAATTATATTTTAAAGTTTTCAAAGTGTTTTATAGGTTTTTTCTAATCATCACAACAATCTATCAGGTATGTACTATTATTTTCCCCATTTTACAGGTATTTTTTTAAAGGCTGAGCAGGGCTAAGTGATTTGCTCAGAGTCACACAACCAATAAGTACCTAAGGCAGGATTTGAACTCAAGGTTTTCTGACTCTAAGTTCAGTATTCTATGCACTATGCAACCTCTACTTTCTAAGAACACGGATGTTAAGGGAAAAAAAAAACTATGATTTTCACTTTCATCATCTAGTAAAAGATAGTATCTTTAAGAGGTATATACATAACAATTATATGGTATCACTAGTACCTAACATTGGTGAGAGAATTTTTAAAGAACCAATAACCGTCAAATTCAATTTATAGAAATAAACAAACAATTCTATACACACTTCTATTTGTCAGTTCCTTCTCTCCATGCAGATAGTATCTTCCTTCATAAATCTTTTGTTGTTAATTTGGGTATTTATAATAGTCAAAATGATTTAGCCACTCAAAGTTGTTCTTAAAACAATATTGCTGATATGGTATACAATGTCCTCTTGGTTCAGTTCATTTCACTCTTCATTATATCATGCAAATCTACATTTTTCCAAAATCAATGAGCTCATCATTTTTATAGCTCATTAGTATTCCATCATGGTCAAATACCACAACTTGTTCAGCTATTCCCCAATTGACTGGCATCCCTGCAAGTTCCAATTCTTTGCCACCACAAAGAACTACTGTAAATATTTTAGAACATATAGGTTCTTTCCCTTTCCCCTAATCATCTTTGGAAATAGACCTAGTAGTGGTATTGCTGGGTAAAAGGGTATAGGCATTTTAATAACTCTTCGAATATAATTCGGGATTGCTCTCAAAAATGGTTGGATAAGCTCAGTTCCACCAACAGTGAATTAGTGTCCCAGTTGTTCTACATGCCCTCCAACATTTGTTGCTTTCCTCTTCCATCATTTTAGCCAATTTGATAGGTGCAAAATGACATCTCACGGTTGTTTTAATTTGCATTTTTCTAACAAAAAATGATTTAGAGCATTTTTTCAATGACTATAAATTGTCTTAATTTCTTTACCTAAAAACTGCTTTTTTATATCATTTGGCCATTTATCAATTGGGGAATGACTCATATTCTTATAGATTTGACAAAGTTCTTTATATATATTTGAAGTTACATATATGAATTTATCTTTAGCTTTTGATTAAGACTTAGATTACCCCCCCAACTTTGAGTTATGAGCAATTGAATATGTACTATTTGTGGTAGCTACTGATATTTTCCTTTATATAGAATTTCTTTTATATATAAAATTATTGCTTACTCCACACAAGTTAGTTGGTATATTTAAAGAGAGAATAACTATACCAATGACAATTTTAGTACTTATTAGCTGCTGGAAATCTTTACTGACTTTTCAATAGAGATTTAAAAGAAATATGAAGCTGCTCCTCCCTTTTTCCTGATATATTTTGCTGGAATTGGGGCTATCATTTTGGGAACTGTTGAGTTTGTTCTCCATAAGACCCAAGTGAACACTTCCTGTTTTTCCAACTCCTTCCCTTCTATGGGGAATGAGTTAGATTATAAACTTCTTCAAGACTGGTTTTACATTTCCAAAAAAAAAAGTTTAGTATTTCTTGCATTGATAGGATCATGATAATCATGTTATTCAATTCCTAAGGTACAAAATTCTTAGATGTAGTCTTATATTTTAATTTTGAGGATGAGGAAACTGAAGTACAATGAGGTTATGACTTGTCCAACTTTACATAGGTAGTAAGTGATAAAAGTAGGATTTGAACTCAGGTTTTCTGATTCCAAATTCAATGATGGTTTCATTAAATAATTTCAATGAACCATCTTTGATTTCTTTTATGTTAGTACTCCCTTCAGTGGTGCAGATTGCAGATCATGTAAGCTTTCTCATCCTGTCTAATTTTTGTTCACAGTCTATAAATCTTCTGGGGAGTAGGATTCTTCAAATATTTTGTGAGTCTTTCTCTTAGTATATCAAAATTTTCTGATAAAACTGCAGTTGATAGACTATCCATTCACTATACTCTGATCTTACTACATGACATGCCTTCTTCCTTTTCTAGTCCTACATCTCTTTCATAGAAATCTTTTCAACTACTTCTTGAGCTCAAGTCAATGTTGGTAATATATAGTGCAGTCTATTTATTTATATCATATATTTCTCCATTAAGCCTTTGAGTTACAAAACAATATTAATATTCATTAAGTATATCCCATCTTCTTTAAAAAAATAAAAAAATTAAATCTGTTTAACTGAATTCTGAAAAAATGATGAACTGATGAAATAATTATAAAGTATTTACATTAAATTACATTCAATTTAGTAAGCATTTATTAGTTAATTATCAGATATTTGCATGGCATTATGCTATGGGTTAGAGGTGAAAAGACAAAATTAAATGCTTACTTTCTTTAGGAAGCTTTAATTCTGCAAGGGAAAATAAATATGTCCCAATGTAATTATAATACATGGTAATGAGGGATAGGAGCAAGGAAGAGATATGAAAAGTTCATAAGAAAATACTAAGAATTTAAAGTGAATAAAAGTGATTAGCAGGTGATCTGCTTAGATAATCTTAGGGAATGAACAACAGAAGATCTTAGAGAATAAACAAAAGTAACGTTTACAAAGTATTTGTAGTATAGATATATTTTATATAAGTTAGCTCATTAGAAACTAAGAAGGAGCCTCCAAGGTAGGAGTCACTATTATCCTCATTTAACAGATGAGAAACTGAAGCTCATAAGGGTTAAGTTATTTGCTAGGGTCACAGCTAATAAGTGAGGCAGGATTTGAACTTCGGTCATTATAATATCTGTATATTAACTTAAAATCACAAAAAATTGTTAGATTGAGAAATATCATTTAAAATAATATGAGCATTGAATATTTTGAAGTTAATCTGTTGAGATAGAAGACTTATAAATACAGAAATAGAGGAAGAATTAAGATGAAAGGGGGAAAGAAGTCCCAAATTATTTTGTAATAGTAATATTAAACCAATCAAAATAAGGGCACATCAAAACAAGTTTCATAAAAAGGAACAAAATATCAAGAGTATCAAAGGAATCAAATTTTAAAAGTAGAAAAGAAGAAGTTGTATAGCATTACTATATTTCAAGCTATATTGGAAAGTGATAATTATAGATGCTTTCTAATACTGGATAATAGCAAATAAGAACAGTGGAACATATTATAAAAGTGACACTTAGAAGTAATAAAGCATTCTAATCTATAAACCCAACAAGAAAAACTGCTATGAACAACACTTTATTTAATAAATATTGGTGGGAAAACTGACTAGCAGTATGACATAAACATGAAATACTTCAAATGTAAAATAAAAATCACACAACAAAAAGACTATAAAAAGTAAAAAAGTTACCATTTTTCATAACTATGGGTAGATGATACATTTATAATTCATTGTCCCTGTAAAATTTTGTTACTAAACAAAACAGATTATTCTAATAATTAAAAATGTATATTTTTAGTTTTTGACAAAAACTAATATAGTTAGGAAAAAAAGATAAATCCTGGGGAAATATTTAAATTAGACATTTCTGATTAATGTCTTTCCTTCAAAACATGTGGGAAATTGACTTTAATCTATAAGACTGAAGACCATTCCCAAAAGATAAGTCACCCAGTGATAGGATTAGACAGCTTTGAAAAGAAGAAACAAAACCTGTCAGGAACCAAAGCTAATAATTGGAGAAATAGAATTATTTCAAACATCACATCTTATATATCAGACTGCCAAAAGTGGGAAAAGAAAAAGATTTCCCGCATTTATATCAACTATCTTAAAACAGACACACGAAATCAGTATTGAAGGTACTATAAATTGGTCAAATGATCATGAAAAGCAATATGAAATTATATAACAAAAATAATAAAATTCTTAATACCCTTTGACCCAAAGATCCCAATTTTATATTTATTTTTGAAGGAGATTAATGACAGTAATAAAAGATGTATATATCTATATATTTAAACATAGCTGAGTTATCTGATGACTGATGACTGAACATAGGTGATGATAACTTGATTTCATTTTATTCTATTAATAATAAAAAGAAAGGCCTATAAACAAAATATGTTCAAGAAAACTGCCTACTTCAATGTTATCTCATCAATGGAGGTACTTACCCATGTATGCAAATCATCACTGATACATTCCTTATGATGTCTTGCTTCTCTTATCCATTATCTATCTTAAGTAAATTAACATGAGTCTGTTCAACAAGTTGGGAGCATTGCTTCTATTTCCTTGATATGATGATATGATTTCCTGAAAACTAAGAGAACTAAGGACAAAGACAATAGATAACAGCTTTATTAGCCATTCAAATTAAATTGTAGGCATTAAAAAGAAAGGGCCATAATTTTAAATGCATCACCTGTTGCCCAACTTACATACATCTCTGCATAGCACTTAAAAATTTAAAGTTCCTGATGAATTCCCTGAGCATGAATACTCATCTATTTAAAGAATTATTCATTTTTTCCACACCAGAATTTCTTTTCTTTATAGATTTAGAACTGAATTCCTTTTATGGAACTTTTATTTTCATTTTTTTTAATTTACATGCATTTAGTTTTCTCTCCATCTGACTTTCCTTATTATTTTTTTTTTAAAACACCACAACTCTTGTAGCCAATGTGCATATTCAAGCAAAACAAATTCCTGCACCAGGGTCCTGCATTATGTATATTTCATTCTGTAGCTTGAGTATATCACTTTTCTGGTAGTGGCAATATCTTAACTCCTTCCCCAGATGCTAATTAGGCTAATTTTTCCTAAAAATTTATTGAGACATCCCTCAAAACTTGTTTGACTCAAGGAGATTAAGGGCTCAGATTATTGACTGTCCTCTTCTCATTGCTAAAGTATTATGCAGCCTGAAGTCTTGAGGACGAGGAAATTCTTACGGTAAATTCTAAAATTCCATATTTAGTTCTCCTTCACACCTGTCTCAAAGTTAAGAACACTGAAGAAAAAATATAATAGAAGATTTTGGTGAGGTTGAAAAATAGCTGTAATTGGTAGCCATCTCTAGGTTGGCAGAGTGGAGGGAAGAAAAAAAAAGAAATTTATATAATTTTGTAGTATATTTGAAAGGAATAACAAGTTGTGCATAGTAGATTTGCAGTTTCATGTGCAATCATCTTTTTATTGTATTGTTATGGAAATGCTAATTTTATTCCAGAAATTAAAAAATAATAAAAAAGGGAAAAAGAGCTATAATTGAAGTAAGACAGAAAAGGATATGGAAGGATAGGAAAGATGATCAGGGAGAGGGATTTCTGAGTTCAAGGTCATAGAACATCCCAGTTTAAGTTAATGATGTGACAAAACCCGTTGTCATTGGTTAAAGTCAGAGTCGTTGAGAATTATGATTAAGCTGTTTGAATGGACATCACAATCAAAACTGAGGTCTCTAATGGTTAGTGTAGGAGTTGGGGTTTTGAGAAGCACTCTGAGGCAGATACTGGAATCAGTAAGAAGTAAGAAGAAATAGCATGAATGTCAGTAGTTAGCAATGATAAGCACCTAGAAAAGGTGATGGAGATATACTTCAGATTAGAGCAGGTTGTTGTGTGATAGTAAGAGGAAAACCTGAAAGTGATATTGGAAAGTAAGATATAAATCATTCTAAAACTAGAGAAAGAGGCCAGAGGTGCAGCATCCTCAGAAGAAAGCTAAATATTGGTGAGCACCATAATAATGAAACATGAGAAAAAGTCTAGCGTAAATAGACTTCCGTTAATGTTTTCAGGGATTCTATAAGGTGAGAGAAGGAGGAATACAAAAAAATAAGAGATAGTTCCAGGATATAAAGGCAGTTTTCTTTGATAATTTCTTGAAAGATGCTGCCCAGTTCCTCCTTTTGATTATGACTTTCAAGTAGTCTTATGATTCTGATATTGTCTCTCCTGGATCTATTTTCTAGGTCAGTTTTTTCCCCTTACAAGTTATTTTACATTTTCTTTTATTTTCCATTCTTTTGAATTTATTTGATTGATTATTGATGTCTCATAGAGTCATTAACTTCCACTTGTCTAATCCTAACTTTTAAGGGGTTGTTTTCCTCAATTAGCTTTTGTACTTTCTTTTCTGTTTAGCCAATTGTACTTTTTTAAGAAATTGTTTTCTTTAGTGAATTTTTGTATCTCCTTTTCCATTTGGCCAAGTCTACTTTTTAAGCAGTTGTTTTCTTTTTCCAAGTTGTTGACTCCCCTCCCCTCATAATTCTCTTGTCATTTTTTCACAATTTTTCTTCTGACTCTCTTATATGATTTTTAAGCTCCTTTTTGAGTTCTTCCATGAGTTCTTTCTGGGCTTGACACCACTTTCCATTTTTGTTTGCATTTTTGTGCATAGGTGTTTTGGCATTGTTGTCTTCTGAATTTTGTCTTGATCTTCCTTGTCACCACAATAACTTTCTATAATTAGATTCTATTTTTGTTGTTTTTTGCTCATCTTTTTTTTGGCCTTTTTCCTTTCAAATTTGAGCTCTGCTACTGGGGGTAGAAGCGGCGCTGTCTTAAACTTCTTGTGCCAGGGGCTGCAGGCCCAGCTGTTTACCTGGTGCTGCAACGTTGTTGCCTTGAGGCCCACTGGGGATCCTCATGTCTCGTGTTGAATTGAGGGGGCAGGGTGCGGGGTGGCTGGCATTGCTGGAGGCCATAGGGGTCTGGCAGTTTACCTGGTGCTGAGTTGGGGTCCTACTGCTAGTGCCTGGCATATGCTGAAGCCACTGGGGTGCTTCTGCATTTCCTGGGGGTACATTGAAGCACTTGGAAGTCTGGCAGCTAGAGGTTGCCTGTTTGCCCAGGGCTATGCTGAAGTACATTGCAGAGGGCAGTACTGGCAGCTGCCTGTATGTTAGGCACCCACAGGGTTTGCATCTACCTCTTTTCCCGTGGCTCTACTAAAGCTGCTTTAGCTGCTGGCTTCCTGTCCTAGACTGCACTCCTCTTTCACCTGAGTGAGACAGACCTTTCCTCCTGATGTTTCAAATTTATTGGGCAAAAAGATTGTTTCACCCCATCCTTTTGCTGGTTTTGCTGTTTTGAGATTTGTTTGGGGGCAATATTTTTGTGGTTGTGAATATGGGATAGTTAAACCAATTTACCGCTTACTCTGCCACCTTGGTTCGCGGAAGTAGGAATTCCCTGCATATTTTTTCTAATAGTAGCATGTTATTATATGGAGATGTTCTATATTTTTGGCTGCACTAAAAGTTGTATGAGGTCTTTTACACAGAAAATAACTGGAGGGTGGATGAAAGTAGCTTTGTGCTATAAGGTTAGCCACAACGGTGCCCTAGCAAACACTTGAGGTTTTCCAAGCATTCTCAGACATGCCTGCATTGGTGGTTCCAAGGCCTTGATAGCAAGTTGGCTTGAATTTCTAAAACATCTTCTGGAGAAGATAAATCAAATATAATCAACAGAGAGAAAGGGCTCCCACTACTTGCCATTATACAATTTCCCCCATGAAACTTTCTCAGAATAATCAGACTCTAATTATTCTGGGTGTGGATATTTCAATGCCATACCCTTACATTGAAGAAAAAAAGCTCCCTTTCTTTGTATATAATGCAATTTACAAAGTGCTTTACCAATAAGAATGGTGTAAATTATGTAGTGAAATTATTATTATTTCAATTGTATGTATCCATAGTAGGTGTTTAGCAAATGCTTGTTGAAATGAATTAAATTAAAATGATGAGGAAAATGGAGAGATCAAGGCTTAGATACTTAGGCTTAGAGTACTACCAGAGATTTAGAACTGGTAGGGAACTTAGAGATCATTGGCTGCCATATTTAAAGAGGAAACTGAGGCTTAGAAAAGCTGAGTGATTTGACCAGAGTCACAGAATTAAGGAAGATTTTTATGCAGAATTTAAACTCAGGATTTTCTGATTCCAAGTCTAGCACTATATTCATTCAAAAACATACGCCTAATAAGTGTCAATATCAAGATTTGACCTGAGGTCCTCTAGCTCTCAGCCCAATGTTCTTTCTTTTAATTATCAGCAATTTCAGATATCTACCCATCTGAAAATGTGTATGTGTACCTATACACACATGCATGGATCTTTCTCTCTCTCTCTCTTTCTTTCTCTCTCTCTCTCTCTCTCTCTTTCCTCTTAAGTTATGGTATGTGTTAGAATGGGTTCTCCCTTAAACCTAAGTGTCTCTCAGTCAATCAGTCAAGAAACATTTATTAAGCACCTAGTATCTGTCTGCTAAATGCTAGGCATACAAAGAAAAGCAAAAGGCAGCCCCTGCTTCTGATGATCTTGTAAGACTATGAGTGTAGGCAACATGTAAACAAGATAAATAGGATAAATTAAACATAAATAAGATAAATGAAATATAATCAAAAGAGAGAAAGGGCTCTTTCTCTCTCTTTCTATCTCTCTTTCTCTCACACACACACATACACACACACAGACACGCAGACACACACACATACACACACACAGATTATATGTGTGTGTATTTATGTATACAGGTTGTCCCAAATGCCTTGATGCAGTTTTAAGCTTTAAAAGCACACACACACACACACACACTCTCACACTCACGCACATACAATCCTATTGCATCTGTCAAAAAATACACAGAGACTGTTGTTATCTGCAACTGGAATTTTTGTGTTTTCTGATTGACATTTTTTGGATGCATTCAGTAACCATGCTTCCATAGTCTACTTTCATTATTTCTTTTCATGCAAACATTTTTTTTTACAAAATTTACCTTTTTTGTCAATGCTTATTATGTAAGCCTTTTTAGAAGAGGGACTGTCTATTTGTCTGCAAGCACAGAAAGGATCTGAGATTTTGTCAGCATGGGGAATGCCTCTCCTGTGAATCACTGATGCTTATCTAAAGCTGTTTATGATTTACTCTATAAGTCCTAGGGACTTGCCAGAGGCACAGAGAGTTTTGAGTGACTTGCCTAGAGTTACACATCTATTAAATGTCACAGGCAATATTTGAAGCTGGATTTTGAGACCTTGAACCCAAAGCTGTATTCACTATATTGTGTTATTTCACATATCTGTATCTATATATGATAACATATATATATATATATATACATTTTCAATTGAGAAAAATGACTAACATTGTATTGAAATAAAGCACTGTAGGTACTTATTTATTTATATAATATAATTTTAGTGTTTGGAACCATGATTTGTTTTGTTTTTTTGCTTATTTTGTTCTCAATACTACCCTAGCCTGCCCTCAGTTTATATAGGCCTATCCCATCCTGGCCATATCAACCTGGATAAATTGTGAAATTCCTTGGAACTCAATGGAGATGCCCTTAAAAATTTAAATTTTAACTGACAGATTATAGTGTTGTTGTAGAGGGTTGGCAGTTCAACAATTCACTTTCTTTTAATCAGAGTTTAAGCCCATTTGCCTCCAATGAATTAGTAAAAAAAAAAAAAACAGGTTATACTTTCAATTCTGAACTCTTTGAATTCATGTTGCAATACCCTTCTGGTTATGAACCACTGCAAAGTAGAATACAGCGCCTAGAAGAGTGCTAGGTACTAAGCACTTATGGATTGATACAACTAACCCAAGATTCATGGTTAACTGGGGACTACAAAATTGACATCTAGTGACAGACAAAAAAAGCATGCACTAGCAATAGATTTTAAGCCTTCTCTGCCAGCAAACCTTTTTACTATAGTGAATAATGTATAGCGAAGTTGCCTGATTCAAGTTTTATCTCCCCATCCTATCCTTTCCATTCTCTCATCAACTATTATAGAATTCTATAAGAGCAAAAGCAAAAAAGAGGAGGAAAAAAATGAAAGGAGTTGGGATAATTTATATACTGAATAATCAAGGCTAGAATATCTAGGTTTCATTTATAATGAACATTTATAATCTATCCCTGTGTGTTATCAGTTCTCCACACTGTTCAGAGACATTATACGATGGTAGTTAGAGCCTTGGATTCAAAGAAACCTGGATTTCAAAATCACCTCAGACATTTATTAGCTGTATAACTTCAGACAAGTCACTCTGAGCCTCTCTGTCCTAATCTGTATGATGGGGATAATAATAACACTTCATAAGTGTATTCATGAAAAAGAAAAGACAAGTGTAAAGCACTTAGCAAACCTTAAAGCACCCTATAAATGTGAGCTATTACTAATATTATCTTTTGTTAATAGAATTTGTGTTTCCCAAGGTAAGAATTATATGTGCTAGGCTGAATGCAACACTGAACTCTGGGTGGCCACGATGCTTAAAATTTTGTGTGTATTCTGTACATGTAGGGGGTTACAAGTGGTCAAACCCTTAGCTTTTCATTGTTCAAGTGTGATGTCACTGGAAAACAACTAAATTCAACTTCTATGATCACTGGAAATCAAACATTTTATTTTATTTACAATGTAAATTTTGAGATAAATTTGAGTTTTTCTGAAACCTGGAGAATGATAGCATCAGCTCATGTCATGTGATATTCTGGAAAGTACTTTGGTGTGCTTTATCTCATAATTCACTTTTTTTCAAATGAACTGCTTTTTTTAACTTTTAAAAAGAAATGAACATTTCCAAACAATCATTGAAAATGAATAAAAAAGATAAAGGTCAACAATCAAATAACAAAATATTATAGCACGTGTGGTATTATTGCTACACTTTAGTTTTACAACTCATCTCTCACCTGGCCACTCACCTCAGACAGAAAGAAGAGCTGAGCTGGCTCTTCTCTTCTCGGTGAGACACAGAACAGGGTGCCCCTCCAAGTCTAGATAGAGTCTTCCTGCTCTCAAGAGATGGAAGGAGATCAGATTAGTAAGGTTAAGAAATAAAGAACTAAAAGAAACATGAACTCAGATGAAGTAAGTGTTCATAATTAGAAGCAACTATAGTGATATATGATTAAGTGGCTATTATGGGTCTACTACTAAGAAAACAGTGGTTCTCAACCAGCCAGCACCACACCATCCACATATGGAAACATCACTTACAGCAAATGTAGAAGTTATGAATACTGTGGATAAGTTCACTTACCTTGACAATATACTTTTGAGAGATGTTCACATAGATAATGAAGTTGACATTGCCAGAACTAGGTCAGTGTTTGGGAGACTCTGAAGGAAAGTGTGGGAGAGAAAAGGTATTAGACTGCCTACTGAACTCAAAGTCTACGGTGTTGTGTTGATATCATCATTGTATACCTGTGAAACCTGGACAGTCTACCAGCGCCATGACAAGAAAACGAATCTCTTCTATCTGAATTGTCTTAGGAAGATTCCAAAAGTCACCTGGCAGAATAAGTTACCAGACACTGAGGTTCTCTCTTGAGCATTCAAACTCTACTGCTGAGAAAGCAACTTCTATGGGCTGGCCACGTTGTTGAAATGTCAAACACACATTTCTCTAAAAAAAATAAAAGTGTTTTACCTTACACAAGGCAGGTGCTCACATGGAGGCCAGAAGAAACAATACAATTCAAGGTCTCTTGGAAGAACTTTGGAATTGATTCAAGACACAGGACATACTGGCACATGACCGCCCAGCATGAAGTGTCTGCATCGAGGAAGGCACTGTGCTCTATGAGCAAAGCAGAATCGCAGTAGCTCAAAAGAAATGTGAGATTTGCAAATATAGAGACACCTCCACTTCAAATGTTCAAATGGACTATTTCTGCCTGACCTATGATAGAGCCTTTGAACTCATATTGATCTGATCAGCCACAGTGAAATACATTATACCTTGACCTCAACATAGTGATGTCACTTTGGTCCTCTTCAGGAATGAAGGACAATAACCAGCCAATAAATTATGTGTCTACCACTGTTCTAGATACTCAGAAAGATATACGCTAAGGCCTAATTCCTGGCTTCAAGAAACATCATCTTATTATGAAAAATTTAATATATAAAGCTGAAATGTAATTTCAAATCAATATGTAAGTATATGGAACTGATTGTACGGAGTCCACAAGGTATAAAGACATAGATCAGGAAGACTTGGATTCAGGTCCAGCTTCTGAAACATACTACCTTTGTGATCCTGGGGAGGTCACAACCTTGTGCAAAGTCTTGGTCTTTAGAATTTTTTCTGCCAGTCCAATCAAAGTTCTGGATACTCCATTCAATTCACTTTACTTTCTCTCTCTCTCTCTCTCTCTCTGTCTCTCTGTCTCTCTCTCTCTCTCACACACACACACACACACACACCCTTCTATGACAGTTTCTCAACATTCTGTGTGTATTGCAGTTCCTTTAGCTTTCTAGTGAAACCTATTTAAAAACATCATTCTGAGGAGTTCAGAATGATGTTTAAAAATATATGGGAATAAAAAGGAAATCAATTTTAGTTATCTGAATATATGCTTATTTTAAATCACAGACTCGGGTTAAGAACCTTTGTTCTAAGGGAACACAATGTAAGAGAAATGATCATGATGGTGTGGGGTTAATCAGGAAAAACTTCATGTTGCATGTAAAGATTTGAGTACAAGTGTTTCCTTTGCAAACATGTATCCTCAGGTTGCATTAATACAATCATTCATTATTTATTAATATAGATTATATTATTACATATTGTCCTCATAATCTATTCCTTCTTCAGTGTGAGGACTCTTAAATTTTCAATTTCCATAGATAAAAACACATAATAGAGGGTGTCTTTGTGCTAAGATCCAGTCAGGAACCAGGTTTCCTCTGTAGAGTCTTCCCTCATAAACTAGTCATCTCAAACTAGCTATTTTCTTCCTATCCACAAACGGATACAAATTAATGGGTCTCCTTTGGTAATGTCCCTGCGTGCTCTGCAGAATGCACAAATAAATATGCCAAATCATAGAACACAAACCTGAATGAGCAGGCTCCGAGGAAGCCACACAGACTCATAAACATACATTTTCAGGGAGAGGTATCTCAATTCAGTCCTAGAAACATCTCACTGTGAAGACTATTGTGTTTAATTGATTAATCACCTGCCTTGTCAAAGCAGAAGCGAGCGGCCAGAGAAGATCACCAGCAGCTGGGCTTTTTCTGATGCTGAGAATTCCTTGCTCCTTTTGTTTTCAAAATGGAAAGCATCAGTTAGTGGCTTACTCATTTCAGCAACTTAGCTACAGCTGCTTTTCCTTTTCCAACTAGCAACTCACATTTCCTGAACCTCTGCCTCTGTATTTCGATAGCTGACTATACTTTGTGTGTGAGGGGCAGATGTTCCCTAGTCTCACATAGTATTGTCTGAACATCCAGCTCAATTTTATGTGAGTGCTGGTGCTTTCCTTGAACTTTATTGTACATCTTATGAAAGGACTATGTTTTTTCCTAAATTCATGTAGGCACAAGCTCCTCCAAGGTATTATCATGCATCTGATTTCCTCAATGAACACATTTGTAATTTCATGGCAGCTGTATAGGTCTGACAATCACTTTTGATTTCCTCTATTTCTCTGTGCCCCTTTAGTTTCCAATTTCTCCTAGCATTATCATTATTCACTTAGTTCTTTTTCATTGTTCCTCATTTAACCTATTCCTCTTAAGTGATATCTCTCTCTCTCTCTCCCTCTCTCCCTCTCTCTTTCTCTCTTTTTCCTTTTATCTGTCTCTTCCTTTTGGAAATGGACAGCAAGGCTGAGATCAGCAGTAGACAGGCTCTAAGAAGAGATTGGTTTTCTGAAGTACCAATTTAAAATATGTTGAGTCAGTAGCTAGAAAATTGTGCAACACCCTTGAAAACTGCTGAATCTTTATTTGTGTTTTTCTCACAATTTAACATAGTCCTTACTATTATTCCATAGTTTTCTTTACTGGTGCATATAATATTCTTGAATGCTTTCAAATTCTGTATGAAAACTTTCACACATAATTCTTGAATGCACCAATATGTGATCAGTGTGAATAAAAACATTCCTTTACTGACATAGGTTTTTGTAAGTTACCAGGGCCAAAAAAATCACACCTAGTGGTCAACATCCTGGCAACAAACCTCTCCACATTGAGATAAATTCCTGAAAATCTTTCTGTTTGATAGATATTTAGTCTGTAGTATCCAAGTGTCAGAGGTTATAGGATTGGTGATACAGAATCAAAAGGGACCAGCCTTCAGGCAAAAGACACATAGCTTGTCATTTATCCATATACAAAACCTTTCCAGCCTGATCAGACCTATCAGAACATTGATGTGCTTTAAGAGTCTAAAGTCAGCTATATACCATGATCAGTCACTTGGATTCAGGTTTCAGTAGAGAAAGGCAGTGTGCTACAGTGGAAACAGAACAAGTTCAAAAAGCAGAGGACCTGAGTTCAAATATTAATTCATACTTCCCCCCATATGACCTTGAACAAGTCATTTAATACACTAGGGCCTCAATTTCCTTATTTGTGAAGTGACTATTGGATTAGATGACCTCTGAAGCCTGCTACAGGTCTTGATATATGGTTGTCTAACTCTTTGAACACTTGGATGCTGTATGCAAGATATGTATTGCCTACAACCATTTTAAGGAAATACCTTCATAAGAAAGCAAAGTAATAATGTAGGATTTTGGTTAAGGTATACAAAGAGACATAATTTAAGGGAAAACAACTTTGAACTACATTAGCATGCAAGGTCCTTGAGAGAATGAACTGCCTTTACTTTTTCTTTGTATCTGTAATGCTTAGCACAGTGCTTTGTTCTGTGCCTAGTGAACGTGTGTTCCAGCTCAAGCATGACTCAGGCCAGTACTCTTTTAATTTATATTCAATATTGGAACAAAATTAGATACGTGTGAATCATTTGACATTTAACAATTTTCCACCAGCTACACTATTTTCGAACTTCTTTGGACCCCTTCAACATGCCTTCCTTTCCCAGGAAACTCATCATTGGGAAATCTCATTATGCTACAAGAATGAACCTGGCTGTTACTCACATTGCATCAGTACCCTTTGTCCCTCTGGATGAATCCCTTTTGGAGGGTAGGGCCATGGGCTCCAGGACTTCTATTTAAAGTTAGAACTCAGCACAGTTTTTCTTCCATTTTCCCACTAGCTACACTTTTTTATTGTTTTTTGGAACTCTCTACAACACCTCAGTGCCACTAATGTTTCCCTTACTACTTCCCCTTGCTTTTCAGCTTCCTTTTGTGTGTTGTCTTTGCCCATTAGAGTCCAAGCTCCTTGAGGGTAGAACTACCTTTGTTTTTATTTATTTTTTTTTATTCCTAGTGTTTAGTACAGTGCCTGGCACATGGTGGGTACTCAGTAAATGTCTATTGACTGGCTGAACAAAAATTGTATTTACTTAGGCCTAACTGGAGGGGATATTCAACAAGAATAAGCATTGAGGACATCTTGAGTTGGTTCAGCTACCTTGACTGAATTACTCATTGGTTTCTGCCAGTTTAGCATCAGAAACCTCTAGAGCTCTCTATGGCTGCTTTGTCCTAAGGTGATGAAGATGTGATTTTAATAGTTTGAGAATGTAGTCCCCTGAGCCAATTAAGTCTTGAAAAAAGTCTCAATACCTTTTAAAGAAAACCTAGTCTAACTTTCACAGGGGTTAGGATATTGCTTCTTCCAGAGTGCTTAAGAAATGTTTGCTGGATGATCAGCTAGCAAGATCTGTGCCCTTTTATTTTCCTTTCCCCTGATTCCTTACAATAACTCTTAAAAGATCATTAGTGAGACATGGAGTAAACAATCAATATAATAATAGTGGATTTAATATACATCCCAGTTTCTTTGTGAGTAAACTAAAAATTCTACTTAATGCCTTCTTTGTAGGCTTGTTTTGAGTATTAATTGGATTTTTTTAAAAAAAAGATACAGTCCACTTTGCCTCTTACTTCTTAATTTGCACTTATTTACTAGATATTAGATAGATGTGTCATTTCTTTAATTTATATACTTCCACTACTAATACAGATCCGTGTCTTCACATCTGGTGCAATTTTTGTTCATATATGTCTATCAATCTCTCATAAGTCAATGAAAACATATACCATGCTTAATGTCAACAGAGGTACAGTCTCTTCATGGATTTTCAGTGTAACATTAATCAAATGACTTTTATGCTTATAGGCCTCTGTTTTCTTGTTTGCATAAGGACTAATGCATATCTCCATATCAAGGAACAACCAAAAAAGAATAAATGAAATAAAGTAATAGCCATGAGTACAAATTTTTAAATCCATTTGCATAACTCTAAATCATGCAGGAGTGTAAGCTTGCAAGTTTTGCATGTAGCTCAACTCCCCAAAGTGTGAAGAGTGGGGTTATTTGTTTGCTTATTTTTTCTTTATTTAATTAAATGGATTTAAATGGGGTCTGGAATCATTGTATTCTTACTCCTCTAAGTTGTACTTAGTACTCTTTTGGTAAGCCTGTCTGGTTTAAATAATATATACATTGGTGTCATTGTTAGTCCAGTTTTACAAAGCCTATGGGACTTTCCTAGAATATTTTAGAAATTGTTACTGAAAATAACAAAGGTTTAAATTATTTATTTGGGTATCATAAACATCACAATTCTTTTAGCCTTCATACAGATTTTATTTGCTGGAAAAAAATGGGTTGATGTGGGTTCTATGTCAACATAAAGAGCTGAATTACCAAGACTATGCTCTCCATTATGGCTTAGTGGTCACATTGCATTACCTTCTACCATTTATTTTGTGGCTTCAGTCTGGTAGATAAAATATTATTTGTATTTTTATGCTATATGGCATCAGGAAGGCCTTATTTATTTTCCAGCCATAAATGCCTCTTCAGAAACACACATACTTACTGCACATAGGTTAAGGTGGTTAAATCAGTGACTGGTTCAATGGCCTATGTTTAAAGAAAAGGGAAAGGGAAGAAGCATTCATATGGTGCCTATTATACATCAGGAACTGGGCTAAGCTCTGCATAAATATCTCATTTGATCCTAGGGTCACATAGCTAGTAAATATCTGAAGCCACATTTAAATTTAATTCTTCCTGTCTCTAGGCCCAGAACTCTCTTCACTATGCCACTTGGCTGTTATTATTAAAGGACAGTTAAAAACTCCCATTGATATGTAATATCTTCCTTCAAACATTTGAAATTTTGAGATGTTATGTTCTATTTGAGACAAAGAGTAAAATTTCAGTTCTTATAAGTCAGGCTTTAAATACTAACGATGTTTGAGACTCTAGTCTACCACCCTTTTCGATTCCTATTCACAAAATTTAAAATATTTTCTCTTAATATTTGAAACTCATGCAGCCACCTCTACCAAGTTCATGATGAGTGATTAGCTAACCTCTACTTAAAATACTTTCAGTGACAAAGAACTCATTATTTCCAAAGGCAGGACACATGCCACTGTTGGACAGCTCTGATTGATAGAAGGTTCTTCGTATTCATTGAACTGAAATCCTCTTCCTTGTAACTTACACTTATTGTTCATAATTCTCTTCCCCACCTCTTTACTATGCAGAATGAGTCTAATTCTTTTCCCACATGACAGCCCTTCAAACATTTGAAATATATTATACATATATATATGTATACACACACACACACACACACACACACACACACACACACACACACACACATATATATATATATATATTCTGACACTGCCACCATCCTTGTCCAGGAAGGAAGGTCATTGTCACTTCATGCCTGGACTATTTACCCGGACTATTGCAATAGTGTTCAAATTGGTTTCCTTGCCACAAGTTTCTTCTTGCTCCAGCTCATTCTCCACTTATTCGTCAAAATGATGTTGCTAAAGTGAGGCTATGTCCCTTCCTTACTCAATATATTCCAGTGGCTTCCTATCACTTCCAGTGATATCACTTCCATTATGAAGGAAGTCCTTCATAATCTACCCCACTCCTACCTTTCCAATCTCCTTCACCTGACAACTCCCTCCTTTCCTCCCACATACCCTTTTATTCAATGCCAACTGGCTACCTTGTTGTTCTTCAGACAAGATATTCCATCTCCTAACTCCAAGAACTCTCCCTCCTTATCTTCCCCTCCTGGCTTCTCTGGCTTCCTCACAGGCTCAGATAAAATTCTACCTTCTCTAGGAATCCTTTCCTGATCCCTCTTAATTCAAGTGCCTTCCTTCTGTTGATTATTTCCAATTTATCCTGTATATATATCTTGTTTGTGTGTCATTATTTGTATCTTGTCTTCTCCATTATATTGTGAGTTCCTTGAAGAAAAACATTTTCTTTGCCTTTCTTAACATTCCCAGTGCTTAGCATAGTACTTGTCACATAGTAGGCAGTTAATAAATATTTGGTGATGGATTCATTGAATAATCATGTTTCTTTTCTTCTATACACACACACACACACGCATACATGCATACATGCATGTATGCATGCACACATGCATGCACAACTCAGTGTGGTGTCCAAAAAGAGATGGTTAAATTAGCCATGGAATTAGACTTTCATTTGAGTCCTCATGTTGATGCTTACTGGCATTGGATGGCCCTGGGCCATCATTTAACATCTCTAATTATTAGTTTCATCAATTGTAAAATGCAGAAGAGAGGCAGAAAAGTATCCTAGAGAGAGACTTTTTTTTTTTTCAGAGTCAGGAAGATATTGGTTCATGCCTCACTTCTGATACGTACTGGTTATGAAATCCTGAAAGTCCCTTGTTCACCTATCAGAGCCCTCAGGCAAGCCTCAAGGATGATAAAATCCAGACCACTGGCCAATCTCTACTGGTAGAAGGGATTTCTTCATTGGAATTTCCCTCTACCAGTGAAATCATATATCTAGTTTAAAATAATAATAATATTTGAGCTATGTCTTCATAAAGTGATCATGAGGAAAGTTTCTTTTTTTTCAAAACGTGTACCAATTTGGGAATATCACCTTATTAGCCATGCTAAACCTACCTAGTTCCCTTAAACATTTCTGAAGTAACACGATTTTTAAATTCCCTCATTGCACTGCTTCCTTTTCACTGCATTTATTCCAGCTTGCCTTTTCTGAGAGTCATATTCAGACCTACTTATAGTATTCCAGATGTCATCTGATTATGGTGACAGAACCTCTAAAAACTACTGGGAGGAAAGACATTCTAAGAGAAATGTTCCACAAGGACTTTTCAGGTTCAAAGTGACAGTCACAGATCATCATTGGGGATTGATGGTTCACATTACAGGGCCACCAAAATGGCTCCTTCAAAGACATATTCCAGACATGTCAAGTGCTATGGTCTTCGAGCGACCTTCCCAATGGAGCACAATATAATAATATGGTAAGAGGAGATCCGCCTTTTCTCCTCCCCTCCCATTTCTTTATTCTGTGCCAGTAAAGTGATAATGTTTGTGTTTTTAGGCTCCCTATACTTTCATCCAGGTTTAACAGCAGGTTCCAATGGGGTGAAAGTACTGAAACATATTGAAGCCTACAGACTACCGGAATAAGGCCTCCTTAGCTCTATGAATCCTCAATAATATCATAGTTAACAACTTAGACCATTTAGCTATTATAAAGGGAAGGACATCATATCTCTCAATTAGCTTTAGCCAGCATAGGAAGTCCACAGTGGATTTGGTTTGAGGTGAAGGTTTGCTGCACATTAACAGCTCAGCCCCTTTCACTCAAAACTGGCCTGTTAGCTGAGAGAATTTGAATATAAGTGGGAAGGCATTGCCTCATCTTTGAGGGGGGGAAGGTCAGGAACAACTTTAAACTAGAGAAAGAAGATACTTGACTAGGACCATATGACCCAATCTGACTTGCATAGTTAGGGTTATCTGATAGTTATCTTCTCTTTCTTTTCCTTTGACTATAAGGGAGCAACTTTTTGACCTTGTTTTATGTTCTGTCTATACACTTTTCTGAAGGCTCAAACACTTGGGGACAGGGTGTGGGCTTCGGCTCCTCCACATGCAAAGGTGGTGAAAGCTACGTTTCTGCGGACAAGGAAGTAATGAATAGTATGTGGTTTTTTTTCTTTCATCTTTTTTTCTTCTGCTGGGAGATGGGAAATCCCTATGCCCTCATGTTTAGGAAAAGGCTATTAAGACTAGGGTATTAATTAATCTATTATTTCCAGGAATAATTCTTTGCCTTTTATTTTGGCTATTTGTAAAAATTATATTTTTCTTATGAAGTAGTCATTTTAATAGAATTAATATATCTGTTATGGAGCTAAAAATTTCAATGGATGGTATAGTTACTTGGTAGTTTAATTAATAATTATTTCATATATCCTTTATTAAGCTGATGATTTCCCTGGATAGTGCATATTTTTAACAGCATTTTACTACTGATCTAACAAATTGTGCTGATAGTGTTTGATAGTAGGCCCATTGATTTTTTATTTCAATTTATTATTATTTATTTAAACAATCTTTTTTTAATTTAATGTTGATTTCCAAATTCTCTTTCTCCTCCACCCATTGAGAAGATAAGCAATATAATATCAGTTATGCATGTGAAATCATGCAAGACATATCTCCACATTAGCCATATCACAAAAAGCAAGACAAATGAAGTGAGAAAATTATACTTCAATCTGCCCTCAGACTTCATCAGTTCTCTCCCTGGATTGGGATAGCATATATCATGAGTCCTATGGAATTGTCCTTGATCATTGTATTGCTCACAATAGCTAAGTCTTTCACAGTTGATCATCATTTATTTGATGCTTGCCAATGATCATCAATATTTCTGTTACTCTGCACAGTGATCTTCTGGTTGTGCTCACTTCTCTTCATCAGTTCCTATAAGTGTTTCCAGGCTTTTCTGAAACCAACCTCTTCATCATTTCTATTTAGCATGCTCATATTCCAAGTAGGCTCATTATTGATCTCATAGCTTTGAAGTACCTGTGATTGATAAAATTCTCTCTCTCTCTCTCTCTCTCTCTCTCTCTCTCTCTCTCTCACACACACACACACACACACACACACACACACAGGCACACACACACACACACACACACACACACACACACACACCACATACACAGACAGATTTATCTATCTTTGTCTCTGTTTCTTTGTATCTCTGCCTCTTTCCTTCAAAGAAGACTCGCCCCTGGGGTGAGACTCATACCTGGGGTGCAAGTAGGCTTGATAAGAATGATAGAGATTGTAGAGTGTTTCCTCCTCTCTTAAAAGGGTCTAAATATACATCATTTTTTCTCTACCCCACTCCCATGGGTCAGCTGTATTAACTTTCATTGCTTTACCAAGAGAGGAAGCATAAAGGGAATTTTACCATCTTCTTTGGTCTTCATATTGTATTTCTGTTAATACAGCTTAGGTTTATGTTAGCTAATTTGATTGCCATATGACACTGCTGACTCAAACTGAGCTTCCAGGCACATCAAAGTGTCTCAGTCTATTTCAAGTGAATGACTGTCAGTTTGTGTCTTCCTCATCCTGATTACTTGTAGTTGATTTTTAACTCAAGTGCAGGAGCTGAGTTCTTTAATTTCTTCTTAGATTTAACTCATTGTTCTAGCCTGTCAAGATATTTTTGGATTCTCTCTTTTCCAGTGTGTTAGCTATCCATCCCAACTTCATGTCATCTACAAAATTAATAATCACTGACAAGTATGCCTTCATTCAAGTTATTGATAAAAAATGTTGAACATAACAGATCCCTAGGACATTCTGCTATAGAATTCCCTCCAAGTTAATATCCATCAATTAAGGAATGATTTTTGAGTCTAGTCATTAAAGCTATTGCAAATCAATAATTGTAGTCATCTAGACTGCATCTCTATATCACTTGTAGAAATATATCATGAGAGGCTTATAAAATGCCTTACTGAAATATGGGCTTACTCTGCCTTTATAATTCTCTTGACTTGGGTCAGAAGTAGAAGAATCATGTCATGGGAAAAAGATAAGTTTCAGGAAATGAGAGGTTTTTTTAAAACGTACCTGAAAGAAGTAGATACTTTTAGAGATAGAAGGAGGGGAGCATGATAGCTTTCTTCAGGAATTTAAAAAGATGTCTTGTGGAAGAGGGATTAGATCTATTCTGCTCGTTCTCAGAAGACAGAGCCATGAAAAATGAGTAGAAATTTTAAAGAGGCAAAATTAACCTTAATGTAAATTATTGCAATGTATGAGTATGTAAATATGGAGTGTGTGGAGTATTCAGGGAGGACTAGCACCTCTGGTGTGAAAGCTTGCCAAGTTCTTTTTAGAGCTGCTTCAGCTACCTTTGGTGTCCACCTTCACCCAACTCTCACCTGTTGCTAAAGAAAACACAGACAAAAAATAAAAATATAAATAAAGTAAAAAAGAGTATTCTTCATTCTGCATTCAGAGTTCAGAGAGAATTTTTCATCACGGGTCCTTGGGAATTGCTTAGGATCATTGTCTTACTCAGAATAGCCAAGTGTTTCACAGTTAATCATCCTTACAATATTTGTTACAGTGTACAATGTTCTCCTGTTTCTGCTCATTTCACTTTGCTTAAGTTCATATGTCTTCTCAGTTTTGTTTTTTTTCTGGAAGTATCCTGCTCATCATTTCTTTGTAGCACAATAGTATTCCATTACAATAATATACCATAACTTTTTCAGCCTTTCCCCAATTCATGAGCATCCTCTCAATTTCCAATTCTTTACCACCACAAGAAGAACTGCTATAAATATTTTGTACAAATAGGGCCTTTGTCATTTTCTTTGACCTCTTTGGGATATATACCTAATAGCAGTATTGCTGGGTCAAAGGGTATGCAGACCTTTATAGCTCTTTGGATGTAGATGCAAATTGTTCTCCAGAATGGTTGGACTAGTTCACAACTCCACCAACAATGCATTAGTGTCTTTCTTTTCCCACGTCCCCTCCAGAATTTGTCATTTTCCTTTTCTGTTATGTTATCCAATCTGATAGGTGTGAAGTGCTTTCTCAAAGCTGTTTTAATTTTCATGTCTCTAATTATTAGTGATTTAGAGCATTTTCTCGTGCTACTATTGATAGCTTTGACTTTTTTTGAAAACTGTTCATATCCTTTAACCACTTATCAAATGGATAATGGCTCCTATTTCTCATAAATTTGGCTCAGTTCACTAGATATTTGAGAAATAAGGCTATATCAGAGAAACTTGCTCTATTTTTTTCCTGTTTTTATTTTCCTTCTAATTTTGGTTGCATTAATTTTGTTTGTGTAAAAGAGTTTTAATTTCATGCAATCTAAATTAACTCTATCTCTTGTTTGATCAGAAACTCTTCCTTTGTCCATGTATTGGATAGTATATTTTTCCATGATGTTCTAATTTACTTATTATCACCCCTTATATTGAAATAATTTATCAATTTTGACATTATCTTGGTGTATGATATGAGATGTTGTTCTATAAATAGTTTATGCCAAACTGTTTCCCAGTTTTCACAGCAATCTTTGTCAAATGATGACTTCTTATCCCGAATGTTTTGATCTTTGGGTTTATTAAACACTAGATTGCTCTGGTCTTTTAAAGTTGTATGTTGCAGACCTGGAAGCAGCTAGGTGGCTCAGTGAATAGAGCACTGGGTCTAAAATCAGGAAGACCTGACTTCAAATCGAGCCTCAGATACTTATTAGCAGTGTGACCCTGGACAAGTCACTTAACCTCTGTTTGCCTTAATCCAATGGAGGGGAAATGGTAAACCACTCCAGTATCTTTGCCAAGAAAACCTCTTGGACAGTACTGATGTGCTATGGTTCACAGGGTCACAGAGTAAGAGACGACTGAGCAACAAAAAACAATTTTGTATACCTAAACTATTCTACTTATCCAGCATTCTATTTCTTAGCCAGTTTTACCAGATAGTTTCAATGATTACCACTTTGTAATGCAATTTGAAATCTGGAATTGCTAGGCCACCCTCCTTCAATTACCCTACATTTCTATAAACTTTCATTTTTAATATATATTTTATCCTGAAATTTAAGTCTAGCTCCCATTTACTTTTCCATATTGCTCATAAAACTCTGTTTCACGTATTACATCTTTTAGGTATTTTGGTCTACTCATCCTATAAAAACTCAATATTGAATCTTCTCTCTTCTCTTCGAAAAACATATTCTATCCTCAACTCTAAAGATTTCTAGTTTTCTTCAAGTCTCAAAACAAATGTTATCTTGTAAATGGAGCTTTTTCCTGATCCTCTTGTAATTATTGTTTTCTTTCTCTGCAATGTTTTTTTTTTTCATATTTACTCCACTCTCTCCTCCCATCCCCACCCTGGACCCAGTATAATGTAAGTTCCTGCAGAGAAGGGGCTGTTTCATTTTGTCTACAGTACTTTGTATACTTTGTGTCCAGTGCTTTGCTGTCCATTAGGGAGTTACTGATTATTTTTTTTTAAATAAATTGGATTAAACAATTCATTCTTAATGAACCTGTATTGGAACTTAATATTGCACAGAGGTCTACACTAAACTAATAAATTCATCAGTGAAAGACATTATGTTGAGCTGGAATTTCTTATTCTTTATTAAGCAACTTTGGCTCATAGTGATCATCACTGTTTATTAAGTGTTCTCAAACTACATATTTAATAATGCATTCTAGAATTTTATCAGAAATAACTATTAAATTGACTAGCATATTTTTAAGGAATTTGTCCCCCCCTCCCCGATAATCAGAAGATTGTTTTTCCTTCTCTGGCCCCATAAAATCTTTCATTCTCCATAATTTCTCAAAAATCACTTACGATGAGGGGCAATGAGGTAGCACAGTGGATAGAGCACTGGCCCTAGAGTCAAGAGGGCCTGAGTTCAAATGCAGCTTCAGACACATAATACTTCCTAGCTGTGAGACTCTGGGCAAGTCACTTAACCCCAACTGCCTCACTAAAAATAAGTAAAAAAATAAAATAAAATAAATAAAAATCACTTACATTCACAAAAAATAAATTTGAATGCATTGTAGGCTGCTTAGGCATATAGAGTGTACAGATAATTAAAATGTTCATAAATATGAAGCATTTTACTCCATTGTAGACATTTTTTTTAATCAGAGAAGATATTTCAGGTAGGTCAGCAAAATAAACTTCTTTATTTTAAATGAATTTAAATGATTTGAAATTAAAATTTTAAAACCTTACTTTCATATATCAGCTTTATATTTATACTATATAACCATTTTTTGGACTTCCTGTCCAAGTACCAAATAAATCACTTTAATAGTGAAATAACTTCTGTCTAAAATTAAATGAATTATTTGTCTGCCTTAAGACACTAATACACATTTATGTATAGATACACATATACATATATGTATAGATACACACATATACATACATGTATATATACACATATACATATATGTATGCACACACACACATATATATACACGTATTTGAACATTAACAATCTTGGAAGAATATTAGGGAAAAGACTCATGAACATGATCAAAGTTTAAACCTGAAATTTTGAAGTGAAGGGGAGGGAAACATATTGAAATAGGACATCAGTTATGACACAGAACTAAAAATAACAGTGGAGATGGAGCATACTAAATTATAGGTAAAAATATGAAGAAAGTAGAGAATGACATTTATGACCCTTTTTTCCTATATAGTAAAGCACAAGTTATAAATAAAATGAAGCTGAAATTTTAATACAAGGAGGTACATATGATTTCACGGGTTTAATCAAGGCTTAGTGGAGTAGTAGAGGACTTATAATATATAGCAGCTTATTTTCATATAGCACTTTATGATTTATAAAATGTGTTATCAATCCTGTGAAATAAGAGCAGCAAAATATTATACTTTCTGCTTTTTGAATAAAGAAATTGAGGTTTAGACAATGAAATAATTTGCACCAAATCATACAGTTGGCAAGTTCTAGAGCTGACATAAATCTAAGTGTTCTAACTTAGTGTTATTTCCATTATACATGGCTGCTTTTAAGAAACTAATAATTGGAATGTGGCAATGGATAGATGTTCTTTGTGGACAAGTAACAACAACAACAATGGGATCTATTCAAAGAAGGCAGTAATGTAGAATTCATATTCTAGAAATATACTCAGTTGAATGGATTTGTGATGAAAGGAACATGATGGACAGTATTTGAGATGAAGATGGAAGGAAAGAGAAACAAAAGTGTTGTATGAGAATATATCAGCCACCCTGATGAAGCATGTGCATATACTTTCCTAATACAAGTAGTAGAAATAAGTAGCACACAATAATGATGGAAGGCTTCAAGTATTTAAACATGTTGAGTGCTTAATTTGCTAAAAAAAAAAAAAGTTCCAAAACCTTTGTGAACTCACTGAAATTGCTATTCTTTCTAATAATACATATTGGGACCCATGATATTCACTCATCCTGAATGACTTTCATCCACATCTTCCCATAAGTTCTTCATGAGGTGTCTAACCAATATACTAAAGACCAGTATCACATTCTCTTAACACTGCAAAGACAGAAATAGATTTCAAATGTTAAAAACAGCATTGGATAAATTCTTGAATTGTTTTGCTGAAAATTTTACCTATTAAAAGGGAGATCAAAGGATGACAAAAATACTTTAGATTTAGTTGGGTTACAAGGGGAAAGTGGTTAGTAAAGGAATCATATTATAAGAGTGAAGGAAGTAAATATTATCTGCAGTTAGATAAGCACACTAGAATTTAACAAAGTAGATTTCAAAAAGTACAGGTAAATTACATGCAAAACCCCATTAACAGATATTGTCAAAAGGAGGAAAGATCAATTGGAATAGGAGGATTTTGAAGATGAAATTCTGAGTGCAATTGTAAATTACTATGGTAAAAACGAATAGGCTTTGAGGATTCTCCAACGCACTGTGATTTAAGAGAGTACAAATGGTCGAAACAAGGACACATAAATAAGTATAAGAGAGTGTCACAGAATTATGTAAATAGTGTCAAAGAACACTGAAACCTAGATTAAAACGAGACTTGTAAAAATGCTAAGCATAAGGTAAAAATCCATTTAGATCAAGAGAATGAATGGGGAAGGAATAGGTCCATTGTTTGGGGTAGAAGGTTCAATGGTAAGTAGAAATTCTATCTACTGAAGTTCTATTTTTCTTCCATTTTATCTATCAAAAAGAATGATATTTGAACTAAAGCACATGTGGTGCCATGGAGTTTAGCTTGCATACTGTATCATCCATTTCTTTGTCAGCAAAACCTAGATCGTGAATTTCTGTAGTAGCAGTTTTGAGTTGCTAAATAAAACTACTGTTTTATTTACCCTAAATTTCTGGGATTACCTAAGAATATTTCCTGAAATTTATGGTGCTTCAAAATTTGCAAGGTAATTTACATCGATTGTTTTATTTCATCCTTATAACAACTGTAAGGTAAGGAGCAAGGCACAATTATTACCATTTCACAGATGACAAAAAAATTGAGGCTTTTAGAAGTTAAGTGACTTGTCCACGGTCTAATAAATATTGGAGGTAAGATTTAAACCCAAATCTCTCCTGCCTCAACGTCCAACAATATTTCATTACACCAAGCAGCCTCCCACTAAGCTAGTTTTAGGATAAAGACACAGTAGTTTTTCATCCATACCATCCACTCTTTTCCCTACTCCTTCGTAACAGCTTATGTGTTATAGGGAGTTTTGTCATGAAACTGTCTAATGAAGCCAGAGAACACATAATTTCAGCAATGAGGAAAGAAGTTAAAGTAACAGCTAAGTGAATTTTTACATATTATAAAGATTTATATATAATAATAATTATATGATTGACATAGTTCAGTTACAGGAACCAACTATTAAAAATGCAGCCTATTATTATTAGGCCTAACTTCTTTCTTTATGGTAGTGATAGTGTGGTTCATTTTCCAAGTTTGTTTTGCCAAGGCTACTGTCAGTTCTATGAAATCCAATCCAATTCAGCATGCATCTACTAAGCACCTACTACGTGGAAGACACAATGCTAAGCCCTGGGTTAACACATAAACCAGAAAAAGTAGTCCCTGCCCTCAAGGAGCTTAGATTTTACTTGTAAATGCAATATATAAACATATATAACATATACAACACAGTTTGAGGAGGAAGAGAGTCCTAGTAACTAGGGATGAGAAAAGGCTTCCTGTAGGAAGTGGCATATGAACTGAGGTTTATATGAAGGTATGGAGTTTAAAAGAGGTGAGGAGAGATTGCATTCAAGGCATGAGGAATGGCACAGAGGCTGGAATTTAAATGCCTATGTGAGGGAATTGGAAGCAGACCATTTTGGCCAGAACACAGAATGCATGAAGGGGAGTAATGTGAAGTAAGTTCAAAAAGGTTGAATGAAGACAGATTTTAGAGAGTTTTTAATGCTGAACAGATGACTTCTCATTTTTGCTGAAGGGGTGTAGAAAGAAAGGTCTCTATGAGAAGAGTCACTCAGTGCAACTCTATCTTCATGCCAAATCATTTTGGCACGTAGATAGATCGATAGACAGACAGATGGATGGACGAACAGACAGACAGACAGATAGATCGATAGATAGATAGATAGATAGATAGATAGATAGATAGATAGATAGATAGAAAGGGATAAAAACAGAGACAGGGACAGATAGAGAGGAGAGATGGAGATAGAGAGAGCATTTGAGCACTAGAGACACAAGCAGACTAGATAATACCTTCCCTTGAGCTGCTTACATTTTAAAGGCAGAGGACAACTAGGAAGCTAGAAAGTGGAAGTGGGTGCCTGGAGAAAGAAGAAACCTAGAGAGTTCAGTGATGAGTAAAGTAAAAACATATCTGAAGGCCCTCCGTAAATAGTAGTCTGGGCACGCAGTAACAGAACAGGAGAGTAGAGTATCAGTGTGGAATTTTCTTGGGTGGGGGGGGCGGTTAAGGGAAAGCTAATGCAGTTGGCAAGGAGGAGGAGTCCAGAGAGTCAAGTAGTTGAGTGTTCAGAGGAGAGAAACTAGAAAATTGAAAGAGGATGAGATTATGCCTTTTGAAAAGTGTCAAAGGAACTGAAGATGCTTAACCTACAGAAAAGACTTGGAAATTGAAGTGAAGGGAAGAGAGCGGATTTCAGATATTCGAAGAGTTATGTGGAAGAGAAATTAAACTTGTTTTACAACACTAGGATTAAAGAGAAGAAATATAAATAGACAAGTTTAGCTTAGGAAAAGTTTTCTAACAACAACAAAATACTATTCCTCAGTGAAATAAATCACCTCAGGTTGTGGTGGGTTCAGGAATGGATTTCTTATATTAGTATAGATTGGACTAGTATCATAAGACCCAAAGCATGGCTTCTTAACTTTATTTTCATTTTATTTTTTATTTATTTTATTTTATTTTTAACTTTATTTTTCTTAACTTTATTTATTTATTTAATTATTCATTTATTGATTCATTCCTAATTTGTGTTTATTTACTCCTTTATTTATTTTGTTTATATATTGATGTCATGGACCACTTAGAGCCTTTCTAAAGATAAGAGATCATTGCCTATATGCATAATTGAAGGAAATTCTAAATTTCAGTTAGAAATTAGAGAAAATAAAGTTGTAACTTTTGTTCCCTTCCAAGTTCACATCCCTGTCTCTTAGAGGTCCAAGAGCTTCAGGTTATGAAAGCCTGCTCTATAGCTGTAAGAGAATTTATATGTCATCTAGCCTAACCTCTTCATTTTATATGAAAGCCCCAGATAAATTAAGTGACTTGCCTTAAGGCCATCTAGCTATGTAAAAGATGTGATTTCGCTTTCTTTGGTCCTCAATAATAAAACACTAGAGTCTTTACATTATACATGTCTATTTACTAGCCCTACCCTACAAGTAAGTTATTGTTTGGTGTAGCTCAACCTGATCTCTTGTCCATGGATTGGCAAAGTACTTCTTGGCCCTATAAACACCCACTAAGAAAGATTTTTGGTTTTGGAATCTCTAGCTCTTGGTTCAAACCCCACTTCTGAAGCCAATTTCCTGTGGGACGTTTGGAAATCGACTTCCCTTCTCTGGATTTCAGTTTTCCCAGCAATAAAATGAGGAGATTGGATTGGATGGCCTCTGAAGCGACTTCTATCTCTCTATAGATCTATGATCCTAAGATACTACGTCTTTGCTGTATCAGGATGCCAAAAGCTATTGTATTACTGGACAAGTATCTCTGTCCTGTATTCTCCCCAAAGTAATTCTGTTCCCTCCTACGCCCAATCAGGTTGAATGACCTAGCGTACTGTAGCATCCCTGAGTTTGGACAAATGAAATATCACCGTTCATGATGTCATATAGCACCAAATTTGTCCGTTAGGGTAACTTGATTAGAAACCAGGAGTCACGATGATTTGTCATGCATCAGCCAGAATGAGCATAGGTCTTTTGTTAATGTACTTATTAGATCTTCTCTACGTAGTTTTCTAACTCAGTGATTCATATGAGTCCTTTAAAGAGCTACCCAATACCCTTGCTTAATTCCTCAAGGAGAATATATCACAGGCATAATTTGACAGAGCAAACTAAATAGTTAGGTGATGAATGGAGAGTGAAAGTTCTTAAGAAGATATCTAAGTTAGGATTTTGAAATACCCAGGTAATGTAGACGTCACAGTGATTTATAGACTGTTCTGTGTAAAGAATTATTTTGTTGAGGGCGCATACATCTTCAATTCAATGGCAAAGCATTTTTCCAAACATCTAGATTTAATTCAAAGTTTAGCAGCACTCTTGTAGGCTATAAAATATTAACATTGTACTTCTAAATATATACATTAGTTACTGTGAAGTGTATAAAAAATTTAAGATGATGCTTTTTAAAAAATCCTATGTACTGAACTAGTAGAAGAAAAAAACAGGTGACCTAGAGCTCTTCAGGGAAAACATTGCAAGGCAGTAACTGGGTGACAAAATAGAAATGCAGAAGTAGGGACATCTGAGCCAACAGAAGCAAACCAACCGATGCATGAATGCAGAGCAATCAAACCACAGTGAAGGATGAATACAAAGAATGTATCACTTGTGTCATCAACTGTGTATGCACCTGGTGGACAACATACTCTACTTGGAGGAGGTACTGGGTGATAATATCATAAGGGACCTAGAAACCCTTACTTTTAGAGATAAAGAAACTGAGACTGAGAAAAATTAAGATGTGCCACTAACAGATTTTGTGCATCTTAAAGCAACAATAACAATAAGTATTATAATTATTATAAAATGGCAAACATTACTATAACAATTTAAGATTTTTAAAGTGTTTTTTAAAATACCTGATTTTTATCCTCACAACAACTCTGGGAGGTAGATACTGTCATTATCCCCATTTTGTAGATGAGGAAACTGAAGCAGACAGTGTTGAAGTGACTTTCCCAGAGTCACACAGATGGTAAATATTTGAGCCAATATTCAAAATCAAATCTTCCTGACTGTAGGTTCCATGCTTTACTCACTGTTCAACTAGTGATCTGATTTCGCCAAAAAGAGAAAGAACTGTAATTATTTACCTAAATGAAATTAACTTGTTGACAGCCATGTTGCATTTATTAAATATGTCTACAATGGATGTTAATTTTTGCTCTGCTCCTCAAATAATAAGCATTATTAAGTATATTGTAATTTTTTTTTGGCAATTGGGGTTAAGTGACTTGCCCAGGGTCACACAGCTAGTACATGTCAAGTGTTCGGTCTGAGGCCGGATTTGAACTCTGGTCCTCCTGACTTCAGGGCTGGTGCTTTATCCACTGAGCCACCTAGCTGCCCTTGGGTATACTGTTATTAAAGTATACAGTAGGCATTAAAATGTGAATTGAAAATTCTTAGTATGAGACATTTGTCATAGTTTAGACTTGAAAGGGCTTTAAGAGATACATCATATCACCCATTTTCTCGTTGTGTGCAGAAATCCCTTCCATTATATACTTGGCAGGTGGTCATCCAGCCTCTATTTGTTTTAATGATGAGGGGCTGACTGACTAATGGGGCAGCCCATTCTATTACTGTACATCTTCAATTTTTAGAAAGTTCTTTTTTATACTCTAATGTGTAAGTGCATCATGTAGGTAGTCTCTCTAACAATGAAGATTTTAACCCATTTATGATTGCCCTTACTATGTGACTCTTATTCATGTCTTTCTATAAATCCACTTTACATGATCCATTCAACATGTGGGCTGCCTTTTTCTGATTACTTTACATTACATGGGTAGTGAAGGAGTACATGAATTGGCCTTCAAATATCCCTCACTCTTGCTACATGAACAAGTCATCTTTTTTTTTCCTAATCTGTAATTCCATGACATTCTTTTTTTTAAAAAACTAATTTCCCTATGTAATTCATTACTTTCTGATCATTCTAACCATGCACGTCTTCATTGTCCTTTGACTGATATGATTAATTTCAATTCTTTTTTTAATACTGTAATATTCCATAACTTTATCTGTAGAAAATAATTAGCAAAATAATGATTTTTTTAAAAAAAAAAGATGAGCTTTGTTTCATGAAGAATATCAAGGTCATTAAAATGTGCAACTTACTCTCCTTTTCCTGTTCAATTCTGGTACAATCTCAATATAAATTTGTAATGTCTGTCTGAGACAGGCCTGCACAACATATGGCATAAGGACTCCTTGTGGCCTGCCAAAGGATTTCAGGTGGCCTGTGAAAAATGTAGGGCTGCCACTGTACATTCTCTTTTGTTTGTCACATGACCCGCAGCAACCAATCATCATTACTTTGTCTCTAGTCTAACCTATCTGCAGCCTGAAGAAATTTAGCCTATTTTAATTTCCCTACCTACTGCCAAGTTGTTCAGGTCTGGTCTAAAACATGGTTACGTACATATTGTGCATATAAAACATGTATATATATATATATATGTGTGTGTGTGTGTGTGTGTATTTATACATATTATATGTGTGTGTGTGTATATATATACATATATATATATATATATATATACATACATATAATATGTATATATGTATGTGTGTGTGTCAGCTAGGTGACCTAGTAGATAGAGTGCTGGGTGTGGAGTCAGGAAGACCTGAGTTCAAATCCAGCCTCAGACACTTACTAGCTGTGTGACCCTGGACATGTTACTTAACTCTTTATGCCTCAGTTTCCTCATCTGTAAAATAAACTAGAGAAAGAAACCACTCCAGTATATTTGCAAAGAAAACTCAAATGGGATTACAGAGTCAGACACAAATGAAATGACTGAACACCAACGAAACATGTATATGAATGTGTATGTATATATGTGTATATTATATATGTGTGTGTGTGGGTGGGTGTGAGTGTGTGTGTATGTATGTATATACATATACAGATATATACACACTGGTATACATACATGTATACATATATGCACACATATAGATATGTATAAATCTATACCTATAGATAGACATGTACTGAACAACAACAAAACATGGGTATGTGAATACATACATATATATGTATGTGTATATATATGCACATACATATATTGATATACATATGTATATATGTGCACATACATATATGTGTAAATCTAGACATATAGACATGTACATATAGCTACAGCTATATCTATAAATAAATAGGCATATACATGTAGATATAGATAACCAGTGGATAAATAGTGGATCCATCCAACTGCATATCCTAGTCTGGAAAATGGGTATTCTGTCTCCCTATCAATCTTCTAATTGCTCTTATTTTTCCCTTTTGCAGTTATCCAGGATAAGATAGCCAACTCTCATTCTTTCAGATATGCGAACAAAGTCTTTCTTTTCCCAAGACATCTCTCTTTTTTAGTCAAAACACACCAATTTCCTTCTACCAGTTTCCTTGAATGGCATGGTTTTAAATATCCCCATAATTATGATTGTCTTCATCTAGGAGTCTTAAAGTACTGCACCCAGGCTAATAATAATACCATATACGCACTTTGATAAGAAAGATTATCACCCTTCTTGTGTTTTATGTTCTAATTGAATTAATATAATGCAAATTTTGTTAACTTTTTAGTCTATTATGTCACACTTTTAACTCATTCTGAGTCAACATTTTTAACTCATACTTCGTCAACTAAAACACCTAAATCTTATATTTTTCTCTGAAAGTCTATAGACATAAATACTCCTTTCGGGTCTCCCTACCTTAATCTTTCCTCCACTTCAATCCACTTCCAAATAACTGCAAGTGTAGATTTGATTAACACGCTACAGTGGCTCCCTATTTTCTCTAGGAACAAATATATATATATATATATATTCCACTCTTTGGAAGAAACATCTCTATACAATCTGGCTTCTTCGTTCCTTTCCTGCCATCTTATACATGATTCCCCTACTCATCCTAGACATCAATGGCCTATTTGCTATTCTGCAAAGAAGAGATTTCATCTCCTATCTCTGTGTCTTTATACTGGTTATCCTCCCTGTCCTGCTACAAACTCCTTTCACCTCTGCTTCTAGGACTCTAAAATTTCTTTTAAGTTATAGTTTAAAAACTGAACCCAATCACCACTTCTTATTTTATTGTTCAGTCATTTTTCAGTTGTGTCTGACTCTACATGATCCCATTTGGGATTTTCTTGGCAAAGATATTAGAGTAGTTTGCCATTTCTTTCTCCAGCTCATTTTACAACTAGAGTAACTGAGGCAAACAGGGTTAATTGACTTGCCAGGGTCACACAGCTAGTAAATTTCTGAGACTGAATTTGAATGCAGGAAGATGAATCTTTCTAACTCCAGGCCCAGCGCTCTGTCTGCTGTGCCATCTAGCTCCCCACCACTATCTCTTATATGAGGTTTTTAATAATCATGCCAAATTCTATTGAATCCTCCCATTCCTCCCATCAAGAACTACTTTATATTCTCTCTCTCTTCTTTCCCTCTGTATTTGTGTGTATGAATATATGTATATATACATCTATGTATATATATAACACACCATATGTATATATATCATATATAAATATGTGCTTTATATGGATACAGATATACATATACTTATATCTATATCTAAATCTACCTATCCATCTATCTATATTGAGAAAGACAGAGAGAAACAGAGACAGAGAGACAGAGACAGAGAGAGACAGAAAGACAGAGAGAGACAGAAACAGAGAGAATGAGTTTTCCCCATTAGAATATAAACTCCTTGAGGGACATTTTGTCTGTTTCCCCAGAACTTAGCATAATGCCTTACTGCCTAGCACATAGGAAATACTTAATAAATGCTTATTGACTGAGTGATTGCTCTTTGTTCTAACCTTGAGCATTAATGCAAGTATAGAGTTTAGAACAAAAGAGGTGTTGTTCCCATTGTAATCTGTTTTGGCCACACCATACCTGGAGATTAGTATTAAGTTCTGTATTACATGTTTAAAAGGGAATTTGATAAGCCTAAAATTGTTTAAAGGAGGGTACTAGGTGGAGTATAAGATGGTTCAGAATCATATTCAATGAAGAATGATTGAGGGCATGTTTAGGGTGACAACTATATCTTCAAATTCTGAAGGGTTGTTATATGGAAAATGTGTTAGACATATTCATTTTATGTGGCTCCAGAGTGGAGAACTATAGCCAGGGACAGTGGACATTTCAAGAGGTGTAATTTGTGTCTCTGTATGGAAAAAAATGTCCTAACAGTTGGAGCTACCTAAAACCCTTTGAAGTGTTATATGAAAAGAAGGTATTTCCCTTGAGCATGTGATTTTGGCTCTTTGCAGGGGTGGGGAACCTGTGGCCTCAGTGCAGCCTTTTGACTGAGTCCAAGTTTTACAGAAAAAATCCTTTTATTAAGGGGATTTGTTCTGTGAAGTTTGGATTCAGTCAAAGGCCACACTTGAGGATCTAGAGGGCCACATATGGCCTTGAGGCTACAGGTTCCCCACCCCTGGTCTAGGAGATATCCAAGAAAAGCTGGATAATCATTTGACAAGAAGTTATATAGGATGGCCTCTATCAGTTATGAGATTAGAATAAATGACTTCTATGTTCCCTTCTAGTTCCATAATTCTATGATTCTATGAGTGACCTTCTACTTACTACATAAGTGACCTTCTTACTTACTGGGACCCAGCCTTTCATCTGTAAAAGCATGGCTTTAGGCCAAATGATATCAAACATCCATTCCATTTCAGAATTCTATAAAACTATGCAATTCAAAGGACAATTTTGTAATTATTTACTTTGTGCAAAGCACTATACTATGTATCAGGTATATACCACTACTACAAAACAAAATAGTCTCTGACCTCTAGAAGCTTTCATTCTATTAAGATCTTTGTCCATTTCAAAAGTAAGTGTGAGTGTGGGGAGCAGAATCTAAAAAAAAGAATTAGGTCTATAAACATATTCTCCTGATAAAGGATCTATCTTCATTGTCTTTTCATAATGGAAGGACACCAGATAGCAGATAGTAAATCAAAAGCCATTTTTCTATGCCTGTAACATACGATCAGAGCTTTTTTTCTGTTGCACCCCCTTGAAAGGGAGAGAATGAGAGAGAGAGTAATAACCAGTACAAACCCGTAGGCTTGCCACTTAATGGGATATTGGACAATTAGAGGGCAAAAAGGTCTTAGATATATTTGAGAATCCTGTGAAAAGTTGAGCTAGAGTAACACCACTCTAGAATAAAACCTTTCCTGAAGGCAGGAACTGTTTTGTTCATAGTTTTGTAAATGCATTTATTAGCATAGTGCCTGACACAAAACAAACTATTTTAATAAATGTCTCTTGAATAAGATTGAATCTTAGGACTAGTTTTTAACTTATAATCAACTTTGGAAACCTATAAGATCTACTCTTCAACTTTTTCCCCCTCCACATCTTTTTAAAAAATGTTTTTGAAGTTTTGTCTTAGTTTTATATTATCTATTCTTTTTTTTTAATTTTAAAATATTTGAAGATATATAAAGGGTTTTTTTTTCCCTGAATGGGTCTGAAAAAAGTTAGTGGAGATTGGAGTGGGGGAAAACCACATTCTAAATCTAGGGAATACATCCTAGCCTGGGAGCAAGCAGGATGGAGCTAAGGGGATGAAAGGGCTAAGGAGTTCACAAGTCAGCCCCACCTGCCACTCTCCACTTCTTCTCCCAAAAGCCCCAACCCCTCCTCCCAAAAGTTCTCTTGCCAGGGGAATTCCATCATTCAGGGAAATCTGAAAGCAAGTTGTTATCTTTGATCTCCAATTGAAGATTTATAGCAGGATTCCCATTTTCTGAAATGCAATGTGTTATTCCAAATAACCTTCTTCTTACTTCCTTAACAACGATGCAATGATAATTATATAGAGAATCAAATTACACAAAGCATTCTGTGCTAAGTTAGACCACATTCTGTTGACCAACATCTAGCACTATGCTTGGTGTCATGTGTATTAATGATTTGTAGTTTATTGTATCAGCTGATTGAAAGATAAAACTACCAATTTTCTAACTTTATTTTTGGTCCTGGCAGTGGCCCTAAACACATGGCTACATCCATCATAATTGCCTATAGAGACATAAACTGGGTCAGAAACACAGCTGAGTTAGTATTCTGTTCATTGCTCTCCTAAGAGTGCATATTCTAACCTTATTTCTTAAAGTGGGAATTTCCCATGAATCTGTGAGTGCAAATGTCATGCAGACTTCTTCACTGTTCATCAATACTTAAATCTAAACCACAAACTTGAACCCTGATGATTATTCTGACTTTTGAAATGACATAAAGAGTCATAGAATTTGGGAGTTGGAAACTACCTTAGAAAACAAGGAAATTCCCTCATTTTAAAGAAATAAATCCTAATAGATGCCAAATCATTCAACAATTTACTGGTAGGGTCTGATTAACATGCCAGACTATTTATCTCATAGTTCAGTATTATGTTGTAAAAGTGCCTCATCTCCATCAGAAAAAAAAATACAATTATGGGAAATAAAAGATCAAATATTTTCTTTGGGATAGGTTACTGTTTTCCCAGGAAAGTTAAGCATAAATATATCCCTAGGTCAACAGGTAGGACAGAGTGAAAATGGGGCAACTTCTGTCAAAGGAAGATTTGACTGTTGTAGATCAACCTCTGTAATACCTATGTGAAACAAATGGCTTTTGCAATTTTTTAATACCCAGAAGTTTATATATAGTAATATAGGACATAGTTTCCAGAATGGAACCTTATAGATTGCTTCAATTTCCAAGAGATAATTTCAAGAAATAATAATTTCAAGCAACCTTTTTTGTCATTCTCTATGAACCCATACACTTCAGTAGCGTTTTGTATGTCTTATTGACAAACCAACCCTACTTAAATCTAAGAAATAATTATGATCACTCAAAGACAATTTTAGTGTCAAATAACTTTGATTGCAAATATAACTTGAAAATTAAAAAAAAAAAGTGGAGCCACCATGAGACTTGAACACTTTGAAAACTTTGTTGAGAACTGCTGCCCTGACTTCCTTCCTTCCTTCCTTCCTTTCTTTCTTTCTTTCTTCTTTCTTTTTTCATTCTTTCTTTCTTTCCTTCCTTCTTTCTTTCCTTCTTTCTATTAGTAAAACAAAGATTTCAATTTGAGGTCATGTCAAACAATACTACAATTTAACTCATCGAGTCTTTTAAAAACTACATCCTCCCAAATAGATCATTTACCTATTTGCCACATTGTCTGAAATCATACTATTGAATTTCATTCCTTGGGATTTATGAACCTACTAGTAATGCTTTGAAGATCAACACTGTAAGTGTTATCTATCATTCATTATACATTAAACTAGTATTATCATGTTTCTTTCCTCTCTGACAGTTGGTAAGAGTCAAGGTAGGAATTGGAATGTTGTAGGGGAAGGAATGGAAATAATTTTGAAGCCTAGTTAGAAAGTGTAACTTGTGAATGCTCTGATATTCTGGATGACAGAGAGGAAGGCACAACAGAATGAAGGAAAAAGGAATAATAAAAGGCATCTCAAGGATCTTCAAAATAAGTAGGGTCCAATGAGATTGGGGTTTTTTAAAGACCTATCAGGAGGTTCATAAGGTCAAAAATATTTTCATAATTATACCAAGAAATAATTTGACTATTAAAATATTCCTCCCTTTTCCAACTACAGATGGGTATGTGGCCAGATTTTCTTCATATATTTCAACCAGAACAACATATTGTACCAAATTGAATGCAGGAGCAAATATGAGAATCTATTTTATTTAATTCAAACAATAAAGAGGTATGCAAAGATATTTCAAACAATGCTAGTCTCCTAACTGATTTTTTCTTGGAAAATATGTCTATTTTTTTCATAAATACGTATTAGTTACATTAACATTTAATGGGCTTATTAATGTTATTTTTCAAATGCATTAATATTTTAATTTTGGTTTTAATTTCTCATATATTCAATGTAGGTAGATATAATCAACATAAACAAAAGATATTTGGTGTCCTCAATAATTTAAAGTCAAAAGAAGTCTTTAATAATGTTTAAGTTTCTAAAGGGTCTTGAAACAAAAATGCTTGAGAACCATTAATAACCCACATCTGAAAAAGAATCCATTCTCCAATATTCCTCAGAAATGGTCATCCAAACTTTGATGACCTCCAGTGAAGGGGAAATCTATTACTTCTTGAGATAGGATAATCTACCTTTGAATCACCAGGAAATCTGTCTAACTGTAGCTTCTATCTATTCCTCCTACTTCTGCCTCCTGGGGATATACATAACAATAATAATTCCCTATCCACATGATAATTCCTCATATACTTAAAGAAAGCTATCATGTCCCCCCTACATTTTCTCTTTTCAGTTTACACAGTTCCAGTTTCTTCAACCCATCCTGTATGGTCTCCAGTTTTCTCAATTACCCCCATGACCTCCTCATTCTAGATTGTTATTGACCTTCTTAAATGTAGGAGACAGCTGAAGGTAAACTATTTGTTTAGTCTTTAGACAAATCCTGGTCTCACAGCAAAATTGTATTTTCTTTATGGAACTAGTTTTATATAGTTCCATATTGGCAAATGGACTGATGAGAAGTATAGGTTTTTTTTTTTCTCCCAAGCTGGAAGGAGGGGTTTAAGGTTTATAGGAGGTAGAAGTGTGAGGGCATAGGTTTGAGGAAAAGAGTCAATGCCAACAACTAGGCAATTTTAAGCAAAGAATGCTGCTTCCCTGAACTGAATATAATCCTGAGCTGTTGAAACTTTGCTTGGTTTATTGAATTGTAAAAGGGTTAGCTTTAGTTTCTGCCTCATGGGTGAATTGTCATTGTTTACCCTTAAATCACATTGATTTGATGTCTAGATTTTTGTAAAGGTTTTTTGGTTTTGTTTTGTTTTTTTTACCATTCTGAGTGTTTTTTTTTTCAATAAATGTGTGGTGGACCACAATAATACAGGGAAGGTCATAAGGAAAGCTCTAATAGTCCTAGAGTTAACAGTGAACCTGTATTGAAGGTTTGTATTTCTGTCTCTGTCTCTTTTTCTATCTGTCTTTCTGTCTGTCTCCCTCTCTCTGCTTTTCTCTCTCTCTATGTGTCTCCTCCCACATAACCTCTTGAAAGAGAAGTTTCCGATAGACCTGGAACTCCTCTTCTCTTTTCTAATGGGCAAACTTAATCTCTATTTCTATCCCATTTCCACTAGATATAAGCTTCTTGTGAGAAGGAACTGCTCCATTTAACATATTTGTATCCACAGAGCCCCTTTAAGTTCCTTGTTCATGGGAGGCCATTAATAAATACTTGGTGATTGATCAATTCAAACTCCAATCACATACTCTGCAGCTCATTCTATCCCTACACCCTGAACTCTTATGTTTTTGACACAAATAAATACATAAATAATAAACAAATAAACGAATGAATGGATAGCTAAACTTATTAATAGAAAGATAAATAAATGAGTAAATAAATACATAAGTGAATGAAAGAATGTATCTTTCCTTGTACTTTTAGCCACCTGAAAGAATCACTATCTGGTATTCATGAATTCAGGGTTTTTGTTGTTTATTTGTTTTCTCTTGGTGGAATATAAGCAAAAAGGAAAACTTCTTCTGTTTCTTAGGGCCAAAGCATTATAGAAGGCATATCTTGCCTCAGTCCTTAAAAAGTTCCTTTTTCTTTGAAGAAAGATAGGCTTTTGAAATATTGATTTCCATTTTCCCACATACGGTTTTCAACAAAATAGTTGCCATTCATGGCAAGGTTGTTGGATCTCTGGATATTTCACAACAGAAAAATAAGAACAATGCAATGTAAATCTTTCCCCAGGGAACCCACTTTTGGAAAGGGCAATGACTTGTATTTTGTATAGGTCAGATGGAGACAGAACAAAGCTACTGGAAATTTGTGGAGTTCTTGTTTGGGAAATTTTGTGCTTTGCTTATTATTCATAAACTATTCTCTTTGCCAATAAAAGAACACATTTTCAGTAACCTCTTCAACTCTCAGTTTCTGTCTCTTTGTGTCGCTTCTCTCTCTCTCCAAATCTCTGTTTTTCTGTGTGTCTCTTTCTCTTTCCTCTTTTTCTCTCTCCTTTTGTGCCTTCCTTTTTCCCTACTCTATCTCTTTGTCTCTCTCCCTCTCTCTTTCTGGCTCTTCCTTCATCTTTCTCTCTATTACTATTCCTCATCCCTTTCTTCCCTACCAATGTAATCATCACACCCATAATTCCCCTTCTGTGCTTGGGCTCTATTCCTTAGTCTAATCACAGGCACATATATCCTTCTGATCAAGTAGGCAGAAGCTATGAAGGAAAAAAAAAAGAAAAGAAAAGAAAAGAAAGAAGGGAAAAAACCCTTCCCTCAGAGTAATGGTTTTATCAATAGCTAGGTATCTGGCAGGATGGTGTTGACCAAGGTTACTCTGGCATTGCTAGGCTGTAAAAAGATAATCTCAGTTCCAGCTTCATGGAGCATGGTCTCAAGTAGCTCACATATATTTTACACTTTGAACTTTACAAAACACTTTCTTAATGACAGCCCTGAAAGGAAGGTAGAACAGTATTATAATCCAATTTTGCAGATAAGTAAACTGAGACTTATAATAGTCAACTGATGTATTTAAAGACCAAAGGTTAGCAAGTTGCATAGCTGAAAATGAAACCCTAGCATCCTGAATCCTGGTTTAGTATTCTTGCCATTATACTAGGATCCTTTGAAAATAGAGATAAAGACTAGATCTGCTATTTTGCTAAATACAGGAAACTCCTGGAAACTCTCTTTACCACTGTACATTGGTGTTTTCTCAGCACCATATAGTTTTAAAGTTTTGCCTGTAGTACTGAGAGGTTAAAGGGCTTTCTAAGTAATACTTAGCTAGTATGTTTCAGGTATGACTTGGATACATTCATTTGCGGTTCAAAGGCCAGCTCTCTATTTCCTATGACACATTGCTCATTAGCTTGAAGATAAATATGTTTTTCAACTCTCTGGGATCTGAAGGATAAAGGTAGGAAAATGAATCACTTAAGGCCAGGACCTGAATAAACCGGAAGTAAAATTTGCTCTTCTCACATTAAACAATTAACTTAAACCTAAAAAGACTTTGTGAAGTAATTTGCTCTTAGTAGCTAGCTTTATATATTTGAAGCTGCCAGACACTGTACTGTACTCATATAGGCTTTAAGAATCAAGGAGCATCACCACAATGTCATACAGAACAGAAATAAACCCTTAGTGGAGGACTAGTATTAGTCCCCTCAACTACCTTCTAACCCATCACCCTCCAGGCATAACTCCTCCCTTGGGGGAAAATTATCTTTACAATTTTCAAAATAGTAAACAAAATAGTAAACTTTGCAAATAATAAGAATAGTTGCTTATATCATACTTAGATGCATGAATTATAAAGCACTAGATCACTATTGGTTGAACTTCAGCAATAACAAATCATTAGATGTTTTAAGTCAGACACAAGCTATCATCAAAGCATAGCTGAGATTGTGAAATAAATGTGCCAGTGATGTTATTTTTAATAAAAAATTTTCCTTATAAATTTATTCAACTTATCTTTATATACTATAATAGATATGTGAAAAGTACCCATTGATAGTAATATTCTTTGTACTTTATTAAATGTTTATCATGCCAAGTTTTTTTTTAGTCTTCATGCTGCATCAAATCCTTCTAACGACTTTATTATTTAATATATTTTGATTAGTTCAAGTTGCAAAATATGCATTTTTCATATATTTCTTTTTTTTTAATCCAAGGACATAGATATTGGTTTTCCATAGCACCAAGTGGCTTTCCAAGCTTGAGAAATATTCATATTCTATGCATATCTGCTAATGGATGGATTTCCAAATAGAAGCAAGGCAGTCTCATAGCTGTACATTGCAAAGCAAATTCAAACTGTTATTCGCTCTCTTCATTTCTGTAAAGGTTTATGTAGTGCCCCAATGTCCTTGTGTGTCCAATATACACCATGACACTTCATGTATTTGAGGTAATCTATTCAATTTAATGCAACTTTATTTAGTATCTCTTCCATAACAGGTACTTGACCAGGCACTGATCCCTGCCTCAGGGAATCCTATCACCAGGTAATCAATTCTTCCTTATTCAACAGAGTTCAATTTTCCATATAACTAAATCATCACAGCAAAAGCCAAAAATTTAAATAACAGTAATCACAACCACTTAAGATGGAAATTTTTGTAAATGTATTTTGTATTTCTGCAATTTCTTGTGCAAAGTAATTGATTTTTTTAATGACTCGAGCACCTTTATGAAAAGAATAATCATATATTATATTGTATTTCCCCCAGGGAGTAGTCCATTGCTATAACCTGGGCACTTGATAAGTATCCAGTTTATTGAATTGAAATATTATAATTTTTGGCTATCCTAAAGTCCTATGATATGGCTATAAAATCAGGGATTGTTGAGGTGTGTTAGACTGTTTCCCTCATTTCTTTTATTGGTTTTAGTGGTACAGTACTAAAACTTTAAAGAACTAACCTTTCATATAGAACAGTTTCAAATTGAAAGGGACAGAAAAAATACATAAATAAAATTAATTAAATCAACTGCTGAAGTGTAAAGGGTATTGACTTTTTCATAATTTAACAATTTGGTGCTTGGAAAAAACAGGCAAAGATTTCATTGTTGTTCTGTCATTTCAGTTTTGTCCAACTCTTTGTGACCCCATTTGAGATGGTTTTGGCAAAGGACAGTGGAGTGGTTTTTCATTTTCTTCTCCAGATCATTTTATAGATGAGAAACAGAGGTAAACAGGTTTAAGTGACTTGCCTAGAGTCACATAGCTAGTGTCTGAGGCCAGACTTGATCTCAGGAAGATTAGTTTTACTGACATCAGGCCAAGCACTGTATCTATCCATTATGCTACCTAGCTTTGCAAGACAAAGAACTATGGCTGAAATGACAAAACAAAACAAAAACAAAAAAAGTCAAATAAACAAAACCCTGATAAAATATATGAATAATGAGACACATCTTTCAAATATGGTAACATTAATTGGTGGCAAAAAAAATCAACTGCAGTTTAACTAAAAAGGTTGAAATCATCTTGTAAATGATGTAGAACAATGGCTTTTACATATAAAGAGCTTGAAAATTTAAAGGGTCAGAGAAAGAACTTAAATTTATTTTTTAAAAAACTGATATTAATACAAGTTTAGAGAAACAGTTTTCAAAGACACAGATTATGGAAGAGAACCATTTGGAGAGCTAATAAATAGCTAGAATAGACTGCTCATTTCACAAGAGAGATTTGCTGAATTTGTCCCTCCTAAATGGAAATGAGTCACTGAATACCAGGAGGTACTGATTTGAGCTATTCATTAAGATTGTAGTGAAGAGATAGAAGAAGTCTGGCAGAAGTGATCAGGAATGAGTAAGAGAAGAAAGACCAGCATAGGAAAGAAAAGCCAGTGTTCTCAGAACTGCAGGTGAAGGTATGAGACTCTTGATTGTGGAAGAGAGACCCGAGGTCATTTGATGAAAGCTTCAATTCAAGATTTGCCTCTTCAACACTATCCAGATTTTAGAGAATTGAAGACTCTCATATGTGCTGATTGAGCTATGCTGCTTTTCATTGGTTTGAGAGGGAAAAACGAAAGGAGGAATTACCCAATAAACCAACAGAAAAAGCATGTAATATGTGCCAGGATCTGGGGATAAAATTACAAAGAATTAATCCCTATCAAATGAAATTACACTCAAGAAGGAAAAATCACTCTCTATTACACGCACACATACACGCACACACATATAAGGCATAAATATAAAGTGAATTTATACATATATACAATATATTATGAACATATAAAAATGCCATATGTATTTGTATATTGTGCACCTGTAGGGAGTAGAAAATGTAAAATCATTTGAAAGGAGAGCTCTAGGAGTCTGTGAGATCAGGAAAGGTTTCATGAATAAGATGATGCCTGATGGCATCATCAGAGCCCAGGGATGGATTCTGTGAAACAGAAAGAAATGCTTTCCAGGCCTAAGAAGACAGTGAAAAGGAAAAAAGATGAGAAATGGCATGACAGCAGTGAGGAAAGGAGAGAAGACCAGCTTGGCTGGATCTCAGAGTATGGTAGTAATGTACAATGAAACTGGAAAGGTAATTTTGGACCGATTGTGTAATGATTTAAAAGGCAAACCAGAGAATTTGTATTTTATTCTAGAGTTGACAGAAAGCCATTGGAGTCGGTTCCATAGAGCAGTTACATGATCTGATTTGTATTTAAGAACAATTACTTTGTAAGAAGTACATAGATTAGACTGGAATGATAAAGGCCTAGAGGCAAGGAGACCAATTAGGACGCTAAAATATAGTTTTTTTAGCTGCTTTCCCATGAAGCGATATTTACTATAAATTAATTAGATGGCATAGCATCCAGGTTAGTAAATATCTGTGTGGGACTGTCATATTGTCCAAAAGAGCTAGTGTTATGAATTTTGTAGTTCTATAGCTTAAAGGAAATTGATAGTTAATTCAATAGAGTGACACTTTCCTTGACATGCTTTTAAGGATTGAAGAGAGGTTATAAAAGTTGAAAATTGAAAGAGCTTATAAAAACAGAAAGCTCATATTCTTGAATGGACAAATGACATCAAAACTTGCAGTCCACAACTGAATCTTTCCATGACATGGGTATTTGATTCCTTGCTAGGTTCCCTTAAGTGTGTGCTCACTCTCACTCATAGATACTGAGTGCATTGGTGAGAAAGTGTGATTCAATTTTATATATGAATTGTGATGTATTTATTATTACTACATTTGGTTTAATATAAAAGTACCTGTAATATTATTATTTCTTTTGCCTTATGTTTAATATCCAAATGTATAAACATTGTGAAGAGCTGGTTAGTCTAAATAGAATTCCACTGGTAGGGGTTTGAGAGCTAAAGTGGTGGGGAGGGATAGTAAATTCTCCCTAAACAGATTTATCCCATGAACCAAAGAGACTTGTAATATAGAAATATGGTGATTGTCCTTTTCTGGGAACATTTCCATATGAGGAGAAGAAAAAGGCATAATAGAGTATCTATTATGTGCCAGACATTGCTACATTTACAATTATTATCTTATTTGATCTTCACAACAATCCTGGGAAGTAAGTGCTATTCTTATAGCCATTTTACAGTTGAGGAAACACCCACAATCAGAAGTTAAGTGTTTTAGCCAGGGTCACATAGCTAATAAGTATTTGAGGCCAAATTTGAACTCAAATATTTCTAGTTCTAAGCCCAGCAGGCTATTCATTGTACTACCAGTTGACTGCAAGTTGAATAGCAAACCATATCAGAGAGTGACTAGATATCTACATGGTCTGTAAGAGGTGGATAGCACTTTCATTTGAGTATTCTAATTCTTTTCTCTCAGGATGTCTTCTATCTCTTCTTGCTCTTACTTTATTTTTTTAAAATAATTTCTGCTTATAGTAGTTTGCCAGTCCCCTTCTAATACACTGTTTCTAATCTGTTAGGTACTGGAAATCTCTATGAGCAATCTTCTTAAAATTAGTTCTGAACTAATAGAAATAGGCCATGGAATCTGTGACTTCTAATCAAATTATTCAGAACTCTTTTTTATGTATTCACTTTTTCCCAGCTGTATAGTTGTTTGACCAATAAATGAGTGAAATGTTAACTTTTTTTTTCCAGTTTCCATGACTGGTACCCTGGTGTCAACATTAGGATCTAAATAAATAGTATCTGACAAGTAATTTCTGAACTCTCACCTACCAAGTGAAAGACCAAGATTCCATACTAAACATTCAGTTTCAAATTTGGGCTACTGCTTTTGCAAACTATTTGGGGTAAAGATGACATTAAACACACATGTGCACACACACACACACACACACACACACACACACACACACACACCTTTGTGAAGTTACTGTTTCTTTGCTTTATCCTGAACCCACTCCCAAACAAAAGTTGGATACCTTTCTGTGTCCTGATTTCTAATCAACGTTCTGCTCCTAAATCCCCTAAAATGACTTCCTCATTATACCTTTTGTTTATATATTAGAGTCAATAAATTAGATCTGATTCCATTATCAAGAGAAACTAGAAAAAGTCAATAGCAGATTTAACAAATTTTTGGCTATGTTTTAACATTTTAAACCCATTTTTCTATGACTTTTTGGTAGAATGCCAAACAGACAGTGGTTCCTTATGTTGTTTCTGTGCATTGTAACTTTTAAGTGAACTCTGAAAGTTAACATGTTTGTTTCTGCTGAATGCAAAAATACAAATAAAATGGAATATTTTCACCAATAACCAATCTATGGTTGGTTAACTTGGTTGTTTAACACATGATACTGATAAACACAACAGCATTGGTTCCCTTGTGAGGAAGTAAGTTATTGTTTTCTCTTCTACTAGAAAGTTATAAAATGGAAATAGATAAGTATATTATAATTCCAAGGATAGAGAAAGCACTAATTAGGGATATTTAGGAAAGATTTCCTGGAGTCAAGGTGACACACAACCTGAGCCTAAGTAGAAGATAAAGATTCACATTTACCAATCCAGGTGTATTAAAATCTGAAATCAATTTTTATGTAGCAAGGTGAAATAACAATCGGACAATAGTTTCCTCAGATGTTGTTTCTGTGCATACTAACATTAAAGCATACCATGGAAGGTAACATGTTTGCGTCTGGTTTCTTTTGCTTATCAGTGAGACTCCAGGGTATCTCAGGGGAACTGTTAACTTAGCAGAGCAGCATTGGTATCCTTTTTTTTTTTCTACTTATTCCAAAATACATCCTCTATTATATGGCCCTAAGTGTAGTTTTAAAATACACACCTTTGTTATCTATTGAGTTGAACTACAATATAAAGCCTATTGTCAGTTTTCTAATGGGGATCTAGTTTAGAAAGAGGAAGTTAGTTGAGTTGGGGGGGAGGAGAGATCAGGAGAGCAATTGAAATTTGCCTACATGTTATATTGATCTGTTCATAGAAGATGCTTCCATTCTTTGCCTTTGAAATTCAGCCCATAATGAACAAGTAAGCATCAAATCCTGCTTATAAGCATCCTCCAGACTTTCTTTTTCTGGGATCATGTATAGAATTTATTTAATAGTAAAAGTGCTGCCCACAAGGGGGCGCTGTTGCTCATCCACAAATCTAGCAGTTTGCACACTGGCAGAATGCCCTGTGCTCTTTAGTCTCTGCTCAATTAACAATAGCCCCAGGTTTCGAGGACGTGTCTCAGCTTTCCAAATCTATATTCAAACAGTCAGATAATTCTGATAGTTTCTCCCTATAGTTCTTTTCTCTTTTTACCATCTTAGAAATACAACAATCCTATCTTCAACATCATTGGCAATCTCATCTACCCACATTCCAATTGTGCACCAATAATCCCTAACTTTCTGCTCACATCAAAAATAATACTTGAACAGATAAGTATCTACATATGTTAAAATTTGAGGAGAGAGAAAGCACTAATGAAGGTACATTAGGAAAGACTTCTTAGGCAAGAAAAAGACAAAAATTGAGCCTTGAGGAGAAAAAAAATAAGAATTCTGAAAGACAGAGATGAGAAGGAATTTTATATTCAAGACTTAAAGCATAGTATAGGCAAAGGTAGGAAGATGGATCATGTAATATCAAATCCAGGGAACAGCTAGTAATATATTTTAGGGGAATTATACTGTATGTGAAAAGGAATAACTACATAAGGTAAAAAAAGTTAGGTCAAAACCAAATTATAGCAGATTTAAATATCAGACTGAGTGTGTATTTTACTCCAGAGACAATGGGGCTCCACTGAATGCATTTTGTTTGTGTGTTTTTTACTTGATTTGCTTTGTTTCATCAGAAGAGTGACATAGTAAATGTGTCCCTTAGGGAGACTATTTTGACACCTGTCTATAGAGTTGGAGAAGGGAGAAACTGAAAGTTAGGAGACCAATTCAATAAGATGGTGTTATAGCATATATGTGAAAGGCAATGAGGGCCTGAATTAAGCTGGTGATTGTGTGAGTAGAGAGAAGGAGAGAATATGGTGGAAACAGGAGTGACAAGCAGTTAATATTGTGGGGTGAGTAATGTATGACTCAGGGATAGTTCCAAGAAAATAGGAGGATGGTAGAGCTATCAATAGAAAACGGGAATTATGGGGGATGAGAGAATTTGGGAGGAAAGAGATAAATTCCATTTTGGCAATGTTAGGTTTTTGATTCCCCAGGGGAGATGTCCAGAAGATAGTAGATGATACAAGATTATAGCTCAGTAGAAAGATAAGATGACTCCATGGACCCTTCAGATTTTGAGATTTTGTGATTTTGTCCATAGCTTATAGGATTTGCCAACCTGATATAATTCTCAAGTATCTCTACAGTCTTCTGAGAAGAAAATCAAGCCACAAGATTTTGATAGTCTAATAATCAAAGTGGCAATTTTGTTTTCTGATTTTCTTCCTTATGATAACAAACCCCCTAAAATAAATTAATTTCATGTTTGAAAGGGGTTTGTAAATAAATAGATAGACCACTACTGTTCAGAATTGTGCTGGTCCTGGTCCACTTGTGTCATTAGTACTCACGATCTTCCTGGAAAAATAGTCAATAAATATTTACTAAGTACCTACTATGTGCCAGGTACAGTGCTAAACCCTGGGGATAGAAATACGAAAAAAAAAGAAAGATACAGCCTGCCCTCAAGGAGCTTACAACCTAATAGGAGAAGACAACACACAAAAGGAATCTGAAAAGGGAGAGGGAGGAAGTAAGGGAGCTCCCTTCAAGGGAGCATAATGGAGAAAGCCAAAGGAGTATAGCTGAGTGGGAAATAAAGGGATGGCTGGCTTGGGAGCTCTCCTTAAATGGAGATTTTGGAATGAACTCATTGCTCAACCCTCTAATTAGAAGGGCCCCAAGGGCAAGGGTATTGATTAGGTGTACCTAAGCAGTACTTAAAACATAATATAATATAAAGTACTAATATAATATAATATAATATAAATATATAATGATAATATAAGATAAAGTACTTAAGCATAATGTAAAGTACTGAAAGCATAATCACGAGGAGGTCTCTTGGGGCTTCCTAGAAAAGTCCTTGTCTGCATGGTGAAGAAGGCCAAAGAAGAGCAAATGAGTGGGTGAGGAAGAAAATTAGAAGAGCACAATATTTGCACCTGGAAAAGATCTTAAATATTTTTAGTTCAATTCTTTCATTTTACAGATGAGGAAACTGAGTCACAGAAAGGTTAAGTAACTCATCCAATATTACAAAAGCAGTGAAAAATCACCACTAGGATAGGAAGTGTTCTGAACTTAAGTATAAGGCAGTTTAAATTATACGGCATTGTCAGTTCAAGGTCACATATTTGTAAATAAATCAGAGTGATAGAGCTAGTCATGAGAAAGATACCTGGTGTAAAACCAACAAACAAAAATAAGTACAAAATTATATGAGTATCTATACTCCTGACATCTGAAAATCTCTTACCAAGTAGAAATTCCCTAGCTTACAACTTTCATCTCAGGTAAATCACATCAGGCCTTTATTTATTCTCAGCCACTTCTTCCACTGTTTTGCTTGCTGTTTATGCCATTTAGAGACAACTTCCACCTGAAATACAAACAGACGATCCAACAACTTCAGTGTGTCTTTTAAATTAAACCTTAATCCCCGGCGTGGTGCTTCCTGCATCTCTTTCCTCTCTTTTAGCTGGTCTCAGAATTAGTGCCTTTCAGATATAGTCAGTGAGAGGTGTAAGTGTCCTTGTCACATTTTGCAGTCAAGACTCATTTTGATACAGCAATACCCACAATTCAAGTTGATCGAATATCTTCTCTTTTCAACTGATGGTGTGCTATTCTTCATTATCCTACAATACCTCCCAATTCATCCTAGGATAATTTTTCTCTTCTATTTTGCTGTAAAAAAAATATTTATATACTTAATAGGACTATAGTTAGTTCTCCAAATAAACCCATTTGTTGCCTTCTGTGGATGACTTCTAAATATTATTGTGTATTTTTTCCTCATACATCTCATTTGCATTTAATGTCTCTGTATCCTTCATTTTAGTTTACTGTGCTCCTTTCATGTTTTCATGATTGACTTTTCCACTGACATTATTTCTCTTCTAGTCATTGCAGAAATTTGAATACAGGGAACTTGAAATATATCAACAAGTCTTATATGCATGTTATTATTCCAAAATGCATCCTAACATTCCTTTCACTGTATTTGCCACTAACCCAATCCTTAGGACTCTCATATCTCTTTATCCTAGTTGAAATGTTATTTGCTTTTACCTGTATCCCCCTGAGTGCTAACCTTTCTGTGTGTGTGTATTTTTTTTTAAGGAATAGGGCATTAAAATGGGAGTTACTGATCTCTATTACAGATTCTCTTTGCATAATTCATGCTGAAGACCAAAAGCTTCTCTTCACTCTGTCTAGAGAGTTAACAAGCAGTAATTAATTAAGTGCATTTGTTCTATTAAATTAGTATTCTAAGTACAGGCAGCCCACCAATTTAAGCCCTTTTGTGCAAATTTATCTAATGTAGATAGCAGTCATTCTTAGAAGAGAAAGGCTCAAACTGAGCTCAACAGGGGTTCAAATCTTGCCTCTGACATATACTGACTATGATACTGGACTAGTCACTTAAACTTTTAGTTTCCCAGAAAACACTCTAAGAAAAAGAGTTGCAGAACAATTGCTGATTTGAAATGCTAGAGGGCAGTTTCTTCTCCAGGAGCTATGAAATCACAGGTCCCCATCTTTCAAAAAAGAAAAAAAAATCTATGTTGACTCCGTGAGCCAGCATAACATATTACTTAGTAAACTACAAAGCTCAATTTACCTGTCAACTGCGTGGGTTGAAAAGCACTCAACATGCAGATTACCTCTGCTCAGATGTTTTCACATATGTTCTGCCTTACTCATGGTGGAATAGTTCCCATTTCCTCAGGGTTTTTGCTCCTTAACCTCCTTTGCTTATGTAGCCCATCTTTACAACTGGACTGACCTGCTTACCAGGTGGACATGTTCAAAAGTTAAGTGACTTTTCCCAGCAAATAATGCACTTCTCATATGCTTCCTCTATGTTTTTAAGAAAAAAAAAAGAAAACCTAATCTAACCAACTACTTACTCCTACCCCTAAATGGATCATAATTCTAGAGCTGGGAGAGGTCTCAGAAGGTTTCTACTCTGAAGCCCTCATTTTACAGTTAAAGAAACTGAGGCCCAGGGAAGCTGAGACCTGCTCAGTGACACAGGTCTCACTGTGGCAGAAGATTTGCACCCAATTCTTCCAACTCTAGCCCCAGAGTTAGTGTTTATCCACACTCCCATGCTACTTCTGCAGTACTATGTTACTTCCATGTAAAATGACCAATAAGTGGACAAGCTATATAGTGAGAATAAGTTGTAGTGCCTTAATAAGATAGTAGAAATAAGTTTGTCAATTTAGTATAATTGACTCCATTTTGTTTTAAGTTTCCTTTGAGCTATTTGGAATAATTTATTTTTTTAAATATGCATTTTTCAAGTGCTTGCGTGATGTGATATAGTAAACAACATATTTGTGGTCTTAAACAACTGATAAATGTGTGGATCCTCTGAGAGAAAAGATGTATAAATGAGTTTATCAATAGCTCATGTAATAAACTGCTAACCAAATTATGTGGTAAACAACTTAGGAGTATCATGAGCTGTAAGAAAGTCAAAGAAGGCCTGGACCATTGCTCTGCTTTTAGATGATGCCTGGGACTGGATCCTGCGTTCCCCACACTTGAGACTGAAGCAGCCCGTGTGCCCTTGAAGGCAGTATTGAGTGACAGATACTTGCTAGATGACCACCTTGTAGGAGACACATGGCCTCCATTGGAGGCCTCCATTGGAGGCATTGAGGGAACCCGGTCATGAGTCAGGTATAAAAAAGATTTATGGAAACCTCTAATACTCAGTTTGGTGGTTTGTTTTTAGGAGAAGGCATTGTTTGCACATTTTGTTTAATAAAGTTTGATTGCTTGCATTGAGAAGTGTAATTAGTGTTTCCATCATACTAATTAGCATACATAATAGCAAATCAGTTCTAAGTATGCATCATACATTACAAGGCTCTACTTCAATACCTGTTTGCTAAAGTTCCCATAGGGGAATCACACAAATTAATTGGCCCTCTTTGTTTGACTGTTTTTCAGTTTTGATCATCATTATCTATCTTTAAATGTTGCCTTGTGAAAATAATTTTGGAAAAATAAGATGGTCACAGGTTTCTGAGGGTCTTGAATACTATAATATGCATATGACTTTTTTTTCTTCCTCTGAAGACAACAAATTAGTGTTGATTCATGCTGCTTCATCTAATTGGACATTTCTCAGAGACTACCCAGCTGTCATGAATCCATAGAGCTATACAAGTCCCCACAACTTGGGATGACTTTTTCATTAATTTAGGAAAAGGCTAGAGGCAAATGATTAGAATCAACTTCAATAGGAATATGAATTAATTACCTCCATTGATAAGGAATCCACTGTCTTCTAAAACAGGTCTGAATACGTCTAGTTCTTAGGAAGTTGTGTTTTCTATGGTTTCCCACACAACAAGCTGAAATCTACCTCACTGAAATTCCTAGACATTGCTCCTAGTTCCAATCTCTGTAGACAAGCAGAACAAGTCTAATATCTCTTTAACACAGCATGCCTTTAAGTACTTAAAGACAGCTGTTTCCCCTCTTTTGTTCACATTATTCTCTTCTACAGCGTAAACATCTCCCATTCCTCTCCTTATTGTGGTGCAGAATATCCAGATTCTATAATTTGAGGATCAACCTAGCTAAGTTTAGAAAAATTCATTGCTACTTTGGCAGCAAAATGACTAATTATTGGCTGTATAACTTTTTCTACAAAGTTATACAAGAGTTGTTATCTATATCACAGAATCTCACAATTGGAAAGGACCTAAGACACTAAGCCATTGCATCAATTAATCAGTGAATATCATTACCACCAACAATTCGAGATGTTGATGTTTTGTGTTGTTTGTTGTTATTGTTGTTATTGTTATAGATTCTGTCTGCAGTCTGATGAAGCTTATGGACTTATCCTCAAAAGATCACAATAATGGTATTAAGTTCATAAAATAAAATACTTAGGATTACATAGGAATCCAATTTTATTTGAATACACTTTTCAAAATTAAAAAAAAAAAGTTCACAGACCCTAAGAGCTGCTGCTCTACAGCATACTTACTTTAAGAACTGTAATTACGACGGACCTGCTACATTCCAAGACAGCCCATGACAATTTTGGATAACTTGAACTTCCTTCTGTTGCTCTTATTTTTGCCTTCTATGTCCCAGAAGAACAATATAATAATAATCATAACCATCATAACAATAATGCCTCTCTTCCTTATGAAAGCCCTTCAAATACTTGAAGATAGCTATCATGTGACCCCATACCTTCTGTTCTCCAGGTTACAGTTCCATAGTTCCTTCAAAGTATCCTTATATGGAATGACCTCAAGGGTCTGCATCACCATGTCTACCCTCTGCAGGGTGGAGGGTAGACTTCCATAATGCCTTTAAAGATCTCCATAGAGGGAAAACAGCTGGTCACCATTACATGCATATGAGCCCACTCTGCCCTCTAGAATCATTATTAAAACATGCCTCAGCCTTCTTTTGTTCAGGTGGAATAAGTACAGTTCATTTAATATTTCCTCACTCTTTAGCTAACTGATATCCTTTCAAGAGTACAGGGCTCAGAACTATGACCCTGGGCAAGTCACTTCACCTCTCTCTGCCTCAGTTTTCTCAACTATATAATGAGAATCATAATAGCCCCTATCTCAGAGGGTTTTTGTGAAGATCAAATGACATATTTGTAAAAGAAACAAACAATAACAAAAACAAAACAAAACAAAACAAAAACAGTGCTTAGCACAGTGCCTGACAAATAGCAGATGCTATATAAATGCTTATTCTCTTCCCTTCCTCTTTCCACTGTATTTAATGATTTCTAAAATACATTCAGAATCCTTGTTCAACACTTTTATCCTCAGTAAATAATTTTGCCCAGATTGGGGACTGCAAATTTGTTTCTTTATGGAATCGGACTTTCTCTGATTCAAAACAAAGTAGTTCTTTTTAGGGAAAAAAGAAAGATAGCACTATCATATTAAAAATCACGTAAATGCGTAAAAACTATGAAAAAGTACAATAAGTGTTCATAGAAAGGAGAGATAACTCCTGGGCAGAGAGGACAGAAAAAGCTTTACAGAGTAGAATTTGAATCATCACATTTATGGAATTTTTAGGTTCAAGTAGATTAACTGCTACTATATTTACCTATGAAGTGAGATATTTCAGTCAGAGTCCATTAAACATTACAATATATAGACAACATGAATAGAGGGGTTAATTCTAAGAGCTTCATGTGTTGAGTCAGAAGATCCTCAGGCATACAAGAAATTGTTACTGTCTGGAGAAGAGCTGAGGGTGAAAGAAGAATGGTGGCAAAGCTCCCAGAAGTGAAAAAAATTCAGTAACATTTTGAAAGTTCTGCCAAAATATTCCCAGTACTAAAATATTTAGCCAGCTACCAGTCTGGTCAACATTTCATCAGCTTCCTCACCATGAATTTTTAATTTAATCTATGAGGAAAACATTTTTCCCCTGTAGAAACATAGCTCCAATTTGATAATGCTAGCTAGTGGGAAAATAAGATTTATTTCATTTGTTGTTTTTTTTTTTTATTTTTGTTGGCAATTTGTTTTTGTATTACCTTCTTTTCAGAGTGTATTATCCCCACAATCATGGAGCTATCCCTTGCAAGAAAAAAAATGGTAGAAAGGGGAGAAAAGGTTCAGCAATAACAACCAATAAATTATCCAATTTTGATGTTATATGCAAAATTTCATAACCGTAATCCCCCTATTTGCAAAGAAAGGATAGAGGTACATTTTCTTACCTCCTCACCAGGGCCAAATTTGTTCATTAAAATTAAATATTATTCAGTTTGGGATATTTTATTCTTTTCATTTTTATTGCAATGATTGTACATTTTGTTTTCCGGGTTCTGTTCATTACACTTTAAATAAATCTACAGTGAATACTACTGAAGTGAATTTTATTTCACAATATAAACAATACCTGTTCAACACATGATAATTTTTCCATGTCACCAATATGGCATGAAAAGATTAATAGAACTTTCACAAATCTACTTTCAAACCCATTCCCCTCATGTTCAGACAGGTTACTTTTAAATTGTCCCAAACAAATGAACTTCCATAATGCCTTTAAAGATCTCCATAGACGGAAAACAGCTGGTCACCATTACATGCATATGAGCCCACTCTGCCCTTTAGAATCATTATTAAAACACGCCTCAGCCTTCTTTTGTTCAGGTGGAATAAGTACAGTTCATTTCATATTTCCTCAAAATATTTGCTCATCTTTGTGATTGCCTTATGTAACCCTTTCAGATTTTCCATTTCTTTTTTTTCAGTTATATAGAGTAGAAATGAATATATAGTTCATGAAAGTGTGACCAGTATCAATGAATGAAAGGCTTACCATTACTTCATCATGCCTATATGGCAAGAGCTTAGGGAAATTGACCCCAGATTAGCCATCCCTTTCTATTCATATAGGTAAGATTGGTTTTTCTTTGGCACCTCTGTTTGAATATATAAATATAGATATAGATATAGATTAGATATAAATATAGATATAGATATATTTTTTCCTTATCATGCCTGATGGCAGCTAGGTGGCACAGTAGATAGAGCAATAGGCTAGGAATTAGGAAGACTCCTTCCCTGAGTTCAAATCTTGCCTCAGACACTAACTGGTGTGACTCTGGCCAAGTCAGTTAACCCTGTGTGTCTCAGTTCCTCGTCTGTAAAATGAGCTGGAGAAAGAAATGGCAAACTACTCTAGGACCTTTGCCAAGAAAACTCAAATAGAGTCACAAAAAGTCAGAAATGACTCAACAACATCCTGCTTGAACTTTTCCACTCCCCATGGTTGGTTTTAAAGCCTGAAATTTTCAAAATTAGAAAAGCACTTGGCTTAACCTTCAATTTGAAAATGCACATGATTTGGAGGTGATGCATTGCATGGGTTGTCAGTTATTCACTTATTAGTGAAATTACTTCACTTGCTTCCTAATACCTGAGATTGTCATTGAATATTTTGACTGGTGAGGAGAAAGAGACAGATTGATAATTTCATACTATAATGTATGTTGTGAGTAATTATGGCATGGGTACAGTACCACAGTTAGCTCTTAGGGCAGCATGTGAATATGGGGTGTCTGGAGGTCCAAAAAGAAAGCACTGAAGTGCTTTGTGAAAATTTTACTCACTTAGCAAATATTGAATTATGAACAACCAATTTTATTTATCTCAAAATTTTGCCATCTAGAAATAAGAAGCATACTCTTCTTGGTACTAGTCTTCCTCTCTATAATGCCTGGCCCACTCCCCACATTATGTCATAAACATAGTTTTAAAATTATTTTTGTGGACTAGCCTGACAAGCTAATACTAATTTAAAGCATTGCTTCTATCATCTCAAGTTTCAATCAAATTGAAATGTACACAATACTTTCATAAGTAGAATATTGCTTAGATCAATTGATCTTAGAACAGTAACAACAATAAACCAATTTATGGCTCAGGAAAGTCTTCCTTCCTTCCTTCCTTCCTTCCTTCCTTCCTTCCTTCCTTCCTTCCTTCCTTCCTTCCTTCCTTCCTTCCTTCCTTCCTTTTTTCCTTCCTTTCTTTCTTCCTTCCTTCCTTCCATCAGATATAGCACTAAAGGTCCCTAGAGATATTCAAATCTAATTTCTACTTGGAATGTAATAGGGGTTTGAGGACTCACTGACATTTTGTTATTTGTAGATCAGAGGAACAAGCATTTCCATTCAAGCTCAACGGCATTTTGGTCTATCATAAGCCAGAAGGGGAACTTGAGCAATGTCTAGGAGTTCTAAAAAAGAGATACAACCTTCTAGAAAGCAAAGTGAGAAAGAAGTAGGGAATGCAAGCTCTGAGAAGCAGAAGCAGCTGTGGAAAATTCCCAAGATCCACCCGGCATCCAGCTGGGCTGGGAAGAATTAGTGTTTCTGGGGAAACAAGAAAAAAGGAGAAACTGAAAAATAAATAAAAATAGAAAGATGGAAGTGGGCTTCTGCAGAAATCTCAGAATAAAAGACTGAGACTGAAGCTACCGATTGTACTCATCTCCACAAAAACTGAGAGAAGTTCCAAAAAATAAAAAAAAGTCTACTCTTCCTACACCTTCCCTTTCCCATGCCTGTCCAATAATAGATCCTATATAATATTCTTGGTTGATTTATTTTACCTAAACAATTCCTGTATCCTTATTTTCCTTGAAATATAAAGATGGTTAGTTAGAAATAAAAAAAATTAATAAAATTATGGCAGAAAGCTGACCATCTGTCCAAAAGCTATGAATTTTCTTAACTGGGGGCTCTAAATTATTACATATATAATATATACACATATATTTTATATATAATATAATATGTATATATATATATATAATATATATAATTAACATCCATTATAGCCTTAGAGAACATGGTTCAAAAAATTTAGGTCCAAATCCTACTTTTGACACATTCTGGCTATTAATCATGAGCAAGTCACTTAAACTCTCTACTTCAGGCAAATCTCTAAGATTATAAATTGTAAAGCTATTGCTTATCTGCATTGGTAGAGGGAGTTTTCTCACTGAGAACATTTTTATAGGTAATTCTCAAAATTATCTATAAGATGTTCTACCAGAATACAATGTTACCTAATTATATTCCATCCTGCACACTACCAATATTATTCTTTCTAAAATAATTACTGTAGCATTATATGCTATTCCCTTGCTCAGAAATGTCCAATTATTCAGCATTGCCAATGGGAAAAATTCAATTCATTCATCTTGGTATTCAAAAACATTTATAATCTCATTTTAGATATGAAAATTGATCTTCAACTACTTCAAAATATAAACTCTTCCCTCATCAAACAAGTTGGTTCAACTTTTTATAAATTGTATATAAAAACTTAAAAATATTAGATTGCGTGTAGAATGAGGCACATGGCTTGCTCGGTCTGTGGTCCATTCAAATTCTTCCAAAAGGCAACACTTTATAATGTGTGCTACATATGAGGCTTACAATTCTCTCCTAGGTCTATGAGACAGCTCTTCACTCTGGCATTGTCTGGCTTGCTCCAACTGTGTTCTCATATTAATAGGTCTAAGTTCCCAGATATAGACTATGACATCATGGTTATGTTCAAACTCTCAAAACGGTCTGGGGGAAACACTTTTGAGGACAAAGGCACTTAACCTTCCTCATCACTCTAACGCTTGAGCCTCAACCCAAAATATTATCTCCCTATATAACCAGCCACTCAGAATGACACATTTAGATCTTAAACACAATAATTTATTCAAAAATATGACAAAAGAAATATTATTATAGTTACTGATATGTTAAATCAAAGGCATAAATAATAGAGTCTAAATATAAACCCAGATCATTCTCTCCCACCAATACACTCAATAGCTATGATGAAGAGTAGGCATTCTATTCTATACTTATTATAGGAACTTGGCACAGAAAAATCTGAGGAAAGAAAACTCAAGTGCTTAGGAAAACTCATAACTCTAGACTGCAGTCTTTGATTTGATGTGATTCCAGTTAGAAACATCTGCAACACATAAAACTGCTTCTCTCTTCCCTGCTTGACTATTGGTTGACTCACCACTCTTCAACCAGGAAAATTCTCTTTTCCTCTTCACTCAAACATAGCCTTTAAACACTCTTTGGATAACTGTGCTTTTTAAAATGGTGTTTAGAATGTGTTAGCTTTTGCCATGAATCCTCTTTAAACCAGAAAACTGCCAAGCTCCTCAAAATGGCTATCACTATACAGATTAGTCCAGCCAGACATTCCCTCATTTTGATACTGCACTGTCCAATTAAAACATAGCTTGTAGAAACACTTTTTAAGTTCATTTTTTACTACTCATGAGGATACTATAGCAGTGGCAAAAAGCCCCTCTGCCTTTCCTTTTCAGGCCAGTGTTGATGGCAAAGAACAAGTGCTTATAAAAAGCCTCGCCTATCTCCTACTTTAGGTGACACTGAAGGGCATCTATCACCTAAGTACCAACCTAGGAGTTTCCTATGTCAATGCAGTCATAGGTCTAGTCCCTATCCCTATTAACTCTGAAAATGGTTGCTCAAACATCAGGACTATCAAGACATTATCATAAGACCCAATTAAACTAGGGCATCCCCAAATTATAAGATTAGGAAAAAAAAAAAGCATTGTGTTCTCTATCCTCAAAGGTAATAATTAACTGCAAAGACCAAGAAGGAAATTGTGGACCCTATAAGGTTAAGTAGTTTTCCCAAAGTCACAAAGGTAACAAGTTTTAGAATCAGGACTCAAATTCTGTGCTACACAACTTACGACCCCAGGTTCAGTAGTCTTCCCACCCTACCTTGTTGTTTTCCGACAATGACGCATAAATCAGGGAGTCAAATGGTATTTGAAGTACTCACTAGAATGTTCCAGTAGAGGCAAAGTTGACATTTGAATGAGGTAATCAGACAAATTCCTAAATAGGGAGGGGAAATCCCAGCCCAGGGCAAATGAGGCAGTTTCAGTGTTGGCATGAGGGCAACTGAAATGAGAGAAGCCAGGCAAGGCTGGAACCTGAAGGTCTGTTAAGCACCAAAATCTAACAAGCTACAAAGGGCACAGAAACCCAATTTCAGACCAGGATTCAGGCTAGGAAACCACGGGAAATCAGCCTACAATGCCAGAGTTGATTATTTGTCTGTCTCATCCTGTGTGCATAGGGACTAGATCATTTTTGGGGGGCACCTGGTTGTCCCCACCACTTCCTTGAAAGTGGTATGTGGGATAATTATGCACTTCAAAACCTAGTGAAATAGAAATAAAAATTCCTCCACAAGCCTTGAAAAAGCACCTTAACTGAGAAAGAATTCATACCAAGTCATCATTGCATTTCCAATGCCCTATTAATAAGTCTCCCAGCTTCTTGTCCCTTGGTGATGAATTGGACAGGTGTCTAGGTGTGCAAAAGGCCATATCTATCTTCCTCCAAATGTAGTTTTTCATCCATCCTTCTGTACTGCCTACTGAGCTGCCTGAACTAACCAGTGGGTTCAGAGTCTGTAAGGAATGAGGGACACACTTGATAACTACAACTGTTTGTTAGCCTTGTGAGGGGAATTACAAGAGTGAGAATGATTGGGCAATATAGTCCAGCTGCTCAGCAAGGTAAACACACACACACACACACACACACACACACACACACACAGAGCAATGGACAAGGAAGGCAGGGGAAAAGGGATGGCACATATAGGGAGAAAAGAGAAATACTCGCCAGCCATGTTTCAAGGAGCCTTCTTACCATACACTATCAGTAATGGGCAGTCTCCAGATGAAAAGAAGCACTGTGCTGTTGAAGCCTGGGCATTTTATTATCTCACAGGGGCTTAGCAGGGGAGTGGCAGCTCCAGAGCTTCTGTAGGTGGGTTTTTCAAATGATGGCAGTGTTCTTGCTGGTGGGCCCTTTTCAATGGGGATGAAGGCCCAGACCATTAGACCCAAACTGACTGCCCTACTGACTTGAAATCTTTGATTATTTCTAATCTGGAGTATAGGACTCAAAAAGCATTGCTATAGTAGCAATAACAGTAACAACAACAACAACAATGGCATTAATACATATTTCTATAGTGCTTTAAGGTTTTGCAAAAAGCTGTATATATATTACCTTTTGTAAACCTCACAATAATACTTAAATAGGTGAAATAGGTATTATTATTATCTTCATTTTATAGATGAGGAAACTCAGAGGTAGGCTATGGATATACATATAAATATGTGTACATGTGAGTTGTTTTTTTTCTCTTGTAAACAGATTACTGCCTTCTTTCCTGAATTTTGGGTCCATTTGGCACATCATCTGAATACTCAGAATTACTTAACCAATATAAATTGCTTTAGGTTGGTAATATCCACTCACTCTTTGATGGCACTGCTTTAGAAGATTCTCCTTGAGAGATTGAATGTCTGTTAAGTGATTATTTGTCTGTCTCATCCTGTGTCCCTAGGAACTAGATCTTTTTTTTTTTTTTTAGGCAATTGGGGTTAAGTGACTTGCCCCCAGGGTCACACAGCTAGTAAGTGACAAGTGTTTGGTCTGAGACTGGATTTGAATGACTTCAGGGCCGGTGCTGTATCCACTTCACCACCTAGCTGCCCCTGGGACTAGATCTTTTTATGGGGGCACCTGGTTGTTCCCACCACTTTCTTGGAAGAGGCATGTGGGGCAATTGTGGCAGAGGCAGAGAGGTTAATTGACTTAGATAGTATTACATAGCTAGTAAGTATCTGAGGGCAGATTTGATTTGAATTCAGTTCTTTCTGACTCCAAATCCAGTCCTCTTTACCTCACTGTGCTACCTAGTTGCAGTTATAATGGAGTTCAGCCTGATCTCTCAACCCCAAAAGAGATTGTCCTTTCTAAGGTTAGAACAACCTGAAAACCCCTGAAAGCCCAGGTGATACTTCAACACTTGAGACTGTGATGACGTAATTTACTCTTCCTCTCTCTGCCCTTGCTCCCAGGAGATATTCTGATTTTTGTTATTGCCATTTGTCTGATTATCTGCCTTTCCAAGTTGTCTTTAATGCCCTTATTTTTAATCTAGTTCCTTGATTCTTCTTTCCCTCCTTCTATCACAAACCTTTAGTAACTACTTTGGAGCTTCTCTTTCCCATTTTAGTAACGAGTCTCACTTATATGCCTCATGTCTGTCCATGCCTTGACCCCACATGGAATTGACTCTGCCATCATCTTCTGGCTTCCCCTGACCAAGTGTCTGACCAAGTTCCATGTTAACTAGTAGCCCCTCCCCTCCAGCTCTCTGGTCTCAGCTGGGCCTGCTAGCCTTATAATACCACCTCTACTTCTGCTCCAACAGGCAGTGCCCTCCTAGGCCTCCCTCTGGTTAAGCCCAGTTGAACCTGAACAGGCCTAGAAACTGCCAAAATGGAGTTAGTCGATCAATAAAAAATCATTTCTCCACCCAGAACAAAGGCAATATGAGGGGCAGGGGGAACAGCAATACTACCATAGTCATCAGAGTGGATCCAAGTAGTTTATAGATTGCATTTTGCAAAGTATGTCCTCAAAAAGACAAGCACAACATTATCTACACTTTCGAAGTGAGGAATGAAGCACAAACAGTTTAGTTTCTGGGTTTATTCCATATTCTAATTCGTATCCATCTCAGTTATAACCTGCTGCCATTTTTCCTAGTAGAAAAAAAATAAAAGCTCTTTATTTTTGAATCCCTTTTCCCATTGAAAGGCTTTAGCCTCATGCACAGACCAATGTTTCTGACAAGCTCGAAATTAGCCTGTTTATATGAAAAAAAAATTATTGTTGATAGTCCTCCACAAAATGCAGACATTCAGGGCCCATGGTTATTGTCCATAACTCTATAGCAATACATGACTTGGATGTTATTGTCTTATAGAAGGATTGGGGAGTCTGAACATGATGACTATAGGGTAATGGGTACTGGATAAATTCTCAGCTCAGCTTGTGGTTCCTTTTGTAGGCAATAAACACACATAATTAACTTACTACCACAGAACTAAACAAAATAGGGTGAATGCCCTCACAGAGATTATAATAAAGTAGTGTCATATAATTTACATCTGGAAGGAATAATAGTAGTCAACTAGATTAACCTTTTCATTTACAGATTAAAGAATTTAAGATCAGAGAGAATGGGGCAGCTAGGTGGCAAAGTGGATAGAGCACCAGGCTTGGAGTCAGGAAGACTCATCTTGGTGAGCTCAAATCTGGCCTCAGACATTTGCTAGTTGTGTGACCCTGAGCAAGTCACTTAACCCTGTTTGCCTCAGTTTCCCCATCTTTAAAATGAGCTGTAGAAGGAAATGGCAAATCATCCAGTATCTTTGCCAAGAAAACCCCAAAGGGGGTCACAAAGAGTTGGACGTGACTGAAACGACTGAACGATAATAAAATCAGAGAGGCTAGCTTACTTGCCAAGGTCAGATAGAAAATAAAAGATGTACTCTCCGAACCCAGGTCCTCTGATTCCAATTCTAATACATTTAACAGACATTCAGTCTCTCAGGGAGAATCTTCTAAAGCAGTGCCATCAAAGAGTGAGTGGACATTATCATCCTAAAACAATGTATATTGGTTAAGAAATTATGAGTATTCAGATGATGTGCCAAATGGACCTAAAATTCAGAAAAGAAGGCAGTAATCTGTTTAAAAGAGAGAAAAACAACTCACATATAAATATATACATATATATATACATATATATATACACACACATATAAGTATATGTGTTTCTATGTATATTATATTTATATATTAATACATATACATATATAGATATATTAATGATACAATTTTACATTTAATCAGTCAATAAGCAGGTATTAATTAAGAGCCTATTTTGTTTCAAGAACTATGCTCAGTACTGAGGATCCAAAACCCAAAATGAAGTCATCTCAGTCCCCATAGAGTTTTCATCCCTTGGGGTTGACATGTGCACAAGTAAACATATGCACAGTAATCAAAAATAAATGCATTTTTGTTGGGGGTGAGGAAGAAGAGCACAAGTAGGTAAAGGGATCAAAAATGTTTTCAGGTTGTAACTGTAGCTTGAGCAGTTTTGAAGGAAACACATAATTCTAAGAGGCATTGGATAAAGATACTTGAGGAACTAATACCATTAACACATCTAAAGATATAGCTTTTTACACAATAAATACATTCCTGAAAAACACTGAATTAAAAACATCAGCCCATTTCAATGCTCCAGCAAGTTTAGTAGTCAAAAAAAGCCTTAGGAGAATGCTTCTGTAAAGCCAGAACTGTTTTTGTAACATGAAAAATCCCTACCTAATATGTGTATTTGATCTATTCGTGGTTTTTTTAATACCTTGTTTTCATAAAGTGGAGCATACCAGTAGCTGTCTGCCAGTAGAGCTGAAATCCAATATCTCTCCTGCCTTGGCTCTGCGCCCTAATATGCATCATTCTTTACTGATAAAAGCTGCATCATTATCTTTCTGAAAGTATCAGTTCCTGCTAAGGAAGAATGGGAGACTACTCTCTAAGTCACTGACTGGCTGGTCCAATTCCATAGTTGTCCAGATAAGCTGCCCTGTTAAGTAGGCAAAATTTAATCTTATATCAGGAACCTGATTCAATGCCATCTGGAAATTCCATGAAGGATTTCGAAAGCCATACTTTCCCCAATAAATTGTGCCTTTGGTTGTCATTGTAAATGGAACTTCTTAACTTCCCTACCTCTCATAGTTGGCATTTCTCTACTTTATACCCTATCAATTCAATAATGCTGAGAGCTGGATTATCTTTTGAGCCAGGATGTTAAACTTGCTGGTCTTGCATGGAAGCTAATTATTCCAGTGATCTCCACATTTTTTTTTGTCTTTCACTCCTATCAATAAAAAAGCGCATATAACTCCAGTATTTATATATTTATTTTTAAATTTTATGTAATAGTATACTAATCATAAGGCATTTTTTTTTGGCAAGGCAATCATGGTTAAGTGACTTGCCCAGGATCACACAGCTAGTGAGTATCATGTGTCTGAGGTTGGATTTGAACTAAGGTTCTCCTGACTCCAGGGCCGGTGCTCTATCCACTGTGCCACCTAGCTGCCCCCATAAGGCATGTTATAAAGCAGAAAAATAGAAACATTTAAAGTATGAGGGAAAGTGAAATGATATTTTATCCTAGAGTCCATAGAAAGTGACAGGAATTTACCTAGTCAGGGATTGATGGAGTCAGACTTGAATCACAGGAAGATAACTTTGGCAACCAAGTAGAAGATGAATTGAAGAGGGTCGAGACTTGAAACAAGGAAAGCAACTGGAAAGCTATTGCACTGTTCCAGGTGGGAAGTGATGAAGGAATGAACAAGAGTGATAGATATATGACCAAAAAGAAGGGGCTAGATTTAAAAGATATTGTGGAGCAAGAACCTTCATATGTGAGAGTGAGAGTAAGAAGGTAAACATGCAACCCAGGATGACTAGAACAACCTTGTCAGTGATATCTTGTAAGTAATAAAGAAGTATAGAAGAGGGGTAGATTTGTAAGGAAAAATAATATAATGATCTTTCTAAGGAAGACCACAAATCATTTGTGCCTAGCCATCTTACAGGGCTATCCCTGACCTACCCAAGATGAAAACAAGGAAGACCTAGTTTATGCTTACACACAGATCCTGCCCTAAGAGTAGTGTCCACCACAGCCATGAGTTTTTCTTAGAGACTGAGAATGGGTATGCTTGCATTTGGGAGATTTTTTCCAATGGCATCTGTGAAGCTCCTATTGTAGGTAACCATGTAGATGTCAGGTTCAAGATGCCTTGAAGGGGCAATACTTAATTCAAAAAAGTGAAGTAGGTGGATTGCAAAAAGGAGGGAGAGTGGAATAGAGAGTGTTAGAGGAACATCTGTGAATGTGTTTGTGTTGGAAACAATTCCCACAATTGGTTATTTCAAGAAGAGTGTGATGAGAATCATCTTCCTACCTCTGATTGATTCATCATGCACCCTTTGATGTCAAGCCGCTTTGGAGAACACTGATCTAGCCAATTTCATGATCTAATGTACTCTAAAATAACTAATGGATAAATTATTTGAAGAAATGTTTCACTTTGAATAAGGATTTGGACTAGATTTATGGTTTCATTAGTACAGGGAATTACCAGGTAAAGAAACACTCCATACCATTCATTTTGCCATCTTTTTTGGCAAATAGTCATAGCTACCTAGAACACTGAGAGGTCAAGGGTCACAGAGCAAGCATTTGTCAGAAGTGGAACTTGAACCTAGGTCTTTCTGGGCAACTAACTATTTAATATATCATATTGCAGATGTGTTTCATGATTTGAGTTTATTTCTCTAAACAATGAAACTCAAACAATGCAAATGCTTATTAAAAATAATAATCATTCATTATATTATTCATGAGACTGAAAAAGTGCTACTTATTTTTTCAACTATGTGTCTGAGCACTTCAGTGCATCCTTGTATGCAATCAGCAGGGAAATCTAACAAATCCTGATACATGGTGGAATCTGACTGCCTGGATATGTAATAGTGACATAAATAACCTTGGGAAGGTGTTACTGCAAGGATAGGCCAGAGAAAAGGTGCTACAGAATAAGGAAACTCACTTGATTTAAGGAAGTACAATGACAGATTTTCTGTTATGAAAAGCTACTGGATTCTATAATACATAAGAAGAACATAGGGATATATATGAGAAAACATCCTCCTATAACTTGAAACACATTTTTTAATATAAGAAAAATGTAATCTCATGTTATTAAATGTTATCATGTATATGAATCTGTATATACCTGCAAATATTGATATATATATATGATTATATATCATATAAATATGTATATACCCACATATATTGGTGTATATATGCATATATATATATCTTATGTTGTATTATATTTTTTATTTATTTTGTTAAAAAGTATCAGGTATTTAGTCATATTGCTTCTGCCTGCCACTGATATCATGACAACCGAACAACAAGCAAAATGGAACAATCACTCCCAAGGGCTGAATGATCACAAAAAGGCTTTAATAAGTTTCTCTTTAACCAACCTCAGAATTCAGTGTTCACATTATTCTCTAACAGCCTGACATATTCCTTCCTAAACCCAGCAGTGCTCTTGGAATAGATTGAGGATACAAGTGAGGGAGGTTGAAAGGAAACCTTGAAGTGGGGGAGGGAGTCTTACAACAAAAAGCTGCTTCTACATTTACTGTGTTTGACCTTGAGGGACAGAAAAGAAAAAGGGAGAGAAAGAGAGAGAAAGAGAAAGAGAGACAGAGAGAAAGAGAGAGAGAGAGAGAGAAAGAGAGAGAGAGAGGGGCAGAGAGAGTCTTTGACATATTATCTCACCTGTATATACAGAATTCAGGAAAAAACTGGGATCAAGATTAAAAACATATGTGTCAAAGAGGTAATTCAAAGATCATGGTTGCTTAAAGTCTTTTTATTGGAATCCTCAATATATTCCAAGGGACTCCAACCTATTGGTGAGTTAGGAGGATGTCTACCCCAAGCATGTGAAGACTTCCCCTGAAAGAATGGGCAGATAGAATAATTTGTTCCAAAGCCCGTGATGGTGGTTAAAAAAGGTGCTGTGGAATGCTTCTCAGAAGTTTATGCACAATTCTCTCTCCTCTCCATTTAATCAAATATCTTGCTTTCTGAACTAGCTCCCTGGTTTTCTATACAACCCACAACATGGTAGCAAGCACTTCATTCAATTAGAACAGACTTCCTATGATACCTAATTGAAATTACTTTGATTGATTCAAGGTGTCAAGGGAACTGAGATATGTTCTCCCATGATATGTGTATTAGAGCTTAGGATTTTATCACTTATTTAAGTAGAGTAGAATAATTGATGATCGGTTCAATGACCTCCACCCTTACACTCATATTGTATCATCAAAAGGCTTCATGTTCATTTAGCACCACTTGATAATTTGTTTTCTTAGTACCAAAGAGTAATAAATGACAAATAGCAAAAGGTTGCTAGTCAAAAAGTCTATCCACCTCTGAGACTGGTTCCTTTACACGCACAGATTCACACACACACATTTCATTCAAGTATGCTTTGTTCATATCCGGGAAAACCTGAAAGGTATCAAACTCACAGATACCAGCCACAAGTGCTGACAAAACTCAGGCACTGGAACCAGATTAAAATATAATCGGAAAATGTTTAACAAAGTAAATCAAAATATAATACAGAATAGAGGATGTTAATTTGTGGGTTTCTAAGAAAATGTGCTGGGGCAGGGATCCCTTTCCATTTGAGTTTGACACTACTGGCTTACTAAATCACAAGGTCTTTCCTCAATGCAGGAACTCTTAAATTGAGCCAATTTACGGGTACCTTCAGAAAAAGATCATCTATAGTGGTACTGCAGGTTCATGTGTGTGTATACATACATACCTATATATACATACGTGCACACATGCGTACGTATATATGTATGTATTTCAGAGGACCCTGAGGAGCCTGTATTAATTCTAAAATGTTTTCAAAATATTGGGCTAATCTGTGAATGCTTCAATTGACCCTTGAATGTCTCCTCAAATCTCTGTCTCTCTGTGTCTCTGTGTGTGTGTCTCTTTCTCTGCCTCTTGCTCTCTCTCTCTCTCTTTCTCTCCCTCTCTCTTTTCTGTCTCTTTCTCTCTCTATATATACATTCATACATACATGTATATACTTATATATATGAAATATACATGTAACATATATATGTATATATTTCCCTTCTTTCATCCAAAATAAATATAAACTAAAGCAAACAGTGCTTGTCCATGACTAGCTCAACATCATACATATGAAGAGTTTAGAAGATAATCTATTATTGATTCTACCTATTTGTAACACTACTTTATGGACTGAGTTAGTACCTAGTCAGCCAAAAGAAAGCCAGAACAAACATTAATTACCAATTACCTTTGAGCACACTTTGGGTATCATTTGAAAAAATCCCAATCATACATTACTCACTCTTCTATCCCATTACCATTTAATAAGAAGAGAAAAAACATTTATATAGTACCTACCATATGCCAAGCACTTTGCCCATATTATCTCCTTTGGTCCTCATATTAACTGTGGGGTAGGTACTGTTATACCTTCCTTTTACAAAAGAGGAAACTGAGGCATATAGAGCTTAAGTGATTTACTCAGGGTCACAGAGCTAGCAAGTGTCTGAGGTCAAATTTGAGTTCAATTCTTCTTGCCTTAGGATTCCATCTACTGCACCATCTAGCTGCCTCAATTTAATTTTATCTATTGCATAATTTTAAAACTACCAGAGGCTACCCAGGGCTGTAAGGGTCAACTGAAGTGATATTTGTATAGTACTTATCACCATGCCTTGCACAGAGCACTTAATGAATGCTTATTTCTGTCCTTCCACCTAAATATACATAAACCTCAGTACAAGGACATCAACCAATATACATATTTCTTACCATACAACATAAATATATGGCTTTCCTTTTATTTTCTGTTACTTTCCACTGTATGTATAAGCACTAATGCCTAAGCTTTTAATACACAGCTTTTAATGCATTTAAACTGAACATAGCTTCTCACTCTCAATATTCATGGGTATGCACCGAGAAAAAAGAATATGACAAAAGGAGAAATCTTCCTGGAAGAAAGAGGTTTGGTATAGATGTCTACTGAATATTTTAAAGACCATTTGAACCTTGTGATTCTATTGAAGTTGAAAACAAGCCCATTTTTTTTTTCTTTATGCCTCTCTGGGTTTGCCTATTCCTTATCTCTTCTAGTGCTGGTTTGGGCCCTGCTGATTTTTATAGCCTTTTGCTTATCTGCCTTATAGTGCCAAGTTTTAAAAGACTGACAAAGCAAAATGGTTTGTTATATGTGGGATGTTCATTATACCTAGGGCCAATTATTTCTTAAGTTAATTCTGTGAATAGACAATAAACACTGGATATATAGTACCTGTGGGAAAGTGACTGTAAATAAGGAAGAACAAAAAGTCCAGGAATGAACTAGCCAATTTTAATGAAAAAGGATGCTTTTAAGGAGAACTTGTATCATTAGGCAACATATTTAGACAGTGTGTTAGATGGATGCTTTATAACAGACTTTGTTAAGAGTGCTCACTTGAACACATTTCTGCTTCAGATCCAAGTCACTAACTCCACACAAAAAAGTAAGTGCATGAAGTCCTGCTCATTTGGAGAAATGTCCCCTGGATGTCCAGGAATCAGAAAAAAAAATTCTAAAATCCAAATAAATAAATGAAAGAGTAGTCAAACCTAAAAGGAATGTGAACCCTTTGCTTCCTCAACAAAGAGATCAAGAAAGTATCACCTGGGCCAGCTAGGTGTCACAGTGGATACAGCATTGACGCTGGAGTCAGAACGACCTAAGTTCAAATTCGGCCTCAGACACTTACTAGTTGTGTGACCCTGGGAAAGTCACTTAACCCCGATTACCTTAAAAAAAAAAAAATATATATATATATATATATGAACTGGAATGCTTGTTTCTTTTAGAAGCACCAGGTAACGTGGAACCATTATGACCACCCATTGCACATCTGGTGCATTTTCAAGAGTTTCCTGTATTGTGGGAAATGGAGCAAAAATGAGATTGGGGGAAGTGGGAAAGTGCTGTCTCAGCTTTCCTGGGAGAGTTCTTTCTTAATTGGAGTCCTAGGTCTTTCTGCCTCTGGTCTTTCTTCTCTCCAATCCATCTTTCCCTTAGCTAAAAAAATAATCTAAGGCAAAGGTCAGATCATATCATCTCCATGCTGAAAAATATTCAGGAACTTCTCTCTATCCACAGGATAAAATTAAAACCCCTTAACTTGGAAAATAAGATCCACAAAAATCTAGTTTCAAAAATGCTTAACTTATTTTTCCAACCTTATTTCACTTGGTTACAGTTTATTATAGGGATCTTTCTGCTGTTATTGCCACCACTTCCTCTCCTCACTCTCGCTTCTCAACCCTTTGCAAACTGTCTTCCAACTTCATTGGTCAACAGAAATTACATTCTCTAAAGTAACAGATGAAAATTTAATTGCCAAATTTGATGATCTTTTCTCAGTTTTAATTCTTTTTGTCATCTCTGTAGCAGTTGACATTGTCAACTGCCTCTGCTCCCTAGATAATCTCTCATCCCTGTGTTTTTATGATGTTCACATTTCTCGATTCCATCACAACTTGATTGTTCCTTCTTATAACCTCTCACTGGATTAGCATCAAAATCACACTCTAACTGTGAATGTTCCCCGAGTCTTTGTCTTGGATCCTCTTCTCTCGATAATTTTTTTTCTTTTTTTTTTCTCCTTGAGAATCTCTTAAGCTAAATGGATTTAATTTTCATGTTATGGAGATAACTCCAAGATTTATATATCCAGCCCTCATCTCCCATCAGACCTTCATTGCCAACTGCTTATTGAATATATTAAACTTGTGTCCTAGAAATATTTTAAATATAACATGTCCAAAATAGAAGTCATTTCTTCTCCACACAACCTTCCCTTCAACCAAACTTGTCTATTTCTGTTAAAAGCATCATTATTATTCCAGTCTCTCAGGTTCAAAACTTCATTGTTATCCTTACCTCTTCATTTTCCCTTACAGCACATGTGCAGTGAGTTGCTTAGTCTTGCCATTTCCCCCTCTGTTATAGCTCTCACATATGTCTCTTTCTCTCCATTCAGACAGCCTCTACTCTAGAGATTCTTATCCCCTCTCTGTCCCAAACTATTGCAACAACCTCTTAATTGGTCTCCCTGAGTCAGATCTCTTCCCCTTCCAATCCATCCACCATAGAGCTGCCAAACCAATTTCCTCTAAGCATAGAACTTACCATATCACTCCCTTACTTAACAAACTCCAGTAACTCCAGGATAAAATATCATCTATTCTTGTTTTTAAAGTCTTTCACAACCTTCCCCAAAATCTGTCTTTCCAGTGTTATTACATATCCAGCCATGAGAGAAACAGAATTAGGTATAAAAATCCAGCCAGGATCTCTCTCTGTTCATCATACATGGTACTCCTCATTTCTTTATTTCTTTTCAATGTCCATCTTCCATGCCTCAGATGCACCTCTTTCTCTTATAATCCTCTTCCTTCAAGACACAAATCAAGTACCACTTTTTACATGGCCAACTATTATATCTTATATTTAACTACCTTGTATTTATTTCTTTACATTTGTTGTGTCTATATCTATATATAGGTACAAGTAATACATCTACCTATGTGTAGAGATAAATATAGGTAGATATAAATATAAATGATATAGATATTGGTATAAGTAAATGTAAATGTATAAAAAAGAGGTAAAGGTAGAGAGATAGATATATAGATAGCTGATATGAATATTTGTTGTTGTTGTTGTTCTAACACAGCATGTAAACTCTTTTGGGTTGTTTCATTCTTTATTTGTATCCCACGTGCCAAGGACAGTGCATGGTAGGCGATAGATGCTTGATTAATTCTCTAATTCAACTCTCAATTTAAAAAAAAATATGACCCCCATGTCTATATAGGCAATCTTTATCTTTCTCCTATAGCTCAGTCACACGTCACCAGTGGTTTTCAGGACATCTCTACTTGATTGTCTCATCAATATCTGCAACTCAACAAATTTAAAATGAAAGTCATTATCTTCTTTTATAAACTCATCCTGAATGATATTCATTACCTTTTCTGTTACAATTATCACTTTGGACTGAATGACTCTAAAATACATTTTAGCCTTAATATTTTCATCCTCTGATCCGAACTTCTTTTTTTGTGTTGAGGGTACCACCACTCTTTCTGTCATGGTTTCACAAACCTTAAAGTCATCCTGGATTTTTCCCTTTTGCTCAAGTTCCATGTCCAGTTTCCAAGCTTTAGAAATGAGTCTTCCAAAATAGCTTTCACATCATTTACTGCCATTAAATCTTGCCTAGGGTATTATAATAACTTGCTAATTGGACTCCCTGCTTATAGCATCTCTGTTCTAATCCATCCTCCAGGCAGCTGCCAAATTAATATTACAGATCTGGCCAGATCAATGTTTGCTCAAAAATTTTCAGGTGATCCTATTGCCCCCAGATCAAAATGTAAAGCCCTCAGTCCAGCAGCCCTCCACAATCTGGCACCTTCCATCTCTCCTGATTGATAGCTCTCTATCATTCCTCCCATTGCCTATGCTGAGGCATCTGATTCAATATATCATAACACCTGCCTTTTTAAGTATAAATTCTTTCAGGGCAAGGACTTGGTGACTTTTATCTTTGTATTTCCGGTACTTAGTACATTAACTGGCACATAGTAGGCACTGAAAAAATACTTCTTGGCTGATTGATTCCATAGTACTCCTCTTCACACATTTTCAATTGAAATTGACCTACTATTCATTTCTTAAAGTTGATATTTCATTTTCTGTCTCTATGCCTTTACTCAAGTCACTTCCCATGTCTGGAATATGCTCCCTCCTCACCTATGCTAGTTTCCCTATCCTAGGCTCAGCTTTCTGTCACCTCTTTTGGGAAGCCTCTGTCACTCACCCCTGCCAATCATCAAGTTTCTCTCCATAAATTTTCAGTTGTTTATTTCTCTGTGTACATATTTTATATCCCACCTACCTTTAGTAGAATGCAAGGTTTTTAAAGTCAGGGATTATTTCATTTTTTGGTTTTATATCCCATGTGTTTCAGTTAACAATGCATGTTAGATGCTCAACAAATATTTGTTGAATGGGGTTGGATTAAGGGCAAGGACCATTATATTTTAAAAAATACAAAAACAAAACAAAAAAAAAACAAAAACAAAAACCCTTTATATTCCTAGTAGCTAACACATTGTAGGCATTTAACAAATGTGTTTTAAATTAAATTGAACTGTGGGGTAGTATTAACCTGGAGAAATAACCACCATAATTATCCAATGAATTCCTAGATAATTCTCAATATCCAATATCTCGTCCGTCTGGGATGGGTCTGTCTCTGCAATACTTATTATCTGAATGCAGGAAGGTGGACCTCATTAACTAACTCAAGGTCTTTTTTAGATCTGTAACACTAGGACCAAGATTTATTATATAGTTGTTCATGTCAGGTTCTAAGAGTTTTCATTTTTTTGAATTTTGTTTACTCTAATGTCACTATACCCAGTTGGTAGGTATAAATACAGGTATACACACACATATAAACATATACACACAAACATATATATTTGTTTGTTGTTTTTGTTCAGGTGTTGCAGTCATATCTGACTTTTTGTGACCTCATTTGGAGTTTTCTTGACAAAAATACTGAAATGGTTTGCCATTTCCTTGTTCAGCTCATTTACAGATAAGGAAACTGAAGCAAAGAGACTTAGGTGACTTGCCCAGGGTCAAACAGCTAGTAAATGTCTGAGACCACATTTGAACTCAAGTCTTTCTGGCTCTAGGCCCAGCTCTCTATCTACTATACCACCTAGCTGCTCTATATTTGTTTATAAGGATGTTTATTATAAATGTAGCCTTTCAATAAGTTATGTATCAAAGAGATGCTATAGCAACGAATCCAATATGCCAATCAACAAAGAGCAGATGTCATCCTTTCCATGATAACTGATTAAGTCTACACTAAGCAGAAGCAGGCCCTATCCAGTTCCACTTAATCTTTGAAGTTTCTTCTCCAATATTCAAATGTAAATTCTCAAAGCAGGCTATATTTCCTTTCAGACTTTTCCTTGAAGAAGTTGATCACAAACATATAGTCAGTTTAGGCTTTAGGACACAGATAATGACAAAAGATAATATATATTCAGTAACTATACAATGTACAAATGAGAATAGACTCATGTAAAGCACAGCATGGCAAAAACTCATCCCTAATATGAAGGCCAGACTCTCAGACACAGAATTATCATTTGGACTACTCCTCTCCCTCCTTCTCAGTATCCTGCAAATTCCTGCCTTGGGGCTATTACTGCTCCTGTTTCTTCTGCCTGGAATATTCTTCAAGATGTTGGTCTATAGTAGAAAAAACAGAGTTGTGAAGGCAGAAAACCATGGTTACATTTCTAATTTACCCATATATTCTAATATACCCAGATATACCAACATATTACTCATATTACTCATATTATATATATATATATGTGTGTGTGTGTGTATGTGTGTGTATATATATATATATAAAATACCCATATATACCCATATATATATAAACCTATATATACTATTCAATTCAAGTCTCTAAACTTCCATTTTTAATCTATGAATAGGCAGTAGGTCTGTTGCCCATGCTACTGCTTCTTGAAGCCACAGATAAGAGTTGAGTTTCAGGTGGACATTAAAGGTGGTTGAATAGCCAGGGCTTAGCAAGCCCTTACATCAGAGGTGCTAATCTTCCTTGAAAATCCATATACCCTTTATATCTCTTAAAAAGAACATAAATGTGCAACATTTTTGTTGTCATTTGCTTCTGCCAGTCCAAATCCTAGCCATTAATTAAATCACAATTTGTTTCCTTTTGTGAAGTCTTCCCCAACTACTTTAATTCTTCTGAATTTTGCCCTTCTTTATATTTCTAAAGTATATATCTATAACATGTAATTTAACATTTGGTAGTATAAGCTGATAAATTTTCTATTTGGTTTTTGTATATAACTAGACTCTCCAATGAGCTCCAGAAAGGCAGCTACCATATGTTGTGTTTAACTTATATCTTCCATGACACTCAAGACAATTGAAGGATACAAGTATAATTAAAGGTATGATTTGTATCACTGAAAGAGGCAATATAAGGAGTCAAAGTGGAGACAATGAAAAGAAAATTAAAGAGCATTGAAGGCAATTTCCTTTAGAATTACAACACTAAAAACCCAGTAAAAATGTATTAATTCAGGATTTGTAGTAAGTTGGACAGAAGCTGCATTGAAATGCACTTCTGTCTCAAATCTAAGGATTTGCTAAGTAAATTGATAGTGGTTAAAAAGTCTGCCTGTATAATGTTAAATCTGCTTTGGAGAAATGCTTTTCACACATTTTCAGGCACATATTTACATATAACAATCATTCTTTCCTCATTAAGGAAATCCCATGAAGACTTCTATTAAGCAATATTTTACAATTACTTATGTGGACGTCAGAGTAATATTCTATTATGAATATTCTATAGTCTATTCACTAATTAAGTTTGATCTTTCTGTAATTACTATAAATTAGTATTGCTTTCTATTGGTATCATATGAATATAGGGGTCTATCCATATAGCTTGCATTAAAGTTTCATGCTGCTGGACAATATTAATGACAATACCTTATAGTGAAATACTTTTGTACTTAAGTTATTAAACTTCCTTATAATATCATAAAATCTATTTGTGTCATAACAGTTCTTATTATATAACTTATAATGTTATGGAAGTATTTTCATAAATTGTATTTTCCTTTACATTGAATGGATTTTCATTTCTATTAGAGTCAGACTGGAAAACATGAAATAGAAATTCTCTTCTCAGTCCATTGTGTGACCTTGGGCAAGTCATTAACCATGCAATTTTTCATATTCCTTTTCTACAAAATGGAAAAGTATCATCATTCTATCATGGATACAATGAAAAATTGCGTAGAAAAGTACTCATTAACTCATGTACATAAGTTAACAGAAACAGTTAAAATGAAGGATGGAAACAGAATTTATTGTGCCTCAGAGAAAAAAAATAAAAAGCACTGGTAAAAATCATGATCTCTCACAAGGCAACAGTAAAAATAGACGCAATCACTGAAAATGAACTTCCATAGACTTTCTGAACTCTCTTAGCTACTGGTGGTTATGTGGGAAAGTCAGCGTTTTGTTTTTTTTTTATTTTAATGTCAATAAATTTTATTGGATGCCGGGAGGAGAAATCAAGTCATAAAAATACACTGTCTGAAATCAAGCAAGACAACCAAACCACAAATAAACCAGGAAATTTTATGTTTGTTATTTCTATTTGTTTTCAAGAATTTGAATACCACATGTGTATATGCAATTATACAACATCAAGTCAATCCCCCAAAGGCAATTCAACAACTATTTCCAGAAAGAAGACAATAACTAGAAGAATACCATTATTTCCATTCTATAGCAACACTATTGTAGGTAATAATTATGACTTTCAAAAAGAAGATGAATTGAAATAGCATACTACTGATAATATTTTGACCCACCATTTTTTATGCAATCATTTCCATGTTATGCAAATTAAGATTTCAATAGATCAGAAGGATTATATTTTTCCCTTTAAAAATAGGATTGAACTGACAATGAAGGTAATACTGTGACAACCTGAAGAGATAACCTATACTTACACTCCTGAGAAACCTGTTTATTTTCTGTGGTATGGCACAAAGTCTTAGAACGGAATTTCCATGGGAAATAAGTTTTATAATGAGTTGTTTTTTACTTTCCAGAAGTTTATCCTTAGGTAAGATAATTCCAGGGACCTCTGTGGCAAGTGGGAAAATCAATGGATCATATATTCATCAATATAAAGCTAGAAGGGACTTTTCTCCTCCTTACAGAGGAGAAAAAATCCTGAGGTGATGAGTACTTTGTCCTTTATATAGAAACTAAAGATGATGCCTTTCACAATAAAACTATTCAAATTAATTGGGAATTCACATAACTAGGAGCTTGATAAATTATCTTAGTTTTTGCTAATTTCTCATCTAATATTCATTTATCACATTATTGTAGGATATTATTATTGATGATAATAACTTATATTTATATAGCAGACAGGCAAGTATTTAAAAAAAAACTTTGTGACAGAGGTAATACAAATATGATTATTCCCATTTCATAAATGAGGAAACTAAGGCTCAGAGTTAAGTGATTTGACCACATAGTGAGAATAAGAAGACTTATACTGTCAATTTTACCTTTTATTTCTCTCACTGAGAAACAAATATCCACTTTTACTGCAAGAATGACACTTTAATTTCCCTCTGTGACATTCCCTCAACTTTTCCTACATTGTACATTCAGTACTGACTTAACCTGCATAGAAGGAAATCTATCTTCAAGCTCACTGACCAAAAAGAGGCTCCTATCCAGTTCAACCTTTATAAAAGAGGAACCTGGCCTTTTCTTGACCTAAAGATCTCTTGAGTCTTATTTCTTATTCCTGAGGATCTGCAGAGAAATTAACCATTCTCAGCAGGGAGAGTCTACAGACCATTTTCTTTTTAAACTATGTAAAAATGACCAGAAGGATCTCTAGAGTTGGTCAAGCATTTTGTGGGTATGGAAGGGGAAGTATCCTTGTAATCTTGCAACATGCTCCCCTGTATTGTAAAGGATCTACTGATTTGAAGATCATTGCTTCTTAGCTATTTGTATCTCTAAGCATAGATTTATAGACACTAACCAGGTGACCATCAAACTGAAAAAAATCCTAAACATACCACTTTTAGACAGGAGTCTCTGGACAGAAAAAAAAAAAAAGAACTAAGAAGGGTGTATAATTCTTAGAGTGGTGCAAACAACTACCATTCAAGGTCTAGGTTGCTAGTCCTGGGTGCAATTTTCTATCCATTGTTAAGAAGACAGTAAGGAAAAATCCTAGTCAAGGGATCATAAGTGGCTCAGTTTGGCTAAAATCAATTCTGTTACGGATGTGGTCATTTATAGCTATAAAAAAAAAAGCTTATACCAATATGGGTGTAGCTAGGTGGCACAGTGGGTAGAATGCTGGGCCTAGAATCAGGAAGACTCATCTTCCTGAGTTCAAATCAGGCCTCAGATACTTACTAGCTGTGTGACCCTGGACAAGTATAACCTTGTTTGCTTAAGTTTCCTCATCTGTAAAATGAGCTAGAGAAGAAAATGGCAAATCACTTTTTTTTTTTTTTTTTTTTTTTTGGTGAGGGGTCAAGTGACTTGCCTGGGGTCACATAGCTAGTGAGTGTTATGTGTCTCAGGCCAGATTTGAACTCAGGTCCTCCTGACTCCAGGGCCAGTGCTATATCCATTGTGCCACCTAACTGTCCCAAAGCAATATTTTTTTTTAATTTTACTAAGCAATAGGGTTAAGTGACTTGCCCAGGGTCAGACAGTTAGTTAAGTGTCAAGTATCTGAGGCTGAATTTGAACTTGGGTCTTCCTGTCTCTAGAGCCAGTGCTCTATTCACTGTGCCATCTAGCTGCCCTAGCAAATCACTTTTGAAAAAAACTAATTGGGTCAAGAAGAATCAAACATGACTGAAACAATTGAAGAACAACAAAACACTAATTTGTATTAATGCTCACTCTAGACAATGTATAAGGTGGCTATACAGATGTGAACAGAGACATACACAGTCTCTTACTCTGTCTGGCAGACTTGGCCTTCCTCTTAAAGGATCACATTCTATAATCAGAAATCAGCTAGGTTGGGCAGTTCTCCTCAAAAAAGTTTCTAATAAGAGTTTAAAAGGTCACTTACCTCTATGTAATTGACTGTACAAGTCTTTCAAAGAGAAGTGGTCCTGGGCTCATGTTGGCTTTCTAACAGGTTTTGGAATCTAAGTCACAGTATCATTTAATTTTTTATGAAAAATATCAATACTATGTATTTAAGCATAAAGCTACGAGAAGCATTTTTTAATTTAAAAATTAATCTAAAATCCAAATACCTCTAATTTAGAGAGATAACTAATTTGCATAGTCATACACCTAAAAAAAAAATCTCTACTCCCAAAAGGGTTTGATGTAATATTTATAGGAATCTTGAACAAGGAAAATGTCATAACATGTTAAAATATTATGACTAACATTCTACTTCATCAAACTGAATGAATCGTTTAATAACTACTCAGTTCCTTCTTTGACTACTTCCTTCCAGGATTAAAAAGATCTCCTTCCCTAGGATAGACAGATAGATAGATAGATAGATAGATAGATAGATAGATAGATAGAGATAAATAGATAAATACAGATAAAGATAGATAGATAGATAGATATAAATATACTTTTTGAATGGAAAAGAAGGTTTTTTTCCTCTGAATGGAAAAGAAAATAGTTCCCTTAGGTTGAGTAACAGGTCAGGAAAGACTTTGCTAAATGCTAGGGATACAAATTTTAAAAAAAAAAGGTCCTTATCTTTCAGAGGTCTACGTTCTAATAGAGAAAGAAAAAAAAAGTTTCTGAAAAGGGAAGGGGGAGGAGAGAAAAAGTATCTACTATGGGCATGATGTAATTTAGAAAGTCAGAAACAGGGCCAGGAAGGAAATGAAGGCAAGTAGGGTTGGACACCTTCACAAAATAGAGGCCCCAAGGGAAACTCATCAATATGGACATGTACAAGTTTGTAAGCAATTGGTATTTTGATTGATCCATGATAACATTGATGCTACTATTCTTTTCAATAGTACATATCGTAATTCATCCATATTTTTCCGCCTTTAATCAATCTTGTTCATGTTTTCTCACAAATGCTTCCTAATTCAATGTATTGCAAAAAATGTCACAATGTCTAAGACCTTTTAAAAAACTGAGGATTGCAGAAAGACAGTGAAAGCAACAAATTATATTAAAAGACTTTAGTATTTCCATCTTAGAGCTGGATATATCTAAGAGAAAAATAAACGTGAAAATATAGAACTGAATATATTTTGGGAAAAATAATATTTAATTATCTTGGTGACTTTTTCTGGAAGCATTAAAGAAATCCTGTCTATATATTTACATATATTATAAATATATATATGATATGTATGTGTACATATAATCAGAATTCCAAGATATCTTTACCAAATTGATCTTGTAGTAGGGTACAAAAAAACCCCACATAAACAAATATAAAAAAAAATGCAGACACAATAAATCCATCCTTTAGAGACCATAAAATAACAATGAACAAGCAATGAACATCTGCATGGAGATTAAGTAATACAAAACCAAAGTACCAAAATTTGTCAGATATAGCTCAAGTAATTAAGATAGAATCATTCTCATCCCTAAAAACTTTAATTAACAAGATAGAAATAAAATCAATAACTTAAACATACAATTGAAAAGAATGAAAACAAATACATCTACAATCCCTAAAAAAGTACAAAAGAAGATATTTTAAAAAACTAAGGAGAGAAATCTAAAAATAAAAAATGGAACTAATTCAAAATAAAAGTTTATTTAAAAAAAAACAAATAATGGCTATAAACTACTAATCCTATCAAGAGCCTTATCTTCATCTCTCGTGAATACCTAGAGAGTAGACATACAATGAAGGGCCCAGGCAGAGTCCTATGATATACTCATGCGTTGGCAAGCTCCTGATGTCTGGTCTAATAGGAAGGGAAGTTTCTTTAAAAAAAAAAAAATGGTGGTTCAGTGGTTCACAACAAAAGAGAAGGTAGAGTTTACTTAAGACGTGGGAGAATTAGGTATGACATGGATACATATGAAGGATAAGGAGGTTTTGGCCAGGGAAGGGAACTTTGATCTAAGCAGTCTACCACTCTGAATCACAGGGATTTTTAATGGAACTCTAGCCACTGCTCAGATTTTTACAATCTAGCCAATAGCTCACAGGTGCTCAGATTCCTTAAGACTGGCTAACATGGCGGATCTTTAATGAACTTTGTCTTTGGCTGAAAGAAGACTTGGGTCGAATTCTTTTGGGCAGAACCTACGTGTCACGATATCAGTGCCCCAGCCCACCTAAACCTCCAGACCTCATCAGGTCCACTGTGAATTTATGTCAACTGAGCCCTGACTTCTTCATAACAATCCTTTGAAATTTCCTTGACTGACTCACTCTTCCAACAAGAGCTGTTAGAAACACAAACATCACTATCTTTCTCTTCCTTCTTTGCAGAGATCTCATCTCATACTATACAAAAAAATTAAAGACCAGATATCAGGCTCATGCCCATCCATGAGTGTATCATTGGACTCTGCCTGGGCCCTTTATTGTATGTCTCTTCTCTTGGTGATCTTATCAGCTACCATAAATTCAATGATCACATCTATACAGATCACCCTCAGATTTATATATCTAGCCTTCACCTATTCTCTTCATTCAAATTCTGCATTTCCAGCTACTTTCTTGACATCTCAACTGGTTTGTTTCTTATGGGCACCCCAAACTCATCATGTCCAAACCAGAACTCATTATCTTTCACCATAAATCCACCTCTCCTCAGCAGCACTTTTTTTTTCCTGTTAAGGATAGCACCATTCTTCTAATCAAGGAAGTTCACAACCTAGGAAATCTTCTACTCTTCACTCTTATACACCACCATATGCAGTCATTTGCTTAACCTTATTGATTCTATCTCCTCAGCCTCTCATTCCTTTCATTCTCTCTATTCACATAACAACTCAACTTATATCAGGCCCTATGGACTATTGAAAGGGCTTCCTAGTTGGTGCCCCAGCATCCAGTCTTTCTCTTTGGCAATCTATTCTCTACACAATTGACAAACTGATACACCTAAAAAAAAATTTAATTAAAAAAAAGTATGGCAATGCCATTCTTCTGCTCAAAAATCTATAGTGAATTCCCATGGTTACACTACTACATTCTCATATTGGATTTTCTAAGAAAGACTTTGCCTTACAGAAGGTAAGCCCTCAGTTTTATAATTTGTAATTCATTCCCTGAGACCCTGTTTTTTCTTAGTGAATGAAAACTGAATGAGTGAAGACTATAATCTCCTCTATCTAGTCATCTCTAAAGCCCTGAATATGTTTCACCTGGGGCATCTTTCTGTCTTACTTCCATAAGGACCTCTACATTTTTTATCTTTTTTTTTTTGGTGGAAAAAAGTAATCAAATCCATCAACTGCTTCTTCTTGAAAGGCCCTCCTCTATTCCTATAATTTTCCAAAGTGATATATGGAGTTTTGAGCAAGAACTAACACCTCTGGTGTGAGGGCTTATTGAGCCCTTTTCAGGGCTGTTCATCCACCTGCCACCCAATGCTTACCTGTGGCTCCAAGAAGCTAATAGCATGCTTAGTGGCCCAACTGGGTAAAACCATCCTGGCAGATAGGTTAAACCAAGTTGTGGGTAACTGATATGCCTCAAACCTTTGGTTCAGTATGCGGATATCTACCCCAAGCTTGTGAAGTCTTCTCCAGATGGACGGGGCAGATGAGGTCAATTTGTTCTAATGGCCAGGAAGGCAGCTAAAGCCGGTGCTGTGGAGCACGTAGAACTTAGACATTAAAGACACCAAAGTCATCCACTGAATCCTTAGCCAATACCTATCAACCGGTCCTTTGTCTTGCCACTGAACTTCAAAGACTCTGGGAAAGAGAGTGAGGCTGAGGACTTTGTGCAACTCTGCCTCACTTAAAACCAATTCCCATGCAAGCCAAGACATCATCCCAAGATGTCATTGGTCCTCTTCAAAAACAAAAGACAAAGAACAACAACAATTTTCCCAATCAAAACACTTCTATACTTACTATCTCCTTTCAAGTACTATCTCCCACTATTAGAATATAACCTCCTTGAGGGGGAGGGGCCTATCTGTCTTTTTTATCACTAACATTTAACACAGTACTCGGAATAGAGTTAACTATTATTTTTTATTAATTCATTTAGTTTATAACACAAACTTCTCCTTTTCACTTTTAAAAACTTTCACATTCTGTTTCTAGCCAGATTAAAATGATGACTACATTTGTTCTCCCAGTTAAACAACCCTACTTCATGTTTCTTATGCATAACATTCTGTCTTCTGCCTTCAAGCCTTTCCACAGGTTCTCGAATGCTCTCCCTCCTTATCTCCCCCTCTTGGAAGCTCCAGCTTCTTTCAAAACTGCAAGTGCTAACTCCTTTAATATTTCTTTCTTTTTTCTACACATTGTTAGATTCTACTCTACTGCTGATGTGTGTGTGTGTGTGTGTGTGTGTGTGTGTGTGTATGTGTGTGGGCATACACATATATGAAACCAACCCTCAGCCTCCATTGACTCACCAGAGAACTTGATATAGGCTCATAGTCAATCTCTTTAAAGTCTCCTATAGGTTCCCAAAGTGGGTGATACCACTCCCTTGGGGGGCACTGGAATGATTCAGAGGGGCAGTAGTAGCCTCAGACGCATTTAGGGGGCGTTGAATAAAAATAGCATGATGGAAACATGAGAGAAGAGGAGAAGAAAATTTTGAAAAGCCATTCATACATGTTTATCTGTTGTGTAGCAGAGTTAAAGTAATAGTGATTACATTATTTTCCCAATAAACACACAAAATGCAAGTTAAAACTGATCAGTGGTCAAGTCTGCTGACAGGTTTTAACAAGCAGGTGTTGGCAGGTGAGTGAGTTTATGTATATGTCATTGTGATGCGGTTTAGGGGTTCAGGGGTGCTAGGACCCCAAAATCACAACATGGCGGGCCCTGCCTGAAAGAATTCGACCCAAGCCTTCTCTCAGCCAAAGACAAGGTTTATTAGAACATCCATCATATTGAGCAGACTCCTAAGGGGTCTGAATTGGCTAGATTATGAGAATCTGACCAGTGGCTAGATTGTAAGAATCAGAGCAGTGGCTAGATTTTAGGACTCTGAGCATCTTAATGGAGACAAGATGGACCGTATATACAGAAAGCCTGTGGGAGGGACCTAGGAGTGGCCAGTAAACTGGGGTGAACAAAACTCCTGGGACCTGGACCTCCTGGCCAAGGGAGACTGGAGCCTAGCTAGGATTAAGAGTGGGAAATGGCTGGAGGCCATAGGGAGGGTAAAACAACAGAGGGCAGATTGGGTGTAACCACAATGAAAGGCCAGTTTATGGGATTATAGCCTCAGGCAAATGTCAGAGATTTGGCCATGTGGGAAAGTCCAAGTTTTTTCCTTTCTAGGGCCAAGATCCGGATCCCAACCCCGTCAATTGTATGTATCATTCTATATATCAATGTATATATCATTGTCAGGAAGTATAGCATGCATTGGCAGGAATATGTATGTAATGACTTGTTTACAATGCAATACAATACTATAAGGTTACACTACCGAAAATTATCAAAATTTCAATGCAGGGAAAAACACACACACACAAATTTACTGATGAGGTCTAGAGGTTTATGGGTGCTGGGACCCCGAGATCACAACATGAGGGTTCTGCCCAAAAGAATTTGACCCAAGCCTTCTTTCAGTCAAAGACAAGGTTTATGAAGGATCTGCCATATTAACCAGACTTAAGGAATCTGAACATTAGTGAGCTATTGGCTAGGTTCTTAAGGAATCTGAGAACCTTAATGGAGACAAGATGGACCTTATATACAGAAAGACTGTAGGAGGGATCTAGGAAGGATCTTGATGGGAGTGACTGAGGGGGTGAGAATGTGGTCTAGATAGGGTCAAGGGTGGGAAATAACCAGGGGCATGGGGAGGTAAAACAAGGGAGGGCTAGGCTAGGTTAAGGGTAACGGAATTGGAAGATTGGGCATACATGACAACAAAAAACCAGTTGATGGGACTATAGCCTCAGGGGAACACCAGAGACCTCCTTGATCAAGTGGGAGAATTCAAGGAGATTGCCTTAGACAAATGGGACCTGTATTATTTTGGGGTAAGGGGCAAAGTTCTTGGCTTGGGAGTATACCTCATCATTTACAATAAGTTATTAAATTTAAATGTGTTGTTTTTTAAATCTTATTTTTTTTAAATGAAGCAATTTTTTTTTAAAGTTAAGGGATTAAGAAAATAGATTTCCAGGGAGGGGTGCTGAGTAATTTTTTTTTTCAAAAAGGGGGCAGTAGAACAAATAAGTTTGGGAACCTCTGGTCTACGCAATTGGGCCCATAGGTTCACTTTTGTCTTATTCCCCTGTTATTTTCAGGGGTTAGTTGTACCAATTATTGATGAATTCAGTAAGCTCAGAGCCCACTAAGAAAGAACTCTTTTCCTTCCACTAGTCACTAGGAAGAGTCTGGTCTCTTTGCTCTAAATGAAGAACAAACAACAACAATAGCTGAAAAGTATAGTTGCCACTAAGAGGAAGAAAGTAGAGGAGGAAAATAAACAAGGGTCTTGTGGGAGAGGGGATCATGGGAACATTAGAATTCAAAAGAAAGATAGGTTGGGTATGAATAGAAGCTAACAGTACAGGAAATTAAGAACATTAGTATCCAAGATTAACTGTAATCATGAGTTTTTAAAATTTTCTTTGGCTCACTAACCCACTTAAGGATTTCTCTGCCTAGATAGGGCTTTTTGTTTGACTGAATGTGCATTTCTCCCAGCACTGTAGTTTTATTACCCTAATTCATTGTGAGCTCCTTAAGGGCAGGGACTGTCTCACTCTTTAAACTTTTATCCCTACTGCCAGGCACCCTATAAATGCTTCTTGGTTGATTAATTGATGGTTAAATAAAAAGAAACAAGTGAAATAAAACCAATTTTTTTAAATGAACAAATTAAATTCACAACATATAGGAAAAAAAGAAACTTACCAGAAATTACTTTATGCACTTACATGCTAGTAAAACTTAGAATGATTATCCATAAAAAAACATAAAAAAGATTAACCATAAAAATATAAATTGCCTAATTAACAAAACAATATTTTTGAAAATTTAATCTCATGAAAAGAAATTGAATAAACCAAAAATGAATTTTAAAAAGAGAATTAAAACAACAGCATAAATATAAACAAAAACCTGGATCAGATAAATTTACTAATTAATTCTTTCAAACATTTAAAAAGCAATAAATGCCTATGATTTAAACATTATTCTCATGCATAGAGATAGAAGGTACTGTATTAAATTCCTTGATGAGATAGACATGGAAATAATACTCAAATCTGGTAGAGACAAATTGGAGACTGAGATCTGTAGAACAATTTCACAAATAAGTATTAATAAAAATTACTAAATGAAATCATTAGAAACAGATGATCAAAGTTATAAATCATAATCAATTTGGATTTATATCATGGATATAAGGATGGTTTTGCATTAGAAAATCAATTTGTGTAGTTGATCATATAAAAATAAAAGTACCACACCCAAAAATGCACATGGTTATTTAAATTGATGCAGAAAATGCCTTTCAAGAAAGATGGTGGGGGCAGCTAGGTTGCGAAGTGGATAGAACACCAGCCCTGGATTCAGGAGGACATAACACTTACTAGCTGTGTGACTCTGGGCAAGTCACTTAACCCCCATTGTCCCCCCCCAAAAAAAAGAAAGAAAGAAAGATGGTACTGATTTAGGAAAAAAAAAACCTAGGGTTCATAGGGATGGATGAGACATTTTTTAATTTAATATTTTATTTTCCCCAATTATATGTAAAAAACAATTCTAACATTATTTTATTTTCAAATTTTGAGTTCCAAATTCTCTACCTCTCTATTCTCCACCACCCCATTGAGAAGGCCAGCAATTTGACATAGGTTACTCATGTGTAGTCATGCAAAACACATGCCGTGTAAGTCATGCTGTGAAAGAAAACACAGACAAAAAGAAAAAAAAAGCTCAAGAAAAATAAAGAATGAAAAGAAAAAGTACCTTCAATCTGAGTTCAGGCTCCACCAGTTCTTTCTCTGGAAATGGACAGCACCTGTCATCATAAGTCCTTCAGAATTGTCTTAGATCATTGTATTGCTGAGAATTGCTCAGTTATTCACAGTAGATTATCATACAATATTTTTGTTGCTATATGCAATATTCTCCTGGTTCTGCTCATTTCACTTTGCATCAGCTCATGTAAGTCCTTCCAGGTTTTTTCCAAGAGCAACCTGTTCATCATTTCTTATAGCGTAATAGTATTTCATCACAATCCTATAGAACAATTTATTCAGCCATTTCCCAATTGATGAACTCCCCCTCCCAAATTTATAATTCTTTGCCATTACAAAAAGAGCTACTATAAATATTTTTGTACATATAGGTCCTTTCCCTGTTTTTTTTTTTTTTTTTGTCTCTTTGGTGAGGACCTAGTAGTGGTATTGTTTAGTCAAATGGTATGCATAGTTTTATAACCCTTTGGGAATAGTTCCAAATTGCTCTACAGAATGGTTGAATTAGTATAGAGCTTCACCAACAGTGCATTAGTGTTTCAATTTTCCCATGCCCCCTCCAACATTTGTCATTTTCCTATTCAGTCATATTAGCCAATCTGTTAAGTGTGTGGTGGTAGCTCAGAGTTGTTTTACTTCATTTATTTCATCAATAGTGATTTAGATAAGTTTTATATGATTATAAGTAGTTTTGATTACTTTGTCTGAAAACTGCCTGTTTATATCCTTTAACCATTTATTATTTGAGGAATGGCTCTTATTTCTATGGATTTGACTCAGTTTTCTATATATCTGAGGGATGAATTTTTTATCAAAGAAACTTATTGTAATTTTTTTCACAGTAATGATTATCAACTATGTATTTCTCTCCATCCTATTTTCCCACTGTTTATCCTATTTACTCTCTCCTTTCACTCTGTACATTCTCAAAAGTGTTTTGCTTCTACTTTTTACCTCCCCCAATTTGCACTTCCCTCTATCAGCCCCACCCCCTGCTTCTCTTAACCACTTGCTCTCCTACTTTCCTGCATGGTAAGATAAATTTTTACACTGAACTGTGTGTGTGTGTTATTTTCTCTTTGAGCCAATTCTGATGAGAGTAAATCACTCACCCTATTCCCTTCCTCCATTTTCCCCTCCACTGTAAAATCTATTTTGAGGCTCTTTTATGTCAGATAATTTACCTCATTCTTCCCCTCTTTTTCCCCTTCTCCCGGTGCATTTTTCTTTCTTGACCCTTATTTTTTTTTTACATAATCAATCATATTCAACTCACACCTGTGCTTTCTGTTTATCTATACTCCTTCTAACTGCCTTAATAATGAGAAAAAATTTTAGGAGTTATAATTATCACTTTCCCATGTAGAAATGCAAACAGTTTGACCATATTGAATCCCTTATGATTTTTCTTTCTTGTTTACCTTTTTAATGCTTCTTTTCAGTCTTGCATTTGAAGTCAAATTTTCTATTTAGCTCTGATCTTATCAGGAAGGCTTGAAAGACCTCTATTTCATTGAATGAATATATTTTTCCCCTGAAGAATTATACTCAATTTTGCTGCATAGGTGATTCTTGGTTGTAATCCTAGCCCCTTTGCCCTTCAGAATATCATGTTCTAAGCCTTTAATGTAGATACTGCTAGATCTTGTGTTATCCTAACTGTGGCTCCATGATATTTGACTTGTTTATTTTTGGTTGCTTGCAATATTTTCTCCTTGAATTGGGAGCTCTGGAATTTGGTTATAATATTCCTGGGTGTTTTTATTTTGGGAACTCTTTAAGGAGGTGATTGGTGGATTCCTTCCATTTTTATTTTACCCTCTGATTCTAGAATATCAGGGCAGTTTTCCTTGGTAATTTCTCAAAAGATGATGCCTAGGCTTTCTTTTTTTTTTTTTTTGTTATGGCTTTTATTCTTTTAAAATTTCTCTCCTGGTTCTATTCTCCAGGTCAGTTGTTTTTACAATGAGATATTTCACATTTTATTCTATTTTTCCATACTTTTGGTTTTGTTTGATTGATTTGCAATGTCTCATAAGGTTATTAGCTTCCACTTGATCAAACTCCTCCAAATACCTACAAAAAATGGCTCTAAACAAATTCTAAAGAAGCAGAACCCACAAAAAAAACAGAGTAAAACAAATTTCCAGCCCAAGACAACCTGGATGGCTGATCAGAAAGGTATATCATGCCAGGCTGGGAGAGGAGCACAGTTCAACGCGCAGGCCCTCAGCGACTCTGGAGCAAGCCTCAGAGGACTGAATTGCCGGCAGCTGTGGTGGTTTCCAGACTTCTCAACCGAGGAACTGCCAAAGACAACTTAGAAGGTCAGTGGGAAAAGGCTGTGATTGCAGTGAGAGAAGAAGCTAGGTCTCAGCCACCCAGAAGGCAGCAGCTGCATCCTGAGCTTCCGGCCCACAGACTGAAGGGGAATCCAGTGGCTGATCAGAGGGGGATTGCAAATATCTCTTCGCCAGTGCTGAGGCAGGAATCTCTTGCTTTGCCCGTGCTTGGATCTGGGTCACAGTTCTGAGGGGCAGTCCTGGGGCAAGGGAGAGCGCTGGCATGGTGGAGCTTGTTGTGTCTGTGGAGAGGAAACACCTTGCCCCTTATCACAGCACTTTGGAAGAACTAAAAATTTTCAGGTCCCTAGAAGTATCTCTGAAAACAGCTGTACAAACCCCCAAAGCTTGGGACAGTACCTTCTCCACATTGGAAACAGACTTTTACCTTAACAAAGAGTTTAAAACTCAAGTAATTGGTTGGGATCATGAGCAAGCAGCACAAAAAGAGTCAGACTATATTATCTTACTTTGATGACAAAGAAGATCAAAACATACAACCAGAAGAAGAAAACAAAGTCAAAGCTTTTACATCCAAAACTTCCAAGAAAAATATGAATCAGTTCCAGGCCTTGGAAGAGCTCAAAAGGGATTTTGAGAAGCAAGTAAGAGCAGAGGAAAAACTGGGAAGAGAAATGAGAGTGATGCAAGAAAATCATGAAAAACAAGTCAACAGCTTGCTAAAAGAGACCCCCAAAAATACTGAAGAAAATAACAACTTAAAAAATAGCCTAACCCAAATGGCAAAAGAGATCCAAAAAGCCAATGAAGAGAAGAATGCCCTAAAGAGCAAAATTGGACAAATGGAAAAGGAAGTCCAAAAGATTACTGAAGAAAATACTTCCTTAAAAATTAGAATAGAGCAATTGGAAGCTAGTGATTTTATGAGAAATCAAGACACTCTAAAACAAATCCAAAAGAATGAAAAATTAGAAAACAATGTGAAATATCTCATTGGAAAAACAACTGACCTGGAAAATAGATCCAGGAGAGAGAATTTAAAAATTATTGGACTATCTGAAAGCCATGATCAAAAAAAGAGTCTACACATCATCTTTCAAGAAATGATCAAGGAAAACTGCCCTGATATTTTAGAACCAGAGGGCAAAATAGAAATTGAAAGAATCTACCAATTTCCTCCTGAAAGAGATCCCCAAAGAAAAATGCCTAGGAATATTGTAGCCAAATTCCAGAGTTCCCAGGTCAAGGAGAAAATATTACAAGCAGCCAGAAAGAAACAATTCAAGTATTGTGGAAACACAATCAGGATAACACAAGATTTAGCAGCTTCTACATTAAGGGACCACAGGGCATGGAATATAATATTCCAGAGGGCAAAGGAGATAGGATTACAACCAAGAATCACCTACCCAGCAAAACTAAATATAATTCTTCAGTGGAAAAAAATGGTCATTCAGTGAAATAGAGGACTTTCAAGCATTCTTGATGAAAAGACCAGAGCTGAATAGAAAATTTGACTTTCCAATACAAGACTCAAGTGGAACATGAAGAGGTAAACAGGAAAGAGAAATTGTAAGAGACTTATTGAAGTTGAACTATTTATATTCCTGCATGGAAAGATGATATTTGTAACTCATGAGACCTTTGTCAGTATTAGGGTAGTTGAAGGGAAAAAATTATATGTATGGATAGATAGATAGATAGATAGATAGATAGATAGATAGATAGATAGATAGACAGACAGACAGACAGATAGATAGGTAGTGGGCACAGGGTGAGTTGAAGATGAAGGGGTCATACCTGGAGAATAAAATTAAGGGGTGAGAGAGGATTATACCAGAAGAAGGAGAAAGGGAAAGGTAGAATGGGGTAAATTATCTCACAAAAAAAAAAAAACAGAAAAGAAAAGGCTCTCACAGTGGAGGGGAAACGGGGGAAGGTGAGAGGGAATGAGTGAATCTTATTCTCATAGGATTTGACTTAAGTAGGGAATACCATCCACACTCAATTGGGTATGGAAATCTGTCTTACCCTACAGGAAAATAGGAGGGGAAGGAGACAAGAGAGTAGGGGGATGACAGAGAAGAGGGCAGATTGGTAAAGGGGGTAATCAGAAGCAAATACTTCTGAGGAGGGACAGGGTCAAAAGAAAGAATAGAATAAATGGGGGGGCAGGATAGGATTAAGGGAAAGAGTTAGTTTTTCACAGCATGTCTACTATGGAAGTGTTTTGCATAACTGCACATGTATAAGCTATATTGAGTTGCTTGCCTTTTCAATGAGGGTGGGTGGGGAGGGAGGAAGGGAGAAAATTTGGAACCCAAAGTTTTAAAAACACATGTTTAAAAAAATGTTTTCACATGCAACTGGGAAATAAGAAATACAGGAAATGGGGTATAGAAAACTATCCTGACCTACAGGAAAACAGAAGGGGAAGAGGGGGAGAGATAGCAGGGAAAGCAGATTAGGGGAAGGGGTATTCAGAATGTATGCCATCTTGGGGTGGGGGAAGGGGCAAGATGGGGTGAAAATTTGGAACTCAAAATCTTGTGGAAGTAAATGTTGAAAATTAAAAATAAATTAATTTATTAATTTAAAAAAAAGAATAAATAAAGGAATTGTTTTCTTCAGTGAACTTTTATCCCTCCTTTTCCATTTCACCAATTCTACTTTTTTTTAGGCAATTGGGGTTAAATGACTTGCCCAGGGTCACACAGCTAGTAAGGATCAAGTGTTTGTTCTGAGGCCAGATTTGAACTCAGGTCCTCCTGACTTCAGGGCCTGTGCTCTATCCACTGTGCTACCTAGATGCCCCAGACCAATTCTACTTTTTAAGTAATTATTTTCTGTAGTTCATTTTTTACATCTTTTTTTTTTCCCATTTGGCCAATTTTACTTTTCAAGGCATTTTTCTCTTGATTGGATTTTTGTGCCTCTTTTGCCATTTGCCTTATTCTGTTTTTAAGATACTGTTTTCTTCAGTATTTTTTTCCTTTGTTTTTTACTTTAGACAAATGCTAAAACTTAAATACATAATAAGAAAGTAAAAAGACATTATGAAGGGGAAGCTAGGTGGCACAGTGGATAAAGCTCTGGTCTTGGAGTCCAGAGGACCTGAGTTCAAATCCGACCTCAGACACTTGACACTAACTGTGTGACCTGGGGCAGGTCACTTAATCCCAGTTGCTTAAGCAAAAAAAGAAAAAAACAAAGACATTATAAACTTAAAAATATAATAAGGAAAAAAAAGTCATATGCACAGCAGAACATAGAAGAGAATTCAAAATATATAGCAATAACTTTTCATTTCAAGAATACCTATATGTTAAATATTGTGCATTATGCTGAAAGCTGTCCATGTTCTCTTGGCTTCCTTGTATGTTTTCTTTTGTTCTCTGCTGTACACTTTTTACTTTGTTCTGTCTACCCACCACCCCAAGGCTACAATTGAGTATTAGATATATTTAAATATAGGTACACTTGTATTTATATATGTATATATATATATTATATATAAATATATGTACACTTGTACATATATACACATACATACACATATGCATACATACATACTTACACATATAAACATATACTTTCCCTAAGAGATTCTACTCCTAATCTTTGTTTTTATGTTTGTGCATATCTCTTTTTTTCCCTGTCTCTCCTAACAACTCTACTTTACTTGTACCTACTACCTTACCCTCCTATTACTTAACCTGCATCCACTCCAGCAATCCATCCCTTATCCTCCCATTTCCTCCTAGGATCTCTTTCAGGTGGTGATCAGTGGATTCTTTCTATTTCTATTTTCACCTCTTGTTCTAGTGCTTCAGGAAAATTTTCTTTAATGATTTCTTGTATTATTGTATCAAGATTCCTTTTGTTTTTATCAGAACTTTCAGGTTGTCCAATTATTTTTACGTTCTCTCTTTTTTATCTGTTCTCCAGAGCCATTCTTTTTTCTTATGAGATGTTTCACATTCTCTTTCATTTTTTCATTTTATATATATATATATACACACACACATATACATATATGTACATGTACACACACACACACACACATATTTATCTTCATCTCATAACTTCACTGGCTTCCCAGTGCCCAATTCTGATTTTCAAGGAGTCACTTTCTTTCTTAAGATTCTGGATCTCAGGGGCAGCTAGGTGATGCAGTGGATAGAGCACCAGCCCTGAAGTCAGGAGGACCTGAGTTCAAATCTGGCTTCAGAGCAAACACTTGACACGTACTAGCTGTGTGACCTTGGGCAAGTCACTTAACCCCGATTGCCTCACCAAAAAAAAAAAAGATTCTGGAACCCTTTCCTAATTGGTTGACTTTCTTTTCATAATCTTCTTGCTTTTCTTGCATTATTCTTATTTTTCTTTTGAGTTTTTCCACAATCTCTCTTCATTTGATTTTCAAAGTCTTTTGTGAGTTCTTCAATGAATTGTTTTTGGACATGTGACCATTTGACACTACTCTTTGGGGCAGAAGAGGGTTTCTTTGCTTCAGCATCCTCCTCTAAAGATGAACCCTGATCTTCTCTGTCTTCATAGTAGCTCTCTATGGATGGAATCTTTCTTCTTTGTCTGTGCATTTTTTTTGGTAAAAATTTAGTTTATATAATCACCTCTAGTACTGGGGTAAGAGGAATGGTATCTAATCCTCTTCAGTTCTCCTTTCTGACCTTGGACTCAAACCAAAACCTCCAGTCTCCTGTAAGTGTCCACAGCAGAGACATCCCTACCCCAATGCTTCTGCGCTCACTGGTTGTGTGCTGATTCCTTCTTGCCCCCACTGTGTCTCTGCAGCACAACTGGGTCTGGTGTTCCTTGTCAGCAGAGGTTCCCTCAGTCTTTCCCAGGTCAGACACCCAATTCCCCTCACTGTCCCTGGGAGTGGGTAAAAGTTCCTGTGGCTGGGGCCTAGGCAGCCTCCCAAACCAGCTAACCCCAGGGCTTGCTGTTGTTGTTTGAGCAGCTTTCAGCTTGTTGTTAAAATGGACCATAGCCTGGAGATGTTTACTCTTCACAGGGAGGCAATCTCATCCAGGATTTTTTCTTCAGATCTTCTCCAATTGTCCTAGGAGGACACCTCTTCTGCCCCTACTCTTATTTGTTTTCAGGCATCTGTGTTTGCCCAGAGGTGCTATTTTATCTCTTTTGTGGAGAAAAATCTTGAGAGCTTGAAATTTTCTGACCTACCTTGCCATCTTCCCAGAATCCTCTTTTTCTTCAGTATTTTTGTGCCTTCTGTTGACATTTTTCATTATTTTTTTTTTGCATCACTATCATTTCTCTTCCCAACTTTTCTTCTACCTCTCTTACTTGATTTTTAGAATCCTTTTTGAGATCTTCCATGGTTTGAAATCAATTCATATTTTTCTTCTAGGCTTTGGATGTAGAAGTTTTGACTTTGTTGTCTTCTTCTGAGTTTGTGTTTTGAGCTTCCCTGTCACCATTGTAACTTTTTATAGTCAGGACCTTTTTCTGCTGTTTGTTCATTTTCCAGCCTATTTATGAACTTTTAACTCTATGCTAAAGTGTGGCTCTACTTCTGCAGTGGAAGGGGCAAGGTCCCAAGCTTTAGGTTTTTTTGTTCTGCTGTTTTCAGAGGTAATTCTGGGGACCTATAAATTTTAGGTTCTTCAAAGGTGGTATGATCTCAGAAGAGGTGTTTTTATTACTTTCCTTTACCATGCACTGTCTGTGAGTGATTACAAGTATTCTTTTCCACCCTAGAACTGTGATTAGGGTCTCTGCTCCCCTGTGGCCATAAGTTGTCATATGCTATTTCTCCTCTTTGACATGGGACTGAGACACAGGACCATGACCCAGATCCAAATATAGGCAATGCAACAGAGTCCTGCCTCTGATGCCAGAAAATGGACACATGCAATCTCCTTCTGACCAGTTGTTTGACCCCCTTACCATCTGTGGATTATTCTTTTGAGCCATTATTTAAAGATATTTGAAGAGGTTTGGGTGAGAATTCAGGCTCCCATCTTGACTCTCCCTCCCTGATGGCCGTTCTTTAATATTTAATAAAAAAGATATATCTAAAACAAAAAAACAAAAAAAACTAGCATTATTTGCAAAGATACTCTGAAATATCAGAAGCATTCTCAGTACAAATGAGAGCAAATTGATGATTTGACATAGATCTGGAAATGATAGAAAAAAGAAATCTTAAATGGAAACAAAATTAAATATATAAACATCATAAAAGGGACAACAAAATTATCTTTATGTATAGATGACATATTTACTTAGAAAAAAAGACTCACTGAAGAGATTAATAGAGATAATGAAAATGCTTATCAAAAAAATCTGTCAGTATTTCTATACAGTACTAACAATACCTAAAAGAAAGAAACAATAAAAGAAACATTATTCACTAAAACTACCAAAACCTGAAGTTAATCCACTAATACACACTCAATTGCAATCCAATTACAATATTTACAAAAATAAAGGGAGACAAAGTAATATGGTTATTCAGTGCTCATTAATGGGTTATGCCAATATAATAAAAATGAAAATTCTATACAAATTAACAACTTTAAAGCTGTACTGAAGGAAATGATTGTAATAACTAATGATTTGGAGAGATCTAGAGATCCCCCATTTTTCTAAAGTCCTCATTTTAAAAATTTCAGTCTCTTAAAGGATATTCCTGCTAATGAGATTGGACTAACTTTCTTGTTCAAGACCCCACCCAGGTGGAGTAGTATTGCATTCTGCTCAGGTTTGGATGGGGCATAAATTCTTTGAATATATTGCCCAAGACTGTGGGTGGTCTGGGTATATGGTCTCTCTGTCCAAGGATGACATGATGTCATTTTCAGCCCTTCACTGAACACTTACTCTTCAAAGGGTAGATAAACTGTGAGCCTGCCACCATGATTGTCTTTGGTCTAAGAGAGAAAGCCAAGTGACCTCCCTTTTATTAATAAGTGTGCTGGCCTTATTAATAACATGATTAAATTACCCAGAATCTATGTCTTTCTTGAACCTTTTTAATTGCCACAGCAAACAGTCAGAATATCTGGGGAATACTTCTTAACACTAGAGAAAACATTGACAAAATTCATTGGGATTAAAACAAGATGAAGAATCTCAAGGGAAATAATGAAGAAAAAGCAGTGTGTGTGAAGGAGAGGAGCCTTTAAACTATATTTTATACTAATAGTCATGAAAATATTTGGTATTTGTTAAAAAGAGAAAAAAAACTAGATAAGTGAAATAGATTAGAAAAATAACATACAGAAGTGATTGAAAACAGTTGCTCAGTTTTTTACTAAATTCAAGTAAATAAATGATTTCAGGAAAGACTATATTTTTGGCAAGAGAATATTGGGAAGCTTTGAGGGCAGTTTGAAAGAAATTTGGCTTAAAGCAAAATTATATATCATATATTACAAATATACATTCAATATAATTTTAGTCACTTAAAAGAAAAACCTAGAGAACCAAAGTTCCTTTAAAATTGTGACTGTGAAGATTTATAACCAAATAGGGAAAGAGGAGATCATAAAAGACAGAATAGAAAGTTTTGATTATATAATTTTAAAAATTAAAAATAGTATCAATAATAAAAATAGTCAGTGAGAAAAGATAGTCACATCAAACACTACTGATATAACATAATAACAACAATAACAATGGCTAATGTTTATATATTATTTTAAGGTTGCAAAGTGCTTTACAAGATTTATTTAATTTTATCTTCACCACAACCCTAAGAAGTAGATGCTATTATAATCTCCATTTTGCAGATAAAGAACCTGAGGTAGAAGGAGGTTAGGTGACTTGCCATAGATCACAAAGCTACTTAAAATCTAAGGTTCTATTTAAACCCACTTCTTGATTTCAGGTTCAGCACCACCCATCTGCCTATGAAAGTCTGATGTCCAAGATACACAGGAAATTGAAATACATATGTAAAACAGTCATTTACCTAGATATTATGGCAAAGTATATGAACTTTCAAAAGAAGAATTATGAAGAGGGAGGTAGATTTTATTGTTCTCTAGGACCATCACTTATTTACCAATTACACAGAGTTAAGCATCCTTTAGTTTGAATGTATATTTTTAATATATTGAATGTATTTGTATTGAATATGTTTGTAATAAAGTGTATTGAATATTTTTGTAATATATTATATATAGTTTTGTTTTAAACCAAATCTCCTTCTTCATGGCAGAGATGTGGCAGAATGCTGCATTTATCATCAGATGTAACCAATGTATCAGATATTTTAGTAAAGTGTTTTTTCCTTGCTGAAAAAGTTCAATGGGAGTGCGGGCGAGGCTCTCCAGAAATGACTGTGAAATAATGAACAAAAAATCATCAGTAAAACATTTTAAAAGTTAAATAAATCATTTCATGGATAACCAGTTACCATTCTGGAAGTTTTTTGCTTCTATAATTACTAGCAGAACATAAGAATTGTCCAGTAGCTATTCCTTGATATTTAACTGACTTACCTTCTTTTTCTTGTAAATTACTTTGATAAAATTTTAAACCATTTCTCCTGTAAAATTCTTCATTGGCATTGCACTTCAGATTACTCATTCCAGTATTCATTGCTCTACTTTTAGGTAAGTTTCAACTTAAATTTTTCAGAGGCTGTGATGTTCCATGCCATAAATAATAAGAATATTTTAACGGACTTTTCTTTTAAAGAGAAGCTTATTTAATCAATCAATCAACAAGGATTGTTTTTTTTTTTTTAGCTTAGATAGAAAAACATATTGAGGACAGGTAGTGAATCACTTTAAAAGGTGAATAGAGAATATTTTATTCTAGAGGCACTAGGAAACTAATGGACTTGATCAAGTTAAGGAGTCATGTGACCTGATCTGTGCTTAAAGAAAATTATTTTGGTACCAATGTGTAGAATCTTGTCCCTGTATTTTCTCAATAGAAGTTTTGTACTTCATCCATTCAATCCAACACAATTTTTTAAGAACTCCACTATGTGTTAGGTACTATCCTACATCCTTGAGCTACAAAGAAAAATTCAAATCATGTTTGTTCTTACATTGTATTGGGAAATGGGGAATAACATGTACAGAGAAAAATTAATTACATGTGCATACATACATACACGTATATATGTGTATGTACATATATGAGTATATGTATTGATAAAAGATAGATGGGGGCAGTTAGGTGGCACAGTGGACAGAGCACAGGCCATGAAGTCAGGAGGACCGGAGTTCAAATCCAGCCTCAGACCAAATACTTGACACAAACTAGCTGTGTGACCTTGGGCAAGTCACTTAAACCCCAATTGCCTCACAAAAAAAAATAAAATAAAAGATAGATAGATAGTAGTACCCCTCTGAGAAAATGTGATGGAAGTACCTGTCTAATGGAGAAAGACCCTCCAGAGCCCAGAAAGCCACACTTGCATTTCAATTCCATCTGAAATGAGAGGTCTGAAGGTTGCCTAATTTGATATATTCACAGAGTTTTGACTCAGCAGCCAATTAAAGTTATCATCATGACCAATATCAAATAGTAGGAAGATACATCTGCCTACTCTAGTGTGTGTTCTGTGTGTGTGTGTGTGTCTGTATCTGTTTGTGTGTCTGTGTCTGTTTATATGTATGTGTATGTGTATGTGTTGGGGACAGTGGGGGTGTTCCATCATGCATCCCTAATGGAAAACTAAACAATTACAAATAGTAACTAGGTGCACAACACTAGCAACTGGGATCATTTGGAAAGGTCCTGTGTAAAAAAGTAGAAAGTGGTATTAGTGTTAAGTCTTAGATGAAGTTAGGGATTCTGTGAAGCAGATGTAAGAAGGAAATGTATTCCACGAATGTTTTTGTTTTTCTTTTTTATGTGTGTAGGGGGAGCAGGATAAAGTCTGTTCAAAGGTTCAGTTACAGGAGATAAAACATGAACTGAGAACAGCAAGTCAGACATCTTAGAACAGACAGGTTAGAACACAGAAGAGAGAGTGCATATGAATGAAAGTAATGTATAATATCCTGGAAAGGTAGGCTAGAACCAGATTGTGAAGTGCTTTAAATGCCAAACAGAGCATTTCATATTTTATCCCAGATTCAAAAAGGCTCTGGAGTTTCTGAATCAGGGGAATAAGAGGGCCAAAGTTATGTTTTACGAATGTCAATTTGGGGGCTATGTGGAATATGGATTGGAGAAGAGAGAGATTGGGTAAAGGAAAGTGACAGATAGATAGACTTCTTTCAGTCATACATTATCACTGTGCCATAGATCCTGATTGTTTATACCTTACATTCCTTCAAAAGATCTGCAACAGCTTACATAATAAACAAAATACAAAATAAGGAGAAATTAGAGATCCAAACATGCCAGGAACGTCTAAAGAACAGACATAGATGCTTCAAGTAGGTTCTTGAAATTAACTAATTAGGCATAGGATTTATTTCTACGTCTCTTAAAATTAAAAGAGAAAATACAAGTGTTATAATTTTGATTTTCTAATGAGGAAAATGGTACAGATTGATTTGTAGAAACTTTTTTATGGAACCGTTTACCAAATGGATCTCTCTATTTATTAGGTATGAGTGCATACTATATGCAACATATAGATGCATGAAAGACAGAAATATTGTTCACTTGGATCATTCTCAAGTTATCGTTTTATAAAGGCAGATGGTGTAATAGCAATGGTGTATCTGTGAGGAGTTGCAATAATAAAGTATAGGTCTTTTGCTTTCTGGCATTATCAAAACAGAGTTAAAGCTTGGAGAATTTAGATGAATTCGTACTTAGCATATTCATTTGATTTTCTCTCTCTCAAGTATGATACCTAAAATGTACCTTTGGCAAGGGTTTGATTGAAGTCATGATTTACTTCTCTAGCAAATACCTGCAGTGCAGATTTCCCATGTCATTGGTTAAAGGAGAGTGATATTCTTTAGGTACCAGATGTGTGGAAACAACATTGTCTTGCCCTTAAGAGGAAAATAAATTCTTCCCCAGACATAAGGCCAATGAACTTTAGCACATGTGTGGGCAGCAGGAGAAAATACAGTAGTTAAGATAATGATGCCATATAAAAATGAAAAGACAATGGGATCAGATACCTTTCACAGGAGTGGATATAGGGCAAGGGCTTAACTGAACAATGGATAGATTTGATCATAAAAGATAAACTAAATTATAATTCACTACATCATTCAATGAATCAATGAAGTAAGCATGTATTAAATATGCACCTGAGGTCCTACCATCACCATACAATTTTTCCTGAACTCCTTAACCAGAAATAATACCTCAGATTTCTCATACTATCATCTTCATTACTCTTACCTGCTCATATTATAATGTATAATTTGTATTATTCATATATACGATTATATTGATTTACGATCTTCCAAAATATATGATTAGTAGTTATATTCAGCTAGGTGGTGCAATGAATAGAGCACCTGACCTGGAGTCAGGAAGATTTGAGTTCAAATCCAGCTTCAGACCCAGCTGTGTGACCCTGGTCAAGTCATTTAACCCTGTTTGCTTCAGTTTGCTCATTTGTAAAATGAGCTTGAGTAGGATATGGCAAATCACTCCAGCATCTTTGCCAAGAAAACCCCAAATAGGATCATGAAGAGTCAGACATGACTGAAAAATGACTGAACAACAACAGTTATATTCACATGGTCCTTTTCAGCAAAACGTTTTTATCTGAAATCTATATATGCCTGTGGATATCAATAAAATATCAATTTCATGTTTGAACAAAAATTAATCATATTTTTAAAATAGAGGATTGAGAGCCAGCAGACCAATATTAGGTTTGACTTTGTCAATTTTTGTGTGTGTGTCTGTGTATAACTTTTAAGTAGTCACTCATTCTTATTATTTTATTTTCTCCCATTACATCCAGAGTTATCATACATGCTTCCTGAAGGAATGGAGTTGGGGCTCAGTTCATTTTCTCATGCAAGCAATGTAAACTATATCTGAATCAAGTTTTAGAATGAATTAGCTTTCTCCTGTCATTTTTTCCTTTCTCTCTCTCTCTGCCTGCCCCCCCCCACTTTCTAACCGAGGGATGGATGTGCAGTAGAAGAGACACCTGGTAAGAGGAGTTGCAAAATCCCCCAGGGTTTCTTCCTGGAAGATCAACATAACAAGAAAGCATACAGAGTAACCATAAAAGACAAGAATCCAGGTCCCTTACAAAGCTGCAGCTGCATGCCTTTCTTCTGAGCCAAAGTCTTAACTGGCCTAGTTCTGCTAAACCACCTTTACTCAAGGGCAATGGGGATGTAGTCCAAAAAATTTTCTCCAGTCAAAACTATACCCCTGCTTATATTTAACATTAGAACAACCCAGAATTTAAAAATACCTCAAAGCATCAAACTGTATCAATTGACATAGCACATTTTCCCATATAAAGATAGCAGTATGAACAATTTTATTTCAAAGTAAAATTGTAATATCTGCTTGTTAAGACATAGGAGAAATTATAATGAATTATAGTAAAAATTATTAAAATTATTTTTTAAACATCATTGCCTCAATTGTTGTAATTGTCTAGTTAAATATTGCCTACATAGGTTGGAATAGTAGGAGTAACTTCACCTGTTCTCTTAATAACTCCCTTTCTTTCTGGGAAGGTGATTCTAATTTCTCTGTGTACTTTAAGTGAAATTTTCTAACCAAGGTGAAGATAGATAATTCCCATCAGGTCCCATGTGCAGTCCTCTGAGCTATGTCTCTTTCAGGCTTCCATTTTGATTTCTATCTGGAGTCCATAACCTCTGACACTTCATAGTCCTTTCCCCATAAACATGAATTGTTGTGGTTGTTATAGAAATTTAGAGGGGCATACATGTTTGAGATAGAAGACATGGAAGAAGAAGTAAATATTCTAGGGTGAAGAACATCTCTCTTCACAAGTCACAAGTTTCAATTACAAGAAAAATGATGAGAGATACCAAATCTTACCTATCTAAAAGTTGACAACTGCTACATATGAGGAACTGTGCATGAGCCACAGACCATGCTTCTTGATTATAAAAATGAGGGTTTCATCATGTATTTAGAGCTAGAAGGAAGGGGAGATCATGAAGTCCATTGCCTAATTTTATGAGTGAGGTAACTAGGGTCTAGAGAAGTAGTAACTGACCCATGGTCACACAAAAAATAACTATCAGAAGCAGGATTTTAACTTAAGTCTTCCTGATTCCATAGATAGCACTTTATTTACTTTGCCATGATGCTTTTTATCAAGTTCTTAATGATATTCTTATTTCCAGACCTATTTCAAGGCTCACCATGTGCCTTGGATTTTCATTTTTAGCAACGATTCCCAACTAATTTGACTGACAATTGTTAAGAGATTTTTGCCCACAGTAGCATATGCAATGATTATCTGAATTAAATGCACCCATTCCTTCCATTTAAGTTTACCAACACCCATAATATCCATGTATCAGCTCTCCATCTTCTCTTTGACCACATCCAGGTTCATAGATCTTACATTCCAGAGTCTTATTCAATTTTGATCTACTTTCCTATCATCATCAGACACATCCACAACAGAGCTTCCATTCAGTTTTGGCCAAGCTGCTTCATTAGTACTCAAGCTATTTGCAGTTTTCCTCCACTCTTCCCTAGTAGTTTTTTGGACACCTTCCAACCTGAGAAGCCTATCTTCCAATGTCATATCTTTTATCATTTTAGTACTGTCCATGGGATTTTCTTAGCAAAGATACTGGAATGGTTTGTCATTTCCTTCTCCAAGTGGATGACCTTTTGTCAGAACTCTCTACTATGATCTGTCTGTCAGAGCTAACTCTTCATGATATAGCACACAGTTTCAATGAGTTATGCAAGTCTCTTTACCATCACAAGGCTTAGGGGGTACTAAGGATGGGGTAACAAGAAGAAGGTACTAAGCAATGAGGTTACAAAAACAAGCAAGCAAGACAGTCCCTGACCTCGAAGACATCAAAATACATTCTAATATGGTAAGACAATACATAGAGGTGAGTGGTTATGAAGAAGTACTGTTCTGCAAAGAGAAGTATGGGTATGGTGATTGGAATCATAAGGCAATTGATTGGTGTTAACTTTTTGGGGCGGCATGGTAGATTTTTATTCTTAGAATTAAAATTAAAAAGTTCAGGAAAAGCAAGGCTTATAAAGATGACTAAGAAATATCCAGAAAACAATATGGTAGCTCTGGGCCCACATGCTACAAGTTTGATACCTCTGGTGTGAAGAGATCAAGATCTACATCATAATATTTACCAATCTAAGTCCTTGCCCTAGCGTAGGAGGTTACCTTCCAGCTTGGATGTTGAGTCTAGATTGTAGGAGCACGGTAACTTGATGATGCCTAGACATTGAGCAAAAGTTTAGACCTAATCTTTTCTGCTCATTTTAAAGAAGGCTTCTGAAATATTTCTATGTAATGAGACTTCTGTGGCAGCCTATAGACCCTATGAACTTTTCAGAATATTATTTTTAGGTATAAAATAAAATACATAGGATAACAATGGAAACCAATTACAATGAAACTACTTAAAAGAAATTCTCATGTCCCAGGTTAAGAACCCCTGTTTTAAAGAATTGGCCTTAAACTGTAGTTCCTTGAGGTAATTGGCCACTGAAGATGAATAATCCCATTCAGAACCTATTATAATATATTCAGAGTAGGATATGTAATCAAGTAGCTCATTTAAGAAAAGAATCTATTGCTATGAAGATAGTCATGTTCCTTTTGTCAGTAATAAATTAGTTATATGTCCTTTCCTCTCCCTCCACTCCATATCTAGCATCATAGTCATTAAAGTAGAGCTAAAGCCTATAGAAGCCCATATGATTTATTTTGGGGCCTCCTAATGTGCTAGCATCCATGGCAACCTAGGCTTTAGTGCCAAGCATCCCATGCTCAATCCGGCTACCAACATTATCAATGGATCAGGTTGTTAGTCGTCACATCCTCTGAATATATGGTTAAAAAAGGATTACACTGAGCCCACGGGTCCTCTTCCCAGCAAGCAGGTATGTGCTACATGGCAGACACTTTTCTTCTACTAGGAATGCAAAGATAAAAAATTAATCAATTCTTTCCTTCAAGGATCTTCTATTTTATTGGAGGACACAGTGTATGTGTGTATGTGTATGTACATATATGTACACACATGGATGTATACATGTATACACATATATGATTGTACATCATGTACACATACATAATATACATAAACACACACATATATGTATATATATATGTACATATAGATTGTATGTGTGTATGTGTGTATGTATGTGCCACTGGTCAGGACTCTATGTAGATAGATACATGTATACATATATGTATATGCATTATACATGTATGTATTATACATATCTCTGTGTGTTTGTGTGTGGCATAGTAGAGAGAGGGCCAAGCTCCTGAATGTCAGCAAGACCTGGTTGACATACCACTTCTGACATTTTGGCTGTACAAATTACTTAATCTTTTGGTAGTGCAACCCTAGGTAATGATTGATACTTTAAATTGTTTGAAGACACTTTACCTCTAGCAGATCACTGCATTAATAAAATAAGAGGGCTGGACCAAAAAACAAAAAACAACAACCACAACAAAAATACAATTCATCTTAGGTAAATTTGTAATAAGCTGCCATAAAGCTTTTTCTTTCTGATATGGCCTTACATATTTACTTCTGTCTTTAGGAACTCTATTCACACAAGAGCTGTTTTAGGTATCAGTGTATAAATTCTTCATGTCCTTAGGAAGAATGTAGGTATATTTTTTTTTATTTCACAATAGTTATATATTTCAGGGGATGGTCCATTTTGTAGTATATAGGACAAAGGTTTCAATCCATCACAGAAAAAAGTAAGATAAATATTTATGCCAATATTTATAAGCTAACCTCCAAGCACATATAACAACAATAAGAGCTCATATTTCCATAGTGCATTAAAATCACTTTTCTCACAATTCTAAAAAGTTGATAGTCAACTCTTACTATTTTCATTTACAGAAAATGAAACTAAGGCTGAGTTGTTAAGTGACTTATTCAAGTCTGCACAATTAATAAATGTTCTGACTCTAGGTCTAGTATTCCTGCTAGTGATAACATCATGCTGCTCACACCCCAGAGGTCTCAGCTTAGAGAAAGTAGAGACATATTATGTTCTATTTGGTCATCATTCTAATTCAGCTTATGTAAACCTGAACATTTGGTCATCTCACAGTGATCTATGGCATTTCTGAGTTTTTTCCTTGAACATGCTACATCAATCGTGACTGGGAGTTTCAGTGAAACATGAACTTAACTTGCTAAGGCAACTGCTAGCACCCCTAGGACGATGTTGAACCCCTTCCTTCCCCCAGTTGGCTTAAAAATTTCTGTACCTTTTTGAGGTCAAAATTACAGTTTGGGAGAATCTAAGCAGCCTGACATTGTTAATCATATATAATCACACATACCATCCAGTTGTTAGAAATGAGTCTCTTAAAGGAACGCAATCATCGAGATAGTCTAGTTTGATGCCATAACTAAGAACTACGGGAGATAGCTGCTTCTCTGTACCTGAGTATGTCTCATCTGGTCCCCATGGAAACAGACTTGTTTAGAGTCAGAATTAACTTTCAGTAAATGATGAGCTTTAAGATATAAAGCTTAGAATAATTATAAATTGCATAGTAAATCCTCCAGTCATTGAAATCATGTAGTGATTTTTAGTTCTATAAAGTTGGGACCCAGGAAAATAGAAGTTGGTGATAATGAATTTTTATTGGATTTAGATATGGTCTATCACCTTTACCAATTTTACAGAAAGACTCACAACATTTTTTAAGTATTCTTGTTCAGGACTAGAAAAGTTTAAGTGAGTGCTAGTACCATTTAATAAATCATGAAAACATTGTAAGAAGAATGGGTTAGTATAGTTTTCCAAAAGACTAAACTTAGGAATTATATTTCATGATTTAACTTTGTTGTAGTTATAAATTATGTAAAGTTTGATTATAGCAAGAAATATTTTTGAAATTGTTTTATGCTTCTCTTTCAGAGAATTCTCTTAAAGCATGGTTATTTAGTGGAAACTTTCATTTTGCTATGCACTTATAAATGTCAGTTCCTGATAGTTTCATCTCTATTTAATCATATGTTTCTCTTCTGCTCACTGGCCCTGGGCTGTTTTTGCATGACTACATTATACCTTAATTGTTCCACATGATTTACATTTTTAGAATGTGTGGTTTTATTTGGGGAGCATGATTTGATCACATGGAAACAGAGGATAATAAAGTTAGAAGGTGCCTTAGAGATCACTGGTGGTATTTCTTAATCCATAGAATTATCAATGTCAATCACAATGCATTTACTGCTTCCTACAATGACTCAAATACTACTCTCATGAGACCTGTTACTATGGAATTCTTTGGAATATGATATTTTAAATCTAATTTTCCCTTTTAGGTCCCCAGGATACACCATTCTCTCTGAAGGCATTATGAGAAGAAAGGCTTTTTCTGCCATTCTGATTTGCAGTGAAAGCCAAATTCTATCATCTTCTATGTGTACCATCAGAAGGTTTCCCCATAAGAGTTTATTCCACTTTGGTTTTATCCAGAAAGTGAATTATATTTGGGGAGACATTATAATTGTCAATCTTTTCCCCATTTAACCAAAATGCTTAATGATTTATTATTAATTATTCAAACAACCCACAATACTTACATTAATGGCCAGTATTCTTTGGCTCTATTCCTCCATTTCTTTTATGAAATGAAAAAAGAAAGGGGATTAAGAATGGCAGAATTAAGTTTCTCAATCATATAAGAGGTGAAAAGAAGAAAAATTATTTCTTTTTGTGCCTCAGAGTCTAGGGAAATAAAATTAAGTTGAATGTATTTTCTGAATGAACTGTACTCAGCCTGAGAAAAACCTCTGATTTCAAGGTCTGAGTGACCTTACAGAATATAAAAGACCTAGGTCAGGAGGCTTACAAGTATGGAATCAATTTCCCAAAAGGCCTTAGAGCTGAGAATGCATAACCCCTAAAATAATTTTTAGGGTCCTGAGTGGGATGTCATGTATATATCAATGGCTATGGATATTTTGGGGAAATGAAGATCAGAGAAACTGAGGAGGAATTTTCAAAGAGAAGGCTGCCATTGTAGTCATCCTATTTTCCTAGTAATTGGTGAAGATCTGTAAGTAGATCTACTGTATCTACAATGGTGAGTGGAATATGAAATAGACCCTTGAGTTTCTGTCCAATAAAGAAATAGAGAGCCAATGAGAAGAGGGATCACAATGTCTGCAAGGATTTGAGTAATTGTGAAGAATTTCACCTCCCATCTTATACTGAATGTTATAAGTTATGAAACAGAGAAGTTTGTATTAAGAATAATAACTTCTATTTCTCTCTTTAATAGCATTGAATTAGAATAAAGCTTTGCTTAGGATTTTGGGGAAATTGAGGTGACTGATCTTGCCAACAGACATGTATTTATTGCTCATCTTTAATTTTATTATATTTAATTAAATCAAACTTCTCACTAAGGAAATGGTACTTTACTAGAGGATAGGAAGTAAAGAAAGAGTAGTGGAACAAGCCAATGGGGGAAGGAGTGATGAGACTGAATGAATGAATGGTAGAAAGCATTTGTTAATCACTTGTTATGTGCCAGGAACTCTGTTGATCACTAGGAATGAAAATATAAAAAGTAAGACAATCTTTGCCTTCAAAGTGCCTTCATTTTAATGAGATAGAGAACACACATATATAAGAATAGTCACCTGAAAAGGAAGTTTTGGTCACAAAGATGATCAGTGGAATAATGGATCAAGTCATTAACACATCCTTTTCAAGTGTGTTAATAAGTAATTTGATTATATTTCTCAGAATAAGAAGTAAAAGGGTGGGGGGACAAGGAAAGGATGTATACTTGTAGGCAGAATTGAAAAATGTCAGGATAAAGATCAGATGCATGGTCCCAGGGAGAGCTGAATGAAAAGATATGACTTCTAGTTTTCCCTTCTTAAGGCTGGAGAAATGGGAGAATCAGTTAATGAAGATTTGTTAGCACCTATTGTATACCATAGGAAAATCAAACTCACTGTCAAGGGTATCCTGCAGCCAGCTCAAACATTGTCACAAAAAGTTATTGTTAAATTTAGCAAGTATTTAAATCTCCAAAAATGGCAAACACTACAGATCAGGGCTTGAATTAGTTTTTTTTTTTTTAATGTCTAAACTTAAGAAGGTGATAAAGAAAATGTTAATAATGCAGATTAAACTTAAAAGTGCATCATGCATACATTTTTTTTTCTTGCAGAACTAGTTGTTCAATATTTGCCAACATAGCCAAGGTTGCTGCCCTCAAGAAACTTACATTCTATCACTGGAGTAGTGTACAAATATTTATATACAAACTATATGCCAAAGAAATGTGAAGTAATTTCAGGAGGGCAATACTAGCCATAGGAAGAAATATTTTAAAAAATAACCTATAAGAGGTAGCAGTTGAACTGAGTTTTGAAGAAAACTAGATATTTTAAGGGGTGCAAATTAGATAGGAGTACATTTCAAACATGAGATACAGACTACATGGAAAGGTCTAGAGATCAAGAATTTGTTATGTGTTATGTGTAAGCGATAACAAGAAGATAATTTTGGCTGGACAATCAAGTGAATAAAAGGATGTATATTTAGTAATCCTGAAAAAGGTAATGTTTATGTGCCAAAGAGAGGACTTTGCATTTGATACTAACAACAATAGGGATAATAAACTGAAGTTTACTAAATAGGAATGACATAATTAGATGGATACTTTAGGGATTTTTTTTTTAGGCAATTGGGGTTAAGTGACTTGCCCAGGGTCACACAGCTAGTAAGTGTCAAGTGTTTTGTTTGAGGCTGGATTTGAACTCAGATACTCCTGACTTCAGGGCCAATGCTCTATCCACTGTGCCACCTAGCTGCCCCAGGATATTTCTTTAGCATATGAGTGGGAAATGACTTGAGTGGAAGAGTTAAGGCAGGGAGACATATTGGATCATTAAAAGATCTGGGTGATAGTTGATGAGGACCTGAACCAAGGTTGTATTGAAATGAATTTTGTGAAGGGAATGAACAAAATCATCAAAATGAAAAGACACTATTGGAAATGGATTAGATATGACTGAGGTTAAGAAGTTGGATGACTAGAAGAGAAACAAACAAAGAAGTTTGAAATAAAGATGAATTTGATTTAAAAATTAAATTTTATTTATTAGGCAATGTCTATTTTGAAATGTCCAATAGGCAATTAGTCAAAGGAGTTGGAGACCACACAGAAACTCAGACTATATATCTGAAAGTTGTCTCCATAAACATGATATTTCAATCCACTGGTATCACTGAGGTTACCAAGGGGGTAAAATTTTTTATAGTATTTTATTTTTCCAATTACATGTAAAGACAATTATTAACATTCATTTTTTTGAAATTTTTGAGTTCCAATTTTTCTCTTACTCCATCCTCTCTCCCCTTCCCAAAAAGGTAAAAATCTTAAATAGGCTATATATATGTGCAATAATGTAAAACACTTAAATATTGATCTTGTTGTGAAAGAAGAAACAGACCAAAAGGAAAAAAAAATATACAAAAAAAAGATAAAGAAAGTTTAAAACATATGCTTTAATCTTCATTCAGACATCATCAGTTCTTTCTCTGGATGTGGATAGCATTTTCCATCATGAGTCCTTTAGAATTGTCTTGGATCACTGTATTGTGGAGAAGAACTAAGTTATTTATAGTTGATTATCATACAACATTGCTTTTATGATGTACAATGCTCTCCTGGTTCTTTTCACTTCACTGTGCATTAGTGCATGTAAGTCTTTTCAGATTTTTCTGAAATTGGCCTGCTCATCATTTCTTGTAACACAATAGTATTCCATTATATCCATATGCCAAAATTTGTTTAGCCATTCCCCAATTGATGTATCCTATGAATTTTCAATTCTTTGCCACCACAAAAAGAGCTACTATATTTTTTACATGTGGGTTCTTTTCCCTTTTTTTATGGTCTTTTTAGGAAACAGACCTAGTAGTGCTGTTGCTGGATCAAAGGGTATGCACAGTTTGATTTTCCTTTTCAAATTGCTGTCTCTAATAGTTGGATCACTTCACAACTCCACAAACAGTGCATTAGTGTTCCAGTTTTCCCACATCTTCTTCAACATTCATCATTTTCCTTTTCTATCATATTAGTCAATCTGACAGATGAGAGGTACTACCACAGAGTTATTTTAATTTGCATTTCTCTAATTAATAGTGATTTTAGAGTGTTATTTCATATGACTATAAATAGCTTTGATTTCTTCATCTGAAAACTGACTTCATATCCTTTGACCATTTATCAATTGGGGAATGACTTCTTTTCTTATAAATTTGACTTAGTTCTCCATATATTTGAGAAATGAGACCTTCATCAGAGATACTTGCTGTAATTTTTTTCCCCAAGCTTTCTGTTTTCTTTTTAATCTTGGTTGCATTGGTTTAGTTTGTGCAAAACCTTTGTAATTTAATGTAACATAAATTATCCATTTTACATCTTGTAATGTTATTTTGTTTGGTCAAAAATTCTTCCCTCCTCCATAGATCTGACAGATAAACTATTTTTTGCTTTTCTAATTTTCTTATGGTATCACCTTTTATGTCTAAATCATGAACTCATTTTGACCTTATCTTGGTACGTAGTGTAAGATGTTGGACTATACCTAGTTTCTGCCATATTTTTTCCAGTTTTTCCCAGCAGTTTTTGTCAAGCAGTGAATTTTTATCCCAGAAACTGTAGTCTTTGGGTTTATAAAACACTAGATTACTATGGTCATTTACTGTTGTGCCTTGGTATCAAATTTATTCCACTGATCTACCACTCTATTTCTTAGTTAGTACTAGATAGTTTTGATGATTGCTGCCTTGTAATATAGTATAATATAGTTTCCTTTGTACTTTTTTTCATTATTTCCACTTATATTCTTGACCTTTTCTTCTTCCAGATGAATTTTGTTGTTATTTTTCTAGCTCAGTAAAATAGTTTTTTGGTGGTTCAATTGGTCAAGCACTGAATAAGTAAATTAATTTAGGTAAAATTGTCATTTTTTATTATATTATCTCAACTACCCATAAGCAAATTATATTTTCCCAATTGTTTAGATATTACTTTATTTGTAGGAAAAGTGTTTTGTAATAGTGGTTGTATAGTTCCTGGGTTTGTCTTGTCAGGTAGACTCCCAAATATTTTATGTTTTCTGCAGTTATTTTAATTAGATTTAATCTTACTATCTTTTGCTGCTGGGCTTTGATGGTAATAGATAAAAATGCTAATGATTTATGGGAGTTTATTTTATGTCCTGCAACTTTACTAAAGTTGCCAATTATTTCAAGTATTTTTTAGTTGATTCAATAGGATTCTCTAAGTATACCATCATATAATCTGTAAAGAGTGATAGTTTTGTTTCCTCATTGCATTTTTGAAGTCCTTCAATTTCTTTTTCTTCTCATTGCTGCAGATAACATTCCTAGTGCAATATTAAAAAATACTGGTGATAATGCACATACTTGCTTCACCCCTAATCTTACTGGGAAGGCTTCTAGCTTATCCCCATTAAAGATAATGCTTGTTCTTGGTTTAAGATAGATACTACTTAGCATTTTAAGGAAAGCTCCATTTATTCCTATGCTCTCTAGAGTTTGTAATAGCAATAAGTGCTGTATTTTGTCAAAAGCTTTTTTGTATCTGTTAAGATAACCATATGATTTCTGTTGGTTTTGTTTTTGACATGGTCAGTTATACAGATAATTTTCCTAATATTTAATGAGCCCTGTATTCCTGATATAAATCCCACCTGGTCAAAATATATAATTCTTGTGATGTGATGCTGTAAGTTCCTTGCCAATATTTTATTTAAAACTTTTTGCATCCACCTTTATTAGGGAAATTGGTCTATAGTTTTCTTTCTCTGTTTTGGCTCTTCCTGGTTTAGGTATCAGAACCATGTCTGAGTCACAAAAGGAATTTAGTAGGACTTCTTTGCCTAGCTTTACAAGAAGCTATGTAGTATTGGAATTAATTGTACTTTAAAAGTTTGGTACTGGTCCTGCATTTTTTTCTTAAATAGTTCATTGATGTTCACTTACTTTTTCTAAAATGGGGTTTATTCTATTTCCTATTCTGTTAACCTAAGCTATTTATATTTTTTGTAAGTATTCATTCATTTCATTTAGATTGTCAGATTTATTGCCATATCATTGGGCAAAATGACTTTTAATTATTGCTTTAATTTCCTCTTCATTGCTGGTGAATTCACCTTTTTCATTTTTGATACTGGTAATTTGGTTTTCTTCTGTCTTTTTTTTTTAAATAAAATTTACCAATGGTTTATCTAGTTTATTTTTTCCATAAAACCAGTTCCTAGTTTTATTTATTAGTTCAATGGTTTTCTTACCTTCAATTTTATTAATCTCTCCTTTGATTTTCATGATTTCTAATTTGGTGTTTAGTTGAGAATTTTTAATTTGTGCTTTTACTAGCTTTTTAAATTACATGCTGAATTCATTGATCTTTTTCTGTCTTATTGATGTAAATGTTTAGAAATAAATTTTCCCCCAAGTACTGTTTGGTTGCATCCCACTGATTTTGGTATGTTGTCTCGTTGTTGTCATTCTCTTTGATGAAATTATTGATTGTTTTGTTGCTTGATCCATTCATTCTTTAGGATTAGATTATTTAGTTTCCAATTAATTAACCTTAATTCTTAATCTATCATGGCCCTTTATTAAATGTAATTCTATAGCATCATGATCTGAAAAGGGTGCATTTAATATTTCTGCTTTTCTGCATTTGATTGTAAGGTTTTTATGTCCTAATACATGGTTAGTTTTTGTGTAAGTGTCATATACCACTGAAAAAAAGGTATATTCCTCCATAACCCAATTCAATTTTCTCTAGAAGTCTATTATATCTAACTTCTTTAAAATTCTATTCACTTCCTTAACATCTTTCTTGTTAATTTTATGGTTAGATTTATGAATTTCCGAGGGGGAAAAGTTGAAATCCCCCACTAATATAGTTTTACTGTTTCTTCCTATAACTCATTTAATTTCTCCTTAAGAAATTTGGATGTTGTACCATTTGGTGCATATATACTTAGTATTGCCATTACTTCATTGTCTATTTTATCTTTTAGCAAGATATAGTTTCCTTCTTTGTTTTTTAATTAGATTTATTTTTACTTGTGCTTTATCTGAGATCATGATTGCTATCCCTGATTTTTTTTAATTCAACTAATTTATTTTATTTCAGCTAATTTAAATCAGCTAAAGTAAAGCTTTAGTAGATTCTGCTCCAGCCTTTTACCTCTACTCTATGTGTGTCTCTGCTTCAAATGGCTTTCTTGTAAACAACTTGTGTAGGATTCTGGTTTTTAATCCATTCTGCTATCTGCTTCTATTTTATGGGTGGGTTCATCTAATTCAGATTCACATTTATGATTACTGTGTGTTTTCCTTCTTTGTATTTTCCCCCATGTTTATATTTTTCTCTCTCATTTCACCCTGTCCTTCCTCAGCAGTGTTTTGCTTCTGACTACTGCCTCCCTCAATCTGCCCTCCCTTCTATTAGCTCCTCCCCTTTTCTTGTCTCCCTCCCTGCCTACTTTTCTGTGGGGTAAGATAGATTTCTATATGCAAGTAAATGTGTATGTTATTCCCTCTAAGCCAAATCTGATGAGAGTAAGATTCAACCAACCCTCACACACAACCTTTACCCTTCCATTCTGTCTCTTTTCTCCCTCTTCTCCCACTACAATGCTCTTTCTCTTCTTTTATTTTTTATATCATCCAATCAAATTAAACATATCCACACTTTCTGTCTATGTATACTCCTTCTAACTGCCTTGACTGAGATAACACTTCTCAAGAGTTACAAGTCTCATCTTCCCATTTAGGTATGTAAACAGTTTAACCTCCTTGAATAACATTTTTTTTTCTTTCCTATTTACCTTTTTGTATTTTTCTTGAGTCTTGTATTTGAAAATTGAATCTTCTATTTAGTTCTGGTCTTTTCATCAGGAATATTTGAAAGTCCCTTATTTAAGTGAATGTCCACTTTTCCTCCCCAATGATTATACTCAGTTTTACTGGGAAGTTGATTCTTGGTTGTAATACAATCTCCTTTGCTTTCTGGAACATCATATCCCAAGCCCTCCAAAACTTTAATGTAGAAGTTGCTAAATCCCATGTAATCTTGACTGTGACTCCTCAGTATTTGAAATGTTTCATTCTGGCTGCTTCCAGCATTTTCTTCTTAAACTGAAAGTTCTGGAATTTGGCTATAATAGTTCTGGTAGTTTTCATTTTGAGATCTCTTTTAGGAGGTGATCGGTGGATTTTTTTAATGACTATTTTACCCTCTTGTTCTAGGACATCAGGGCAGTTTTCCTTGATAATTTCTTGAAAGATACCATCCAAGTTCTTTTTTTGATCATGGCTTTCAAGTAGTCCAATAATGCTTAAATTGTTTCTCCTGGTTCTATTTTCCAGTTCAGTTGTTTTTCCAATGAAGCATTTTATATTTTCTCCTTTTTTAAATTTGTTTAATTTTATTTGAGTGAGTCTTGATGTCTCATAAAGTCATTAGCTTCCACTTGTCAAATTCTAATTTTTAAAGAATTATTTTCTTTAGTGGATTATTGTGCTTCCTTTTCCATTTGGCCAATTCCACTTTTTAAGGAGTTTTTTTTTTTCTTTTCCTTTTTCCAAGCTGATGACTCTTTTTTTTCATGATTCTCTTGTATAACTCTCATTTCTTTCCCAATTTTTTTCTCCTACTTCTTTCATTTGATTTTTAAAATACTTTTTGAGCCTGAGACCAATTCATATTTCTCTGTGAGGCTTCACATGTAGGAGTTTTGACATTGTTGTCCTCTTCTGAGTTTGTATTTTGATCTTCCCTGTTGTCATAGTAGTTTTCTATAGTCAGAGATTTTTTTTTTATTTCCCAGTCTATTTTGTGAGTTTTAAAGATGAGTTCTGCTCCTGGGATATCCAGGTCACTGTCCCAAGATTTGGGGTGTGGGGCATTAGTCTGGTTACTGGTTATCTGCACCCATACCTCCAGGGTTGACAATTTACAGCTGTGCTGGGGTCCCAAGGTCTAGTTTAGCTGGCTGGGCTGGCTCCTCTGGGCCTGCCAGGTCTTTAGGTCTGGAGACCTCACCACTGGCCTGCCATGCCACTGGCCTGCTGAGCCAGACCATGGGGCCTCAATTGCTGATCTTCACTGGGGCTAGGGGCCTCCTGCTGACTTAACTGGATACCACTTGAAGTGGGCTATACTCCCGTTTTACCCAAGTGAGACATACCTTTCTTGAAGTCCCTCTAAGTTATCTAGAATTCTGTGGGCTAGAACATTGTGTCACCCATCCTTCTGTGGGTTCTGTAATTCCAGAATTCATTCTGAGGTGTGATTTAAAGTTTTTTGGGGGGGGAAATTGGGGAGAGTTCAGGTAACTTCTTTTCTTTTATCTGCCATCTTGATTCTGCTTAGTTCTAAATAAATATTAGAAAAGAAGAACAGAGGGTCCAGGACAGAACTTTGAAGTAAACCCACATTTAGGAGGCATGATAGGAATGATGATTCAATAAAAGAGACTACAAAGGAGCCTAAAAAGTATGAGGAGAACTAAGAAACAGCAATGACATGAAAACCTATAGAGGAGAGAACACCTTGGAAGAAATTTATCATTGCATATACGTTTACATTTTATAGAATCAGTCTTCCCTCAGCTTTTGACTGGTTCCAGAGGACAACAACAATGCACTTAGCACAGTGCTTGGCAAATAGTTAATAATGTTTCTTAATAAATAATAATAATAATAATAATAAGAAGAAGAAGAAGAAGAAGAAGAAGAAGAAGAAATGTTTGTTCACTCAATACCACACACACATAACCTGTTATAATGGTAAATTATTGTGCCAGTCTGTTGTTTTTATGGCCTCACCAACTTCTCTTCCACTCTCTGCTGAATGCTTTAAGAATGGAACGAGAAGGGAACTCTCATTGTTTTTAGCTTCAAAGGAAGATGTAGATTTAAATATCATTTTAATGTAGTACCTGAAAAGCATTAAGATGTGATTAATGTTGTGATTGTGGGATATAAATATTTTAAACATGAGGTCTGTATGTCTAAACTGTCCCTTCTTATAAATGAATCTAATCATTTTCCAATTTCCATAGAATCAGAGAGGTTAGCAAAAACTCTTCTAAAAATGTTGACTAGTATGTAAAATTTTTATAGGCATTTTTTGCCATAACATATGGGAAAGAAAACAAAAGAATGATTCCTTTTTTGTTTTTGTTCTTTTTGATTCCTCAAATTTTAACCTGTTAACTTTTAAAGTGGAGGGGGAAATTAGTTGAAGAAAAGGGCACCATATCCTCCAGACTCTAATTTATAACATTTTTATTGATCAGTGAAGTGTGGGTATAGACTTTGACTCAGCCTCTTAGATTATTTATTTTAAAAAATATAAGCCATATAACAAAAGGCAACCAAAAACAAATCAAAGCTGTTTTGAAGCAAGAATGAGTTCATGAAAGGAGGATCATTCAAAGGTTATAGCAAAGCATGTCACAAACAACAAACAGAACCTTGATCACACTTCTGCTACATATGTGTAGTCTTTTCAGGGCAAGTTCTACAATAAAGTTTCCTATAATGGCAAAATATCCCCATTTGATTCTGTTATTTTTCACCCATCACTGAGTGTTCATTACTTCATAGTTTCAAATATTGCAATTTGGTCCCCTGTGTTTACATAATTTTATCGTGCTCTGTTGAGCAGGAACATTCCAAAACATGTGAATAAGGAAGGAGTTTCTTTAATCAAGATCATGAATGTTCTGTGAGAGTTGAAGAAGAGATTAAAAAACCATGTTATGTTCATAACTATCACAACTGGACAAGAGAAATCCCTTTGGTCAAGATCTGAGTGGCACAAATTATTGCTTATCATTGCTCTCTTCCTGTTGTGAAGCATAAAAAGTTCAAGAGATGTAATTTCTGAGTAATTAATCATTTTATTAATAATATTAGCATTAATAAATAAGTGTCAGTGGCACTGTCAAATGCTAAAGACCTCTCAAGGAACCCACTCAACCCTTAATATGCCCTTGGAAGAGTGAATGTTCCTCAGGGTGGCAATCAATTCTGATTGGTTAACAATTAATGAAAAAATGAATATTATAGTTAGAAGTGGACCAATTCTAATGAGGGGCTGAGGGACATAACTGATAACTCTTGCTTCCAGACCACCCCCAGACACAGATAATCTAGATAAAGGATTTACCCTTCCCCCCCCCAACCTAAACCTACCAGAGTGGAACTCAATGAATGGAATTCACTTTAGATTAAATATTTTACAAGGTTTTCTAGTTTAGTGAGGCAACAACTCCAAGATTTCATCTCATCATCTACCTTGCCCTTCATAGAACAAAGCTTCAACCTAATTTCCAAATAAGGATGGTAAAAAAAAATCCTGGAGCTCCCCAATAGTTGTGTATTTAATAATAATTTCTCTTACCATCCACCTTAGAAATGTTTTGGGGGCAGCTAGGTGGTTCAGTGGATAGAGCACCAGCCCTGAAGTCAGGAGGACCTGAGTTCAAATCCAGCCTCAGACCAAACACTTGACACTTATTAGCTGTGTGACCCTGGGCAAGTCACTTAACCCCAATTGCCTAAAAAAAAAAAAGAAAAAGAAAAAAAGAAATGTTTTTGTATGCTCAGCCTAGACTAAGGAGATGGGTGGTAAAGATGAATTATAAAAAAGCCCTTTGGATACCTAAGCTAGAAAAGCTATCTTTTTTTTTCACTTAATAGTATTTTATTTTTTGCAATTACATGTGTAATTTTCAACATTCACTTTTATAACATTTGAGTTCCAAATATTTTCTCCTTTCCTCCCTTCTCCCCTCCCCAAAATGACAAGAAATCTGATATAGGTTATACATGTATAATCATATTAAACATTTCTACATTGGTTGTTGTCCTTCATTCTAAAACAGGACCAAAATGACATCACTACATGAGACTCAAGTTTCAGTGTGCCTACCTGTGGCTGATCAGACCTCAGAATGTTCTTCCACAGGTCAGACACAAATAGTTCATGTGAACATTTGGGGTGGATTCTCTAAATTTGCACATCTTACATTTCTTTTCAGTTACTTCAATTCTGCTTTGCTCATAGAGCACAACTACTTCTCTAATGTAGGCATACCATACCAAGTGGTCCTGTGCCAGTGTCTCCCATGTCACACAATCAATTCCAGAGTTCTTAAGACAGAACCTGAAAGTGTCCTTGTATCACTTCTTTTCACCACTATGTGAGATTTTGCCTTGTGCGAGTTCTCCATAAAATAGTCTTTTTAGCAAGTGCACATTTTGCATTTGAACAATGTGGCCAGCCAATCAGAGCTGTGCTCTCTGCACTATAGTTTGAATGCTTGGCAGTTTAATTCCAGAAAGGACTCAGTGTCTGATTTCTTATCCTGCCAGGTGATCTTCAGAATCTTCCTAAGACAATTCAAATGGAAGTGATTCAGTTTCCTAGCATGGCACTGGTATACTGCCCAGGTTTCCCAAGCATATAACAATGAGGTCAGCACAACTGCTCTGCAGACCTTCATTTTGATAGTTAGTCTAATATCTCTTCCTTCCCACACTTTCCTTCAGAGACCCCAAAACACTGAGCTAGCTCTGACAATGCATGCATCAACCTCATTATCAATGTGTATATCCCTGGAAAATATACTACCAAGGTAAGTGAACTTATTCACAGCATTCAAAACTTCTCCATTTGCTATAACCAAAGGTTCCACATATGAATGGTGTGGTGCCAGCTGTTAGGTCAAAATTAGCACAAGCAGCAGAGAATCGATCCATAAATTGTTGCATCTCAGCTTCAGAGGCTGCATTGAGTGCACAATCATCTGCAAACAGAAAATCATGCACCAATACTCCTTCCACTTTGGTCTTGATTTGTAGCCTTTTCAAGTTGAAGAATTTACCATCAGTGCAGTTGCTGACCTCGATGCCTCCTTTGTCCTCATTGAAAGCATTTGACAGCATGGCTGAAAACATCATGCTAAAAAGCATGGAGCAATCATACACAGCCTTCTTTCATTCCATTGGTAACTGAGAAAGCACAAGGGTATTGTCCATGATCCAGAACCCAGGCAAGCATGCCATCATGAAACTCACTTATAATGCTGATGAACTTCTCTGGGCAAACAAATTTTGATGTAGTTTTCCATAAGCCTCTCATGACTGACATCATCAAAGACCTTGGTCAGATCTGCAAATACTAAGTACAGACCTCTTTTCTGCTCCTGACATTTCTTCTGGAGTTGTTGGGCAGCAAATACCATATCAATCATTCTTTGGCTCTTTCTGAAACTACACTGGCTCTAAGGTAAATGACCATCTTCCAAGAGAAGGATCAACCTATTAAGGAACTCTGGCATGAGTCTTGCCAGCAATCACTCAGAGAGAGACCCCCTGTGACTGTCATAGGACAATCTAGTTCCTTTACCTTTATAGAGATGGACAGTGGAGGTATCCTTGAACTCCTGGGGGATAATCTCCTCTTGCCATATAACCTGGATAATTTCAGTCAGCTTTTGAATGAGCAATGGACCCCCTACCTTGTAAATCTCAGCTGGAATAGAATGCCACATGAAAGGAGCCAATGGCATCAAAATCTGTTCTTCATTTGGAACTTCAGCTAGGGAGGGATTGACTTCAACCTGAAGTAAATGGTCAATTGCTTCAGCATTGATTGATGATGGTCTGTTGAGAATGCTATGGAAGTGTTCAGCCCATCTCTCTAGGATTATGTCCTTATCACTAAACAATGTGGTTTCATCAACACTGAGTAGTCATTGACCCATAAATAGCCTTCAAGGCATCATAAAAGCACTTTGGATTGTTACTATCGGCATAAAACTGAATTTCATCTGCCTTCTTACTGAGTCAAGAATTCTGCATCTCTAATCTTTGCTTGTACTTTATTTTTGATGGAACTAAATGTTGTTTTCTTAGAGATGGATGAATTATCTTGCTGGTAAATCCTGTGGAGTTCTCATTTTTCATTTAACAGCTTCTGAATTTCCCCATCATTTTCTTTCAACCAGCCTTGATGTTTTGGAGCGTTCTGACCAAGATGAGCAAAAGCAATGCTTTACACCAAACCTCTGAAAGCTGCCTACTTCTTTTCTGCTGCACCATTGCCAACTGTGTGTTGGCTCAACTTTCCCCCCAAGTTAGAAACAAACTGTTTTCTCTCAGAGAAGAGCTTTAATCTATTGACATTAATTCTTCTGGTAGTCATTTTGCCTTGGAGTGACCACTTTTGTTGAATGCAAATATTTAGCTTGGAGAGTCCTTGATCAGTTCAGCACCCTGTGCCACACATTGCCTTCATCACTCTCACATCCTGTCCATCTCTTCTTCTTACAATCACATAGTATATTAAATGTCAATGGTTGCTATATGAAGGGTAGGTGCATACACGAAGTTTAATTGCATTTAGGTAAATGGAAGACAGTGTAAGTGATGACAGGGTCATGAGATGCACAAGTCTTCAGTAATAAGTGACCATTGCTGTTGCTGTTTCCAACTCCATTTCTTTCTAGGACTCCCAACTCTGGTAGTCTGAGCCTACTCTAGCATTAAAGTCACCCAGCATTATAATCTTGTCTTCTTTTGATACATTGATGATAAGGGTCTCCAGGTCTTCATAAAATTTTTCTTTGATCTCATCAGGACTCATCATGTTAGGAACATACGCATTGATGATGATGGCATGACAGTTTCCTGAAAGTGGCAATCACATTGTCACAAGCCTGTCTTTCGCTACTTTTGGTAGGCATACAAGTTTGTTGACTAGATTAATTTTGATTGCGAAACCTACACCAGCTTCACAGTGCTTCCCTTCACTGTGGGCATTCCACAAAAACATATATCCAGCTCCACCTTCAGTAAGATAGCCTTCATTTACCAGTCTTATTTCATGTAGGGCTGCTATTTGAATGCAATATCTGCTAAGATCTCTTGAAACAAGAGCTGTTCATCTTTCAGGTCTACCGGATTTTGTGTTATCTATAAATGTGTGCACATTCCGTGTGCTGATGGTGAGTGGAATCATTTTTGCAGACATGTTTGTACATTTTTTATGTTTTGACCACAGGGTGAGATTCCCACCTATTGTAGTAAACAGGAAGTAAGCAGACAATTTTTAGGGCACCTTTTCTAGTCCCTTCCTCATACCAACAGGTGAGCAGTGAGATCCTTAAAAGGCTGTTCAGACACCCAGGGAGGTGCCCAATCCCACTGAGCTTCCAGTGAGGAGACAACTCTAGGGCCTGGGCTGCTTGAGTCCAGGATTATGACTACAAGTGTATCTACACCTGTTGCTTTGTCACTTGCCTGTCATTATATAGGACTTCTAAATAGATAAAAATGATAAAATACTATGGGTGCTATTTTTTGATTTGTGCCCAAATTGGATTTAAGTCAGGCAAATTTGCATCAAGTTGTTGGCCTCACTCTCTCCTCCACAGTCATCACAGTCCAGTGGCAGGACAGAAGCAAGATGACTGATGAAGGCCTAAAATTCAGTGGATGACCTAGGATGTCTTAGATATCTAACCAAGCTTTAAGTGCTCTGCAGTACCTGCTTCATCTGCCTTCATCGTCATTGGAACAAATTTTTCTCATCTGCCTATTCCACCAGGGGAAGTCTTCACATGCTTGAGGTACACACTCCTTAAATCACCAATGGGTTTGAGACCCCTCAGTTACCCTCAACCTGGTTTAGCCCATCTGCCAAAATGATCTACCAAGGTATGGCCACTGCCCATGCTACAGCTTCTTGGAACCACAGATGAAAATTATGTAGATCAGGTGGACACCAAAGGTGGAAAGGAGACTTGAAAAGGGCTCAGCAGCCTTCACACCAGAGGTACCAGTCTTCCCTGAACACACCCTACACCCCTATTTCCACATTAGTCATGTTGTGAAAGAAGAATCAGAACAAAAGGGAAAAACCACAAGAAAGAAAAAACAGAAAAGAGAAAATAGTATGCTTCAATCTGCATTTAAATTCCATAGGTCTTTCTCTGCGTATAGATAGCATTTTCCATCATGACTCTTTTGCAATTGTTTTGAGAAGGGCTAAATCCATCAAAGTTGACCACTGCCAATGTTGCTATTACTGTGTACAATGTTCTCCCAGTTCTGCTCACTTCACTCAGCATTAGTTCATATAACTCTTTCCAGGTTTTTCTGAGATTTGCCAGCTCATTATTTCTTATAGCACAATAGTAGTCCATTACATTCATATGCCACAACTTGTTCAGTCATTCCCCAATGGATAAGCATTCCCTCAATTTCCAATTCTTTTTGTTTTAAACGTATATATTTTTAGTTTTCAACATCCACTTCCACAAGATTTTGAGTTCCAAATTTTCACCCCATCTCTACCCTCTCCCCACCCCAAGATGGCATGCATTCTGAATACCCCTTTCCTTAGTCTGCCCACCCTTCTGTCTCTCCCCCCCTTCTTTTATCCCATTCCCCTTCTATTTTCCTGTAGAGCAGGATAGATTTTTGTACTCCATTTCCTATATTTCTTATTTCCCAGTTGCATGTGAAAACATTTTTTTAAACGTGTGTTTTTAAAACTTTGGTTTCCAGATTTTCTCCCTTCCTCCCTCCCCACCCACCCTCATTGAAAAGGCAAGCAACTCAATACAGGTTATTCATGTGCAGTTATGCAAAACACTTCCATAGTAGTCACCTTGTGAAAAACTAACTCTATTTCCCTTAATCCTATTCTGCCCCCCATTTATTCTATTCTTTCTTTTGACCCTGTCCCTCCTCAAAAGTGTTTGCTTCTGATTAGCCCCTCTCTCAGTCTGCCCTCCCCTCTATCATCCCCCTGCTCTCTTGTCCCCTTCCCCCCCACCATTTTCCTGTAGGGTAAGATAGATTTCCATACCCAATTGAGTGTGTATGTTATTCCCTCCTTAAGCCAAATCTGATGAGAATAAGATTCATTCATTCCCTCTCACCTTCCCCCGTTTCCCCTCCACTGTAAGAGCCTTTTCTTTTCTGTTTTTTTTTTTGTGAGATAATTTACCCCATTCTACCTCTCCTTTTCTCCTTCTCCCAGTATAATCCTCTCTTACCACTTAATTTTATTCTCCAGATTTCACCCCTTCATCTTCAACTCACAATGTGCCCTCTATCTATCAACCAATCTATCTATCTATCTATCTATCTATCTATCTATCTATCTATCTATCTAT
>NW_020954569.1:34692731-34706728 GCF_900497805.2 Vombatus ursinus | reverse complement strand
TATCTATCTATCTATCTATCTATCTATCTATCTATCTATCTATCTATATACATACATATAATTGTTTCCCTCCAACTACCCTAATACTGACAAAGGTCTCATGAGTTACAAATATCATCTTTCCATGCAGGATTGTAAACAGTTCAACCTTAATAAGTCTCTTATGATTTCTCTTTCCTGTTTACCTCTTCATGTTCCACTTGAATCTTGTATTTGAAAGTCAAATTTTCTATTCAGCTCTGGTCATTTCATCAAGAATGCTTTAAAGTCCTCTATTTCACTGAATGACCATTTTTTCCCCTGAAGGATTATACTCAGTTTTTTTATGGATAGGTGATTCTTGGTTGTAATCCTATCTCCTTTGCCCTTTGGAATATTATATTCCATGCTCTGCGGTCCCTTAATATAGAAGCTGCTAAATCTTGTGTTATCCTGATTGTGTTTCCACAATACTTGAATTGTTTCTTTCTGACTGCTTGCAATATTTTCTCCTTGACCTGGGAACTCTGGAATTTGTCTACAATATTTCTAGGAGTTTTCCTTTGGGGATCTCTTTCAGGAGGAAATTGGTGGATTCTTTCAATTTCTATTTTGCCCTCTGGTTCTAAAATATCAGGGCAGTTTTCTTTGATCATTTCTTGAAACATGATGTCTAGGCTCTTTTTTTGATCATGGCTTTCAGGTAGTCCAATAATTTTTAAATTATCTCTCCTGGACCTATTTTCCAGGTCAGTTGTTTTTCCAATGAGATATTTCACATTGTTTTCTAATTTTTATTCTTTTGGATTTGTTTTAGAGTGTCTTGATTTGTCATAAAGTCACTAGCTTCCAATTGCTCCATTCTAATTTTTAAGGAAGTATTTTCTTCAGTAAGTTTTTGGACTTCCTTTTTCATTTGGTCAATTTTGCTTTTTAGGGCATTCTTCTCCTCATTGGCTTTTTGGACCTCTTTTGTCATTTGGGTTAGGCTATTTTTTAAGATGTTATTTTCTTCAGTTTTTTGGGGGGATATTCTTTACCATCAATCTTGTTTTTTCCTCTACTTCTCTTACTTGCTTATCAAAATCCTTTTTGAGCTCTTCCATGGCCTGGGACCAATTCATATTTTTCTTGGAAGTTTTGGATGTAGGAGCTTTGCCTTTGTTGTCTTCTTCTGGTTGTATGTTTTGATCTTCTTTGTCACCAAAGAAAGATTCTATGGTCTGACTTTTTTTGTGCAGTTAGCAAAGATGAACAGCTCTTGTTTCAAGAGATCTTAGCAGATATTACATTCAAATAGCAGCCCTACATGATCCCAGTCAATTATTTGAGTTTTAAACTCTTTGTTAAGGTAGGGGTATGTTTCCAGTCTGGAGAATTTGGGGGTTTTGTGCAGATATTTTCAGAGATACTTCTAGGGACCTATAAGTTTTCAGTTCTTCCAAGGTGGTATAATCAAGGGCAAGGTGTTCACTCCTTTCCTGGACTGGGCTCTGATCTATGAGTGACCACAAGCCCTCTTTTCTGCCTTGGAACTGTGAGGAGGACTCCCTCTCCACCAAGGCGCAAGCTCTACCATGCCAGCACTCCTCCTCACCCCAGGAATGCCACCCAGAACTGCAACCCAGATCCAAGGATGGGCAAAGCAAGAGAATGCTGCCTCAGCACCAGCAAGAGATTCCTACAATCCCCCTCTGATCAGCCACTCAATTCCCCCTCCATCTGTGGGCCAAGGTTGCACTGAGACTGGGGCTGGGACTGAGCTTCTCTCTCACAATAATCACAGACCTTGCCTACTGACCTTCTAAGTTGTTTTTGGTATTTGATGGTTGAGAAATCTGGAAACCACCACAGCTGCCCATGATTCAGTCCCCTGAGGCCTTCTCCAGGTTCGCTGAGGCCTGGTTTTTGCTTGTGCGCCCATGCTAAACTGCGCTCCTCTCCCTGCCTGCCGTGATATACCTTTCTGATCAACCACTCAGGTTATCTTGGGCTGGAAATTTGTTTCATTCTGTCTTTTTGTGGGTTCTGCTGCTTTAGAATTTGTTTAGAGTCATTTTTTGCAGGTATTTGGAGGGGTTTGGGGGAGAGTTAAAGCAAGTCACTGCTTTTACTCTGCCATCTTGGCCCCACCCCCCTCCATTTCTAATTCTTTGCCACCACAAATTCTTTGCTATAAGTATTTTTGTACATGTGGGTCCTTTTCCCATTTGTATGATCTCTTTGGGATACAAACCTAGAAGTAGTATTGCTGGGTCAAAGGATATGCACAGTTTTATAGCCCTTTGGGCATAGTTCCAAATTGCTCTCCAGAATAGTTGGATCAGTTCACAACTCCACCAACAATGCATTAGTGTTCCAATTTTCCCACATCTTTTCCAGCACTTATTATTTTCCTGTTTTGTCATGTTAACCAACCTGACAGGTGTGATGTGGTACCTCAGAGTTGTTTTAATTTGCATTTCTTTAATCAATAGTGATTTAGAGCATTTTTTCACGTGACTATAGATAGTTTTAATTTCTTCATCTGAAAACTGACTATTCACATCCTTTGATCATTTATCAATTGGGGAATAACTTGTATTGCTATAAATTTGACTCAGTTCCCTATATATTTTAGAAATGAGGCATAAAGACCTAATTTCTCAAATATATAGGGAACTGAGTCAAATGATAAATGGTCAAATGATATGAACAGTTTTCAGGAAAAAAATCAAATTATCAAAAGTCATATGAAAAAATATTCAATCACTATTGATTATAAAAATGCAAATTAAAACAACTCTGAAGTACCACTTCACACCAATCAGATTGGCTAATATGATAGAAAAGGAAAATGACAGATCATAGAGGATGTGGAAATATAGGTACATCAATGCACTATTGGTGGAGTTGTGAACTGCTCCAACCATTCTGGAGAATAATTTGTAACTATGCAGAAAGCACTATAAAACTGTGTGTACCCTATGACCTAGAGATACTGTTAGTAGGTCTGTGTCACAAGGAGATCAAAGAAAAAGGAAAAGGAACCATATGAACAACAATATTTATGGCAGTTCTTTTTATGGTGACAAAGAATTGGAAATTAAGGGGATATCCATCAATCAAGCATTGACTAAAGAAGTTATATGTATTATTATGATGGAATACAATTGTGTCCTAAGAAATGACAAAGGGAATGGGTTCAAGCTGATGCAAATTGAAGTAAGCAGAACCATGAAAGCATTGTGCCCAGTACCAGCAAAATCATGGGGCAGCTTGGTGGCACAGTGGATAGAATGCTGGGCTTGAAGTCAGGAAAACTCATCTTCATGAGTTCAAATCTGGCCTCAGACACTTACCAGCTGAGTGACCCTAGGCAAGTCACTTAAATCTCTTTGCCTCAATTCCTCATCTGTAAAATGAGCTGGAGAAGGAAATGGTAAACTACTCAAGAGTCTCTGCCAAGAAAACCACAAATGGGGGTCATGGAAAGTTGGGCAGGACTGAACAATGATAATCAATTGTGAAAGACTTGCCTATTCTAATTAATATGATGATCTATAACAATTCCAAAAAACTGATGGGGGTAAATGTTAACTACCTCCTAATAGATAACTGATGAATTCTGAGTTCAGACTGAAGCATATTCTTTTTCCTTTATTTTTATTTCCTTTCTTTTTTTTTGCAACATGATTTATATGGAAATATGTTTTATATGGCTTCACATGTATAATGGACAACATATTGCTTGCCTTGTCAATGGGTAAAGAAGGCACTGAGAGAGGAAGAGAATTTGTAGCTGAAAGTACAAATTTTTAAAAAAATTGTAAACTCCTTCAGGGTACAGACATTTTTTCTTTTTCTTAGTTTATTCTCAGTACTTAACATAGTGAGTTGCTCAATAAATGTTTATTGAATTGAAATGGATTACCCTCCCAAACTTGATCAATTCTGCATACATACACACACACACATACACACACACACACACACACACACACAGATACACACTCACACCCCACACACAAACCTATCCATATCCACCCCCCATAAAAAGCAAACTACTTGAGGGCAGGAAGTGTTTCATTTTTGTATTTGTGTATCTCCTGCATTTAGCATAGAGCCTAGCATCTAGCTTGTCAATTAATGTAATCTACCACAAGTAATTTTAAGAAGATAAAATAAGATGAGAGTTTTTTTTTTTCTTTGTTTATTTTACATTTTTAGTAACATAGTAGAAGTACAAAAAAAATGGAATACATTGCTTCAGGTGATAGTGGATTCCCCCTCATTGGTTGTTAAGCAAAGACTGAATGATTCCTTGTTGGGTATCTTTAAAAGGCACAGTAATGTGTTGGCCTTTCTGTCCCTTCTAATTTTGTGATTCTTTGAATTTTGAAGGAAAGTCAAATCTTGCTAGAAGCTTACTCTCCTTTAACATTAAATGGTATAAAAGTTCTGATGGTTTTTGCCTTGACTTTCAGTCCCAGCATCAGTCTTGCTTGTTTTTGTTCATATTTAACTCCAGTTTGCTTAGAAGAATTTTCTCTATATTTTTCTCACTAATTCACATTCTGCTTTTGTCAGGACCACACTGGCTGAATATGAAAGTAAAAATCTTCATTAGTTTTCAGACTATGTTTGAGATTCTTTATATAAATTTGTCCATATTTTGTGTACTTTTTCTGAATTCTTATCTTTTTGGTTTTCACAGGAATGCTCTTCAGCTTGGCTTATCCTTTTTCTCCAGGGCCTGAGCATTGTCATTGCTGCCATTGATCTGTCAAAGTATTTCTTCTGCTGATTTTTTAACTCATTTCCCCAAAGATGGTATGATTTTTCACAAAGGCAGAGGATATTGGCATAAAGCTTACGCTGCTTAGAGTTCTGCTGTAGACAATCTGCATTTTAATGGAATTTTAAGACATAAATTAAATGGAAAGAAAACTTACTTCTGAAGAATTTTAAAGCAAGATTTTAAGAGTTGGTCAATGGAGAAAGCACTGTCCCCCCAAACTTCCTTTACTTTTAAAATAATTTTTTCTTGATATTTGGAGAATGGCAACATTTAAAAACATATCTTTGTTACTTAGAATCACCCTCATATATATGGAAAGTAGTGATGGTCATTAGACTGATTTGTGTTTTTAATATCTAAATAAAGTTGTTGTAGTGATTTAAAGTTAAAATTTACATTTTTATGTGAGAAAATAGGATTCTTGATAGATTCCCATGCTTGCCATATACATCAAACAATGTTTAACTAAGGTACACATGGAGAAAGATATTTTTCTTTTTTGTACATACCATATTTGTGACTAAAAATCAGACATAAGATAATATTCAAAGTAAGGGAAGACCATTTAGCAAATTCACAAAATCTGTTTCTATTTATTCTCCAATTCTAAATACGCTTTGCTTAAGACACCTGACTGTTTAAAACATAAGATATACACAGTAAAAATAATTTTGCTTACATTACAGAGATTAAAGCCATCTGCCATGAGCTCCTTTATCTTCCCTCTTCTTTGCTTCAACATATCTTTGTCGCTACATTATTTTCTCTTCCTTTTTTGCCACTGTTAGACAGTCACACCCCTACTTCTCTCCTTATTACCAGTTTTTAGATAAAAAATATACTTAATCACAGAATCTGCATTGTGTGATACTAGAAGTTGTATAATGCAACCTAAACCCAAGTGAATAACTCCTGTACAACATCTTCTAGTCTTTGTCTGAAGATTTCCCCCAGGGGACAATGGAGGAAGGAGGCAACCACTACCACCTGAGGTATTTTTGGATAATTCAAATTGTTAGGAAGTTTTTCTTTATAGAAATAGAAACTGGATTGGTATAGGGAATTCCAAGATGAGAACTCCCCCTATTAATACAATTCAGCACCTTCTCTGTCATTTATAGTATTAAAGAGCTGCCTAGAGTCATAAAAGGTTTTGGCTTTCCAGGGTTAGACATCCAGTATATGTCAGAGGTAAATCCAGGTCTTATTGGTGTTAAGGGTTACTCTCTATCTAATACCCAAGTTGCCTCTTCATATATGGAATTTATTTTTTAAAGGTAATACAAAACTAACAATAATTACAACGCCAAATCTGACTGAATTGAATTTTCTTATAGAAAAGAAAGGGAATACAGTAATGAATAAAGCAAAGTTCAGTAATTTGCTGAATAAAAGAACATATTTAAAACATATGGACATATATGCCTATGCTTAAAAGCAATAAATACAATGAAATGTTTTATATATATATATATATATATATATACACACACATATGTGCATGTGTGTGTGTGCATATACAAAACACACACACACACACACACACCCCTAAGGGGCACAATGTGCTACACCTGGCATCAAGAAGACTCATCTTCCTGAGCCTGAGTTCAAATCTAGCCTTAGACATTTACTATCTGTTTGACCCTGGGCAAGTCACTTAATCCTGTTTGCCTCAATTTCTTCATATGAAAGTGAACTGGAGAAGGAAATGGTAAACCACACCAGTATCTTTGCCAAGAAAACCATAAATTCAGTCATGAAGAGTCAGCCATTACTGAAAAACAACTGAAGAATAATAACATATCTCTCTCTCTCTCTCTCCCTCTCTCTCTCTCTCTATAGATATATATATGCATGTTATATATACAGTATATATTCTTTTATATATTAGTTTATTTCTTATAATATATGTATATGCATATATACATATATACATATACATATATGAACATATATACATACAAATAAACTAATATATTTCTCTTATAACATGTATATGTATATACATATGTTATAAGAGAAATAAACTAATCAAAGGTGATAGAACTGATTAACAAAACTAATAACACTTTTTAGATGGTTAAAAGTCATAAACTATTTTATAATATGAAAATTAAGAGATGAGAAAATACAATTATTTTAAAAATTAATAATTTAATAAAGAACCAGAATTATGTGTAATAGGGATAAATGAGAGGCAATTCTAATACTGTCAGAGAAAGCAAGAATGTACATTATCACCGCTAGTCTTTTATGGAATATTATAAATACTAGTTATCAAAAAGTAATAAAAATAGAAATTGAAGGGATAAACATGGGCAAAAAGGCAACATAATGACCACTTTTATAAATGATATGGTAGTTTATTTTGAATTTAGTTGATTGTTGTCCTTTGTTCCTGAAGAAGACCAAAATGACATCACTGTTAGAGTCAAGTTACACTGTGTCCAACTGTGGTTGATCAGACCAATATGAGCTTGAAATGTTCTACCACAGGTTGGGCACAAATAATCCATGTCAACATTTGGGGTGGATTCTCTAAATTTGTGCATCTTTCATTTCCTTTGAGCTACTTCAATTCTGCTTTGCACGTAAAGCACAGCACCTTCTCTCATAAGGGTATGACATGCTGGGTGGTCCTGTGCCATTGTCTCCCACCTCACATAATCAATTACAAAGCTGTTAAGAGAAGCCTTGAGAGTGTCCTTGTATTGCTTTTTCTGACCACCATGTGAGCACTTGCCTTGAGTGAGGTCTCCATAAAATAGTCTTTTTGGCAAGCGTACATTTGGCATTCAAACAACATGGCCAACCCATCAGAGTTGTGCTCTCTATAGTAGTTTGTATACTTGGAAGTTTAGTTCGAGAAAGGATCCCAGTGTCCAGTACCTTATCCTGTCAGGTGATCTTCAGAATCTTCTTAAGACAATTCAAATGAAAATGATTCAGTTTCCTGGCATGGTGTTAGTATACTGTCCAGATTTCACAGGCATACAACAATGAGCTCTGTAGCTCTTCAGTTTGGTAGTCAGTCTAATACCTCTTCTCTCCCACTTTCCTTCTGAGCCTCCAAAACATTGAGCTAGCTCTGAAAATGTGTCTGTCAACCTCATTATTAATGTGTACATCCCTGGAAAGTATACTGCCAAGGTAAGTAAACTTATCCACAGTATTCAAAACTTGTCCATTTGCTGTTACCAATGGTTCCACATATGGGTGGTGTGGTGCCAGCTGATGGAGGGCCTGTGTTTTCTTGGGGTTAATTGTTAGGCCAAAATTAGCACAAGTAGCAGAGAATTGATCCATACCTTGTTGCATCTCAGCTTCAGAGGCTGCATTGAGTGCACAAATATCTGCCAAAAAAAATCATGCACCAACATTCCCTCGACTTTGGTGTTGGCTTGTAGCCTTTTCAAGTTGAAGAATTTACCATCAGTGCGGTAGCTGACCTCGAAGCCCTGTTTGTCCTCATTGAAGGCTTTTGACAACGTGGTTGAAAACATCATGCTAAAAAGCATGGGAGCAAGCACAGATTCTTGTTTCATTTTATTGGTGATTAGAAAAGAGTGAAACCATAGTCCTTTTGAGCCCCTTTCTCACACCAGGAGGTGAGCAGTGCAGTCCTTAAAAGGCTGCTCAGACACCCAGAGGACTGTTGCTGTTTCCAGTGAGAAGATGACTGTATGGCTTGGGCTGCCTGTGTGTAGGGTTAGATAGGTAAAAATGTTAAAATGGTTCTGGTGATACCTTTTGATTCATGCATAAATTGGATTTAAGTAAGGCAGAGTTGTACAAAGTCATCAGCCTCACTCTCTCTTCAAGAATCGTCACAGTCCAGTGGCAGGACAGAGTCAAGATGATTGGTGATGTCTAACCAAGCTCCAAGTGCTCCACAGCTCCTGCTTTAGCTGCCTTCGTGGCCATTGAAATGTATTGTTCTCACCTGCCTTTTCACCAGGCAAAGTCTTCACATGCATAGGGTAGACACCCCCCCAACTCACCGATGGATTTGAGGATAATTCTGTTATCCTCAATCTGGTTTTGCCCATCTGCCAAAAAAGTTTATCAGGGTATGGCCGCTGAGAATGGTGCAGTTTCTTGGAGCCACAGATGAAATTATGTAGATCAGGTGGACACCAAAGGTGGAAAGCAGCTCTGAAAAGGGCTCAGCAGCCCTCACACCAGGGGGCCTAGTCTTCCCTGAACATACCCTAAACCTCTTATTTTGAAGTAACCTGAGTTTCACAGGCCATTTGTATGGGACTCCTTTCGCTAGTGGAGATTGATTACTCAATGTTCTTTATCTGTGAGAGGGCCCAAGTTTATGAGAATTGGAAAGAAGAGAGATCTTGGCCTAAAGAGAAGACATACCATTTCATACTCTCTTCTCAATGGAAGATATCCATGTTGTCAATAGTCAAAAGGAATGTTCCAAATCACTAATTATTACTTAAGTACAAATTAATCAGTTCTGAATTTCCACCACTTACCCATCAGGTTGTCAAAGATGGAAAAAAAAAAAACATTGCAAAGAAACCGGAACATTAACGCATTATTGATGAAGCAATGATTTGATCCAGAAATTCTGGAAAGCAATTTGGAACTATTTTCAAAAGGCACTATACTGTGCATACAGTATACTTATACCTACTTATACCAGTAGGCCTATATTCCAAACAGATTGAAGAAAGAGGGAATTGACTCATATGTACAAAAATTGCTCCAGACACTCTGTTTGTAGTGACGATGAATTGGAAACTAAAGAAATGTCCATTATTGGGGAATGTTAGAAATAATTATGGCATATGAAGGCAAAGAAATATTAATCTACTATAAGAATTGATGAAAAGAATGAATTCAGAGACATTTGGGAAGATATGTGAATAACGTAGTGTGAAGTGAATAGAACCAAGAGAATAATTTATGTAACAAAATTATAATGACCAACAACTTTGAAAGACTTAATGACTTGGATCAATTTTATGACCAACCACAATTCCATAGGATTGCCAATAATCTATATTACCCAACTCCTTGCAAAGATAATATAATGCAGCATTTTACACCAATAAAACTCCAGGGATGCTAAGTGAAAGATTAAGTAGGGTGTTATGTCTTCTCAGATACCAAGCAAACAAAACCCGTTGTAAGTACATTAGGAAATAAAGGATTCCATTTTTTTTTTTTGGCAATTGGGGTCACCCAATTTGTAAGTGTCAAGTGTTTGGTCTGAGGTTCGGATTTGAACTCAGATCTTCCTGACTTCAAGGCCAGTGTTCTATCCACTATGCCACCTCGCTGCCCCAAGATTCCATCTTTAAATAATTAATTAATCATTGTACTGCAACTTCATGAGTTGATTAATAGCTTTACTATATTCTAAGTTGCTTCTTCTCTAGGAAGTGCTTGCAGATATGAATAGAAATGGTCTTTTTCAGGGTCTGGGAAGCTAGGTGGCACAGTGGATAGAGTGCAGGCCTAGAATCAGGAAATCCTGATTTTGAATTTGTCCTCAGATGTTTACTGGTTGTGTAACTCTGGCAAGCTGCTTAACCCTGTTTGTCTCAGTTTCTCCATCTGTAAAAATGACCTGGAGAAAATGGCAAACCACTCCAGTATCTTTGCCAAGAAACCCCAAATGGTGTCATAAAGAGTTGGATATGACTGAAACAACTAGACAACATTTTCACGGTCTAAGACTCATAATTCTACTTTTGTATTAGATTTCCTCCTCTCTTCTTGAACTTGTAACACTTGCTATGTTGTCCTGAGCACTTTAGCCGCTATAGCAAAAAAGAGGAAAAATGAAGGTAGGTGTTTATTAAGTGAAAAGGTCTTCTACTATTAGAGGTATACATCATATTTTCTAGCCACACATAAATCTATTTTTGTAGGTTTCAACAATATTTCTTCTGGCATTACTAACTTTTGTTTCTATCACAGTTTATAATAGTGTGAGAAGATAAGAGTTTGGCATCCCTTCATCTAAAATTCCTTGTATCTTTCTGTTAAAAAAAAAAGCAAGCAAGTCATCATCTTAATTTTCCCATTTGTTTTTCATAATAAATACTTTTAGATTTAAACAAAAAAATTAAAGAGAAAGTTAAAATGAAAACTTTCATTAGAAAAATATTGTTAATTTCTTTCAAGTGATTCTTTTTGAACAAGGTAAACTCTAGTTCAAAGAGGGTTTCTGAGGTTGGTCTCAGTTAAAGCAGTGCATACTTAAAGTAGTGGTTAGAAAAAAATTATAATTGCTTTTCAGAATAATTAGTTTATCTTGTAATTCTATATATTTTATTTTATGCTTTTAAAACATTTTGAAGAGGATTCATGGGCTTTCCTACACTGCCAAAGGAATTTATGATAAAATGAAGAAAAGGACAGATTTTTCAGAAACCCTGAGTTGATATAGAGATTAAGGATGATGTTATTGGAAAATATAGCAAATATACAGGAGTCATCAAAGTTATGTTGACAAAAATTCAGCTCAGAGCAATGTATATGTGAAGTATGCTTCAAATGTTGGAGTCATTGACACAGTAAATGCATTGATTACATGGAAGATAGTTTGCTATAAATACAATTAGAGATGTGTGCGTCCTTTCAACTTACATAAACTCATCCCAGTTTCTGTCACAGTAAGTCAACTACTTGTTTCCTTTCAAGGATGAAGGAGAACTCAATCTCTTCTGTATATAGCTAGTTTTTCAGGGACTGTTTATTATCAAAAAGCTGCTTTCTAGTATTTGAATGGCTTTCCTGGTAGATGCTTAGACTTTCTTTATATGGCATAAGGTTTGGAGTAAGGGAGGGAAGCTAACCCCCACTCCATAAAGAAAGATTTCAGCTCAAGTAGAGGAAAACTTTCCTGACAATTAGAAGTGTCCAAAATTGGAATAGACTGTTTTGGAAGATAGCAAATCACATGGCATTGGAAATATTTAATCAGGGAATGGATAGGAAAACTATAGAAAGGATTCTTAATCAGATATGGGTTGGACTAGATGAGCTCCAAGGTCCCTTAGAACTTTAAGATGCCATAATTTCATGTCAGGTCCTCCAAAACTATTAGGACTTTATTGGGCTTTGACTAGTGAGAAAGTCATAGAAGACTTGAGAAAATCTACTTAATTTGCATATTTATCCTAGCTACAAAATAATAGAAAAAATTAGGACAGAAAGTAAAAATTCTGCTGGAATTTAGTTTCCTACTCATATTTTCCTTGAGAATCTTTCCTAGTTTTTTCTTCCCTTTTTTCCTGATCATATTCTATCTTGCAAAGACTCATTCTGAGAGTCAGGAGACAGCATCTTCCACCACCTTGACCACTCTCTCCTCTTATGCTCTAATGGTCACAGAGAGCATGCTGAACCTCAAAGTCTTTGGAATACAGTGCCTCTAGCCCAAAGCCAAATGACCCCTATAGAGATGTAGCCTGGCAATGTACTCCTGCCAGTTCTATAGCTTACTGAAGTCCCAGAAAAGAAAGTTTTTGCCATCAAAGTCCTTAGCACTGTCAAATGGTTCAACACTGATCCTGATGTGATTTTCTCAGTGGAAAGAGTATTAAAGAAAATACATGGCCATTTGCTTTGTAGTAGGAGCCTAAGGACCATGAGACCTTTCCATTTGACTTACATATGAAACATGAATATATTGATTTCCTCCTTAGAACGTGAGCAGGGACTGCTTTATTTTTCTATTTGTGTTACTGCTTAGTACTATGCTTTGTGCAAAGTAAGTGCTTAATAAATGCTTTTGTTTTCATTTATTCACTCATTATAACTATGCATTTTTCATCTCCCCCTCTTAAACTGTAAGCTTGTTGAAGGCAGGTACTGTCTCCTTTTTTGTTTGTACTCCTGGCACCTAGCAAAATAACAGGCATATGTCAATGCTTAATAAGTATCTCATGAATTGAATGTATGGTTAATATTAAATAGTCACAGAATTCTAAATAGTCCTACATTAGAAATAGTCCAAAGGACAACCTGCATGCATCATGAGACCTCAGATTAAGATAAATATATTTGACTTCCTCTTACCAGCTAGAAACTATTTATTATTTTAATAGTAGCTTATGTTTATAGAGCACTTCATAGTTACAGTTACCCTATATGCTATTACATTTGATCTTTACAATTACCCTTAAAAGTATATAGTTTAAAAAATATTATCCTTCTTTCACAGAAGAGAAAACTGAGGTTTGGTGTCATTAAAGGATTTACCACAATCACAGAGCTAGAAAATAGTAGAATGCAATCAACTCTGAAATCCAAATTCAATAAATGTACTTTAAATGCCTACTATGTGCAAGACATTGTGGTAGGCAATTGAAGTTCAAAGACCCAGATAAAACAGTTTCAGCTAAAAAGAAAAGGCTCACAATCTATTAGGGGAACTACAATAATTTGTATTTCAATACTGTTTTATATTGACTTACAAAAGTGATTTCTTCATAACAAATATATGACATACATAGTGCAGGATGAGTATAATTATCCTCATTTTACAAGTGAGTAAAGCAAAGTTCAGAGGGGTCTCACAGAATATTTATCCAATGTCACCTGGAATGTATGTCAGAGACAGGATCTGAACTCAGGATTTTCTATATTCCAAGTTCACAGACCTTATTCTACTTTAATCTTAATTGAAGAGAAAATGCAAGCAGGATATGATATTCACCAATCAGACGATGAGAAAATAGTACATGCAATTTTTTAAAAATAAAAGTAAACCAGTAAGTAAAAAGAAAATAAATTTTATTAGCTGTTGTTATATTACTTTTACTATGACTGCTACTACTTTTGATACTGCAAAGAATAAAAAGAAAGAAGAAGGAGGAGGAAGAGAAAAAGAAGAGAAAAAGAGAAGAAAAAAGAAGAGAAAAAAGAAAAAAGGAGAAGAAAGAGAACAAGAAAAAGAAGAAGAAAGAGCATAGGAAGAAAAAGAAGGGAAGAAGAAGAAAAAAGAAAGAGAAGAAGAAAGAGAAGAAGACGACAATGATGACAAAGAAGACAAAGAAGAAGACAGACAAAAAAGAAGAAGGAGGAGGAAGAGGGGAAGGAGGAAGAGGAGGAGGAGGAGAAGATGAAGAAGAGGAAGAAGAAGAAGAAGAAGAAGAAGAAGAAGAAGAAGCAGAAGCAGAAGAAGCAGAAGAAGAAGAAGAAGAAGAAGAAGCAGAAGCAGAAGAAGAAGAAGAAGAAGAAGAAGAAGAAGAAGAAGAAGAAGAAG
>NW_020954569.1:34688570-34692721 GCF_900497805.2 Vombatus ursinus | reverse complement strand
AAGAAGAAGAAGAAGAAGAAGAAGAAGAAGAAGAAGAAGAAGAAGAAAGACAATAACAACAGCAAGAGCTGGGATTATTCCTCACCCTTGCATAACACTTCATGTTTTTACAGCCTTCTCACATATACCATTTTATCTGATTCATTTTGAGTTTCAAACTCTTGGTTCTTAAAAAAAAAAACTCTTAAATTAGTAAGCACAAAGGAAATAGCATGGACTTATTAAGGCAGCACTCAAGTCAAGTAGGACTAACAACATCCATTGAATGAACAACAAAGAATAATTTTTTTTAAAAAACATAAGTATTGCCAATAATATAGCTTGAGAGGTACAAGAGAAAAGGATCATAAATTATGCCTCTGAGAAAACAAGGAGCAAAACATCCTTATGTGTAAGCAATGTCTCCTCAAAGGAATGAATACCTATGAACATATCTCCTCCAGGACACAGAGAGGGCCAACATGTGCATTGTAAATGTCTGTCAACACTCATCAATAAATACCTAAATATTAAATACCTACTATGTGCAAGTCATTGTGCTAAGAACAGGGGATGCAAATAATTCCTATAAGGAACTTACAGTCTAATGGTGGAAGACAATATACAAAAGGAAGTTGGAAAGTGGGAGGGTGGCAGTGGGGAGACATCAGAAAAGCCCCAAAGTTGTGCAGCCAGGTGAAAAGGTGAGCTCCCTCTTTCCTTCAAAGGAGATTTTGGAGTTCATGGCCCCATCCTTCAATCAGAGAGGCAGAGGATAATGAAGAGGTAGAGTACTAAGACTGATGGGATCTTGTAAGATCTTGTAGGTTTTCCCAATAATGAACTCTCTGGCATCTGAATATGTAACATATATTATCCCAGGTTCCACAGTGATTTCTGTGGCCTGCTGGGGTTTGAAGTATTTCCCTGATGTCTCTTTCATCTTACTTATTACTGCCACAATATCTACACTATTTTTACCTTGACAAATCTTAACCCTGCACCTCCAACTCTATAACCACTAATGCAGTGTCAGAGGTCAAAGGCAGGTCAAGTTGTTGCTCAGCCCTTATTACGGTTTGTGAATTGTATGCTGCACTTTTACTTTGTCAGAAATAATTACTAAGAAGAGGAGTGGCCACTACTGCCTCAGGAAAGTAAGTTGAACAAGGTGTACCTCAATTCATGCCATAATTTTTGTTCCTAAAAGATTTAATTCAACTCAACAAAAAATATATGAAGTGCTTACTAAGTGTAAGGCAAAAGATAGCTTAGTATAGTGGGAAAAGGATGGAACTTAGAGTAAAAGAAGACTTGAGTTTAAAGCCAGTCTCTGAAATCATTGCTGCAAAACCACGAGAAGTGATGACTAGAATTGGAAGGAAGATCGAGGGAGAACGAGTATGTGCTGATTTCCCTTTTTCTCTCCTCTCCAAAAAAGCTCCTTTTTTAAAAATTAAATTATACAATAAGATAAATTTCTATTTATAGCCATGTTTTTGTATACTCTCTTTAAACCTTTTTTTTTTTAAACTTTGGAAGAAAGGTGCTGGGTCCTCAGCATGGATTTGAGCTAGCACTGGCAATTTAGAAATGGTAATTTAGAAATGAACTTCAAAGCTGTATCAACCTGGTTCTTTCATTTGTAATAAAATATTTGTAATAAAAACATTATTTCCATGTTTATACCTACACAAAAAAATAATTGGGATACTACAGGCAAAGAAAGAAAAAGAAACCTCATTTTCACTTTTATTCCAACTGACTAGATGTCAAATGGTATTATTTAACTGTAAAGCACTATATAAATACAAGTTACTATCATTATTATGATGATGATTATTACTTCTTCAAATCTTAAAATTATTAGTGGTTATTATTAGTGATCATGCTTTTCTAGTCTTTCCTAATGTGGCAATACAGTGGTTTGGAGAGAGAAGTACAACATGGTGAGATTCCCCCATAGGAAATCTTAGTCTGTAGCCATGTCATGCTGCAGTATATTACGTTTAATCAGAAGTTACTACATTTTTGCACACATTGCATCCATTTGTATAGGGACTAGATTTAAATGAATGGTCTGTGTTTGGTGGGCTGGTGACAGGTGTTTCATATTTCTCTTCGCAGGAGCTAAAGGAGAACAGTTAGTGATTCAGTGGGTGGCATTTTGTTTCCTTGGAAGTCCACTAAGCAGTGATCTTATCCACCAGTGAGAATGGAAATGATTTGCACTGGGAACCTAGACATGATTAAATGATTTGCATATTTTTGGCTTTAGGGGGTTCCATATCTGCATTTCCAGGTGTTTTCTATATCCAGTTCCCTTTTTTATTTTTTAATTTATTTTTTTTATATCCCAGTATTTACCTAAAATATATTTCCTTCTACAAATTTTTTTCTTGTAACAAAGAAAAAATACCAGTTAAACAAAATCAACCAACTTAGTGATTATATCCAACACATCTGTTGAACTCACCTTCTCTTTGAGTAGGAGAGAAGTGGGTTTCATCATCTCTTCTCTGGGACCAAGTTTGCTCATTAGAATTAATCAGGAGTCACCTGAATTTTTGTGTTCATTTTCTTTACTTTTTTTTATAGCAAATGTATATGGATACATGGACGAACGTGTGCACGGACACACACACACATACACACACACACACACTTTTTCCCTCTCCTTATTCTGCTTACTTCACTTTATAGGTTTATACAAGTCTTCCTAAGTTTCTCTATATCCCTCATTCCTGCTATTTGTTACAGCATAGATTTAAAGTTAGAAGGGACCCTAGAGTATCTGGTCCAATGAATCTAATTTTACAGATGAGAAAACAAGGCCACAGAGAGAATAAAAGACTTGTACCAGCTCATAGAGATAATATTTGATAATACTGGAATTTGAACCCAGATCTTCTGAAATCAAACCCAATGCTCCTCTAGCCGACTAGCTTTCATTAATATTCACCTATCTGAGCTTTTTTTTCTGCTAATTCTCAAAAAATGAATGCCTATTTTCTATCTACCCATCTGTCTTTCTATCTCTTCCTGTCATACTTGATAATTTTTACAGTGCATGTATGTTCCTAGTCATGAGCAAACGAACAATTTCTCTCATTTTCTTGTCTCCTGGCTAATACAATCTTTTTGTGATAACATATATTTAGTTGAATAAGAAAATTAAATGTTTTGATCTGAGAGAATGGTTCACCCCTTTTCATAGTAATTTGTTAATTATAAGTTAAGTGTATTTGTGTGTGTTTGCATATATGGGAATGGGAAGGATCTTCTTCCAATCACTATTTACTGGGATATAATTTTTTTTCTTTCTACAAAGTAAGGCTTGCATGTGGTACTGTCCTCACTTGAGAAAATGTCTGGAGAACAGATGCCACTCCAGAAAATGCATTGTATATGTTTGTATGCATAAGATTTTCCATTTGTTTAATTCTGAAATGCTACCTGCAGTAGTCATTCAGTATGGAATATTAAGCTCCAAGCTCTTTGAAGCATGAGTTTCTCTCTCTAATTTATCATTTCTCTTCACTTCTATCATATTCTGATACTGAACATCTGCTGTGGTGGATCATCAGAGTGAACATACCATGGTTTCTCTGGTGAAGTAAGCATACCGCTATGTAACTTAATTGTCTCCTATCTCAAAGCCAGGTGTTTTTGTTCCCAAGCCATTGCCTTACGAATCTTAATTCTAACTAAACACATAAACAGAAGCATAAAAATTTTTTTAATGTTTTTAAAAATCACAAAACACCAGAAAGAGTCCTCTGTACCTTTTAATTCAGACATTTACTGGTAACTTTAGAGAAGCATCATCTATAAAGAGGCAATTATTTTATTATTGTGACTGATGTAGTCTGTCCATAATGATTGGGGCATCACCATTTTTTGCATTTACCGGGAGTGGCTTGTCATCCTACCTAATTTACAGTGAGGTCAGTGATGAGAGGTTTCCCGTAGAGGAAGGAAGGAAGGAAGGAAGGAAGGAGGGAGGGAGGGAGGGAGAGGGAGAGAGAGAGAGAGAGAGAGAGAGAGAGAGAGAGACAGAGAGACAGAGACAGAGAGACAGAGACAGAGACAGAGACAGAGAGACAGAGAGAAAGAAAGAAAGAGAGAAAGAAAGAAAGAAAGAAAGAAAGAAAGAAAGAAAGAAAGAAAGA
>NW_020954569.1:34624373-34688560 GCF_900497805.2 Vombatus ursinus | reverse complement strand
AGAAAGAAAGAAAGAAAGAAAGAAAGAAAGAAAGAAAGAAAGAAAGAAAGAAAGAAAGAAAGGACACACAAAGAAAATCTAATAGAAACGCAAAATGGTCATTCTGCATACTGCCAATCTTGAGCAGTGTAAGTTGTCAAAGAACTTGGATTGTATGCTTGTAAAACTTCAACTAAAATTATGCTTTGCATCCACTTAAGAAAAGGCAGTGCTTGCTTCCTAGTTTACTAATCAGGAATCCTGGAAGCTGAAAAAGAACACAGATCACAAGAAGGGCACACTATACATAATTCCCATCTGGCTGAGTGAAAGTCATCAGGCCAACACAGACCACAGAGGTAGCAAGGAGGCAGATGTTTCAAGTCCCGGCTTTGGTAATTATCCCAAAGAAACTGGCCATGTGCAATTTACATCCTTTCAGATTAGCGATGTTAGGCACTTAATATTTCCAATCTTTTATCTCAAAAGGATTTTGAAGAAAAAAAAAGGATTTTGGAGATTAATATAGATTTTGACCTTGTTTGTCATTGAAATCTGATCCTCTTTGGAATATAACAAAGTAATTGTTTATACACAAATATAACATAACATTTTGAATAAAGCTTTTTCAATGAAATCAGTAAGGGGCCTGTTAGGGAGACAAGTGCTGTAATAATAATGGACTCATCCTAACCATGCCATAAGATTTCGATCTTGAGTGAATTATTTACAATTTCCCAAATGTGCTGTATCCCTATGCTTCACTGCTTCTGTCTTCTTTCCTTGATATCCTACTTATTCTTCAATGCCCTACATCAACACCCTGCCCTCCATGAGGATTTCTCTAACTCTTCAAGCTATAAGTGACCTCTCCTTTCTCTAAATAAAAATATCACTTAATATCTCTCTTTTTTATGCATTACATTCTAATTTATATTATAGTTATTTTTGTTTCTCTTCTTTACCTTCCCAGATGTAAGGTCCATGAGGGCAGGGTCCATGTCTCATTCCCTACCCCTCAGTATTAATCATGGTGAGAAGTCTGATGAAGTGTGTTTGGTTATTGAAAATATAATGAACTGTGTCATGGAGTTTAGATCCCAGTGTTAAGTTTTCAACAAAGGGGGAGAAGAATCAGAGTCATCCCTATTGCATAGGCATTGTAGGTAGCTACCTCTAATATTAAATGTACATTATACTGCCAGGTCTCTTGGTGAGAGCCGTGAACCTAATTTCAAATGGATGAATTTCCTGTCCTTTGCTATTGCATGATTACGCTTCATTATGGTACACAACCTCTGGATGAGGTTATGAGGCAGAACTGTAAGTAGGAAGGGTGACTAGAACTTTCCTCCAGGGAAAGTAATCCAGGAACTACAATCCCCACATTTCATGAAGACAGATATCTCTGTGCTGCAGGGTCCTTTGTGAACACAGCAAGACCATGCTGCTCTATCTCCCAGCCATTCCCGTATGGTTCTATTACACTGGTAACCTCTCAGGGGGCTGCACCTACCCTCAATCACAAAGATCAATCTCTGGGGGAGCAGTGGTCCCCTATTTTCCTCCCACTTTACTGGCTTTGATGGCTTAACATTCTTCTATGTCATGACCTCTCTGACAATCACTTTTTTCCATGCCAGTGCTGTTACCACCTTCAGTCTCAATATCCTCTAAACCACCAACTCCTCTCCACCTCCTCCTATGCCTAGTCTTAGCCCTCCAGGTAAGATTAATTTCTAGTAATGGTAAATAAAGTAACTAATTTAGAATCTTTTTTTTCTCTTCAGAAAAGCTTTAACTTTTTTTCTGGTGATGTAAACACAAAGCTGCTTTACCAAATTTCTCTGCTCTTTGTGAGAGTGGGCCATGTCATGGAGAACATATAAGAAGGTGCTTTTACTGCATTTCTGATCCCTGAAATAATCTGGCCATTTGGGGCACATAACCTATACATACTGGGCCAAATTTTGTCTGAACCAGATGTCCTCTGAATAGACTTAATATAGCATCAAAAGCAGCATTAATATAAGCCTATAGCCTAGTCTGCCAACAGTTTAAGAGCAGCTTATGCAATAAAGTAGAAGATAAAACAGAATCTGTGCTCCTTGGGATCAAGGAATATGTGGCTCATGGATGTTTGCAGAATTTAAATTTAAGAATGGGGTGGGGGAGCAAGTGGAGAATGATAAATCAGCCCCCTCTCTTTCCTTGGATGCCTCAACTTAGTGTCCTATCATTACATGAAGCTCACTAGGGAGTTGGGAAAGGAGTCTTAGGCTTAGGCTTGAATTTGCTAATAACGTGCTCTAGATGTGTGATTAATCACCACCATGTAGCCTAACACTACCTTCCTCCTAAGACTATCAAAAGGAACAAAAACTTAGAACTATGGATTAAATGATGCTTCAAAGAAAGGGCTCATTCCTTCTATCCTCATGCCATTCTTTTCACTGTTTTACCCCCTTCAGTGGTAAAAGTTTGTTCTAGGGAGCAAAACTTACAAGCTTTTACAAAAAAAATATACATTTAAGAAACTCATGGATTGGGGGAATATGTATTTCTCAATACTCTACCTGTTGAGGTAAGATTGAAGATAAGTACATTAGTAGAAGCATATGAAAAATGTACATTCTTTCCATGTCACTTTTCTATCCTAACCATAGTGAGCTTGGCAGAAAATGGCTAAGCTATTTAATTTTCATTATGTTTACAGTACTAGGTACTTACATGTTAGTTCCTAGGATTCTTAAGGAGTCATTGGTAAATCTCATTATCTGTGCCTACAAGATAGAAGAAAGTTTAGGCATATTTTGGGGTACTCCCTAATATTAACTCTGACCATCATAACTTTGACTTTGAACTCTTCCTTCTGATATAACTCTTTGCAGCTATGTGGCCATCACCTGTTTTTGAACTTCAACAAAGATGAAGCACAATAATATCAATGGTACTAAAAAATAGTCTCAGCTCTCTGCAACATTATCCCTTAAAAGGGATTCTTGAATTCCTGAAATTTGGTCCATATTTTAATCTCTTGAGGAAATTATGGCATAGTGGGTAATTTGCTGAGCTTGGAGTCAGGAAAACATAGCTTTAAATTCAGCCATTCACATTTAATGTGAAATCTTTTTCTGATGACATTGATGGGTTGTGAGAGAATCTGAACCAAATCTAATGACATTCTTGAGATCATTATGGTCACATAACTGATTGAAAGCAAAAACTAAGTCCAGCTGTTGCTAATGTTGTTTACCTTGTTGAATATTTAAAAAAAAGAATGATTCAGTAGAGTGATATGCAGCCTTAAAGGTTCTCATTCAACAAGGTGCACATGCTTAGATAATTGAGAAATGTAATAGCATAGACAATTTGGACAACAATCTTCTGATTATCATTATCAAATCAGATATAAAAAAAGGAGATATATGGTCAACAGATATACTTGTCATTGTCACAGAGCATGTCCAGTAGAGTCCAAACAAAAGAGGAATTCCTTATGATAGAGAGAACCTTCAGTGCTCTGATTTGTGTATAGCATTGCTCTCATTATGTCAAACCCTGAAACATTGCAAAGGCTCCTAGATAAGATGAACAATTCAAAAGAGACCAGCCTTAAAATTCAAACACAGGGGAAATTATATGAACTATAATTATTGTTAGACTATAATACACATTTGGACAATTAGTCCATTGAGCTGGTCTATCATTACGTGTATGTTTGACACACAGTATGTTGTAGATGGACAATAAATTGGAACTAGCATTGAAAAGATACAAGATATTAGGGCCTCATTCCCCAATCCCTTAAATAGAAGGAGCTTGGACTAAATGACCTCTAAAGTATCTTCTAGCTCTAAATCTATGATCCTATGGCTGGAGTACATTTGCAGGGCTTTAACTACCTCTAAAGTGCTCTCTGATACAAAATTCCATTTTTAACCCAATATTCTTCTGGTAATACAAAATGACTATAAAACATGAAATACCATCATCTCAAATAAATCAAAACTGAAGTACCCCAAAAAGGAATTGACTTATAATTGTGGTGTAAGTAAACCATTGCATAGTCAATGGTGAATTTAGTATGTGAATGATCAGAAAAGGGAGTGGGCTAGACATGATGAAATTTTAAGGCATAATACATGGAATGTAAAAAAAAAAAATAGGTGCCATTCTATTACCTCAGAAAGGCTTCTAGAGCACTAGGGGGAAGATTTCCAGGAGGACATAAGCAATAATTGCTCGGTGTGAGATGATATGAGTGGATTCCAAACTGTACCAGTGGAGGAAGTATATGTTTGATGCTTTCAGTGATCCATAAAGGTACTGAAGTGTGGAAATATTTCAGATGGTCATGCCTTACTGAACTTCCAGCTCCTGTGTGCTATGGAGATTTTCTGTGATTTTTTTTAACAAAATTATCTCAGGGAGGCTGCATTTGAACCACTAGCCACTCAAACAATCAGTCAATGAATAATTACTAAGTGCTTATTATGTTCCAGGTACTGTGGTAAGATACAAAAAAAAAAGTCAAAAGATATGTTGAATAGACATTTTAATTTTGAACTACTGAATTAATTAGCAAGCTAACAGCTTTTTGACATGAACCTCAAATGAAGCAACTAGTTACTCGACCATTTTTTAATGATCAGAAAGGGAATCTGTTCATTAATTTAACAAATAGTTAATGACTGTTTTGGTGGTTGGAATTAATCCCAAAATTTTATAGCTCTTACTTACCAATGGAAAAGTCACCAAAGGTCAATTTTATGAGGCCTCAGGGAACAGTGTGTATTTTCTGACAGGCGTTCAAGAATGCTTAAAATATCAGTCAATATCCAACAGCAAATAGGAAACAGACCATCAGTACGATAAAGCAAGTACTATATCTTAATCATGTTTCCTAGTCACTATTTCAGTTTCACTAATTCAGAACCCAGATTACAAAACCCCAAACCATGTTCATAGATAATTTTTTCCTGTACTCAGACACATCCACTTATCTGCAGGAAGATTACTCTATACCCCAAAATATCATACAGCTATGCAAATGTAAGGTTTGGATGGAGCAAGCAAAAACCAAATTACAAGAACTAAAATTTTTAGGGACATATTTAAAAGCAAGATTCAGGGTCGTTTGAAAATATGACCCTCTCCAATCAAAATGTAAAGGTCAATGTATAACAGCAATGTTTTTCTAGCACTATGGAATGATTTTGTCCCAGCTTACAGTAATGAGGTAATTGCTGTAAAGAAAAACCAGCTCAATGGAAAGTGATAACTCATTGTCATGCTGCCTGCATAATCATCTCTCTAAATAGGCTACCTTACTGCTGAATGTTTTCAGACTTAGTTGCACAGAAAGCACAATAGCCTTGGCAGACCAATTACCTGCACAGAGTGAAATGCTAAGTTGGCCTCGTTTGTTAGTTTAGGAACACTACAGTAGTCCCAAACCTTCCTTTTGTCAAAGGAACAGAAACTTAGTCAGTACCTGCAGAGTCAAGTTCTAGGGATAAATAAAGAGGGAAGAAAAACTACTATTTACCATTCCCAAAAGCCACATTCTCTCAACAAATTTACTTTTCTCAAGTATTTTAAGTGTCTGGAGCTGGCATATATTTATTCATATCAATATTGACGTAGATGTAGATATTGGACAGATAATGTGAATGGACAATGAGCTGGGCCCGTAGTTAGACAGTAAGACAGTACATTGGATGTGCACAATGCTTTTAATGACCTTAAGTTTCTCCCTGAAATAAAGATCCATATTTCTAACAATTTTGTGCTTCTAAAAGTGTGGTATCAGGGATAGAGACCTGGCCCTAGAGCTAGGAAGATTTGAGTTCATGTCCCTGTTCTCACATATACTAACTTCATGACCCTGGGCATGAAATTTCAGTGCTTTTGACAATTTTCTAAGACTCTAAGTTTCAGAAAAGGTACCAACCTGTATTGGTAAAGGAAGTACCTCAACAGAAGCCCCTTCTGCCAATGAAGTCAGTGGTCTCCTCCCTAACCCTATTATTGTTCTGGTGATGCTTTATAAATAAAAGTCATGGAATACCACAGCCCAAGGCCATTTAGTGCCAGAGTCACTCAAAAGACAGCAAAGAGGTACAGAGTGGGCAGAGATGGCATCCTACATTACAAATAAAGAATTATATGGGAAAGGTTATTAAAATAAAGAGAAATAGAAGACACAATTCTTGCCTTCTAGAAACTTATATCAGGAAGATAAAGTACATACATAGGGTACAAATATTCAATACTTTGACTATTGTGTATGTCTATGTGTGAGTTTTAATAAACCCAACAGAAGTTTTACCTATCCACAGAAACTTTCTGCATAATTCCAGGAAAAAAAGAAGAACTTTCTGGTAATGTTGATCAGCAACAAATCTGGAGCTTATAATTTTAGTGAGTTGCCCCTGGCAATCCTTGTCTGGATTAGAGACAGGCTTAGAACCTAACTCTTACATTGCCCCACCCTTTTATCCATTAGGCCATGCTGCCTCTATATTTCAATATCAGGCATTTTTTTTTTTTTTTTTGCAGAAAGGACAAATAGTTAATTTGAATGATACAATACCTCCCTTTTTATTTAAGAGACATGGACACTTGGAAATAAACTACACTGAATTCCCCCAGTGTCTGGCTTCAATTGCTCAGATCTCAGTGGTAGTCAGGATAGGGAGCAAAGCCGAATTTATACCTAAAAGAGTGCAATGCTTTTTCAAAGGCTGACAGAGCACAGTTTGATTTTATCTGGGTTTTGCACTAAAGATTTCTGTACAAATTCCTGACCAGATTCTGCTCACACATCCCCATCGACAAGGACTCATTCAGAGACATTTATTTTTAAAGGCTTCTGACCCAGATGACTTTTGGTACCATTTCTGGTACCAATTCCTCAGAGTCCCAGGGCTTTCAGCAGCAATGCCTTCTGTTATTTCAAAGAAATAACTCCGTTAGCTCAATTTCTTTTACTGCACAGCACTCATTTGGGCCTCCACTTATACTTCAAAGAACCACCTCAATCTCACCACTGCAAAAATCATGGTGGTCAATTATTATCTTTGCTAAAACATTCCAGCAAGAGTTCTGGGTACTCCCAAATCACTGCAGGACCTTCTAATTCTGTTTATATTTGATTTGGATATTTACCAACAACTCATTTGTCCTCTTATTTACATTTTTTCCCCTAATGCTTCCTGTATATCACAATATTGCAGCCAATTCAAGGCAACAGGCATTTTTAAATCAATTACTATGTTCCAGTCACTTTTTACAGAAAAGTCCAAGATGCATGTAATCCCTGCCCAACAAACATTTATTAAGTGCCTATTGTTTACATGTGCAGATGACAAGACTGCTGGAGATGCGGTGAAGAAGACATTGCAGCTGGAACAATGATGGCACGAGTCAGGCAGGGGCAAGATGTGTTTAAGCATCTCAAACTCAACATGTCTAAAAGAGAACTCACGATCATTCCCCCCAAAACTACCTATCTTCCAACTTCCTTCTTTCTATTGGGGATACTATTATCCTTCCAATCACTGAAATTTATGACTTTAGGGATACTCACTCTCACTCACCCTGAACATCTGTATAGTTGCCAAATCATGTCAGTTCAACTGATAACACTTTGGAAACTTCAACATCCATTCGCTTCTCTATATTCACACGGCCCTTATCACCTCCTGTCTGCACAATTACAAGAGACTTCTCGTTGGTCACCAGGCTTCAAGTCCTTTCCCACATTAGTCCATCTTCCACATAGCTGCCTAAGTGATTTTCCTAATGCAAAAATCTGGCCGCATAATTCTCCTACTCAATAAATTCTAATGCTTCCCTATTGCTTCTGAAAGAAAAAAAAGGCATGCTTCTAGTTGACTTTCAAAACACTCAAAACTGACTTTCCACCTCTATATTACCCTCCATGTCCAGCCAATTGAGTTACCCCACCGTTTGTGGTGCCTTCCATTTCATCTTTGACCTCTGTGCCTTTGCACTGGCTGTGCCTCCTGCCCAGAATGACCTCTCTCCTCAACCCATCTCTGAAATTCCTAACTTTCCTTCAAGGCTCAGCTCAGGAGCAATCTTCCACACGAAACCTATACATGCCTATATTTGTAAATGACTTTTCCTCCGGCTAAACTTTAAGCTCCTTAAGGGTAAGGAGTATCCCTAACAACTAGCACAGAACCTGACCTATGCTAAATAAATCTTGTTGATTGGTGGATTGATTGATTTTAGGAGTGATGAGGAGTCCTATTTAGCTGGAAGTAGAGTAGACCTGGAAGACAGACAGTATTGAATGTAAGAATAAGGAATTTAAATTTTATTTAGTAGATGGCAGGAAGCCATCGGAGGTTCTTAAGCAAGAACGTGATATGGGAACAAGAAAAAGCTATGGGGGCAGCTAGGTGGTGCAGTGGAGAGAGCACTGGCCTTGGGGTCAGGAGGACCTGACTTCATATCTAACCTTCAATGCTTACTAGCTGTGTGACCCTGGGCAAGTAACTTAACCCTGATTGCCTCCCTAAATAAAAAAAAATACATAAAAATAATAATAAAAAAGCTATACTTTAGAAAGATTATTCCAGGAATTTTGTATGGGGTGGATGGTGGGCAGCTAGGTGGTAGAGTGGATAAAGCACCAGGCCTGCAGTCAGGAAGATGTGAGTTTAAATCTGGCCTCAGACACTTAGTAGCTGTGTGACCCTGGGCTAGACATTTAATCCTATTTACTTCAATTTCTTCATTTTTAAAATAAGCTGGAGAAGGAAATGGCAAACCACCCCAGTATCTTCGCCAAGAAAACTCCAAATGGGGTCACAAAGAGTCAGACATGACTGAACAAAAACAATGGTGTGGATTAGAAACTATAAATAAGGAGGACACTAAGGGTTCTATTGCAATAGCATAATACTTTTGTGTTTCAAGGATTTAAAATTCCATTCTTGTATACCTTCCCTTGAAGTAGATTGCAAACTCTCTAAAACTTAATAGATAGTCTTCAAAAATTGCTCTGAAAAAGTCATCACTCTATAATCAAACCAGAAATAACTTTCTCTTAACTTTAGCTTATGCTTCAGAGAACTTGCATATGATCCATCCCAGAGGTCATAGTCATTAACTATGAATATTTTAAAGAGATACTTATAAGCAACAATGCCAGAAAATAATTATGATATAATTTCAGGCGTAATGTCAAGTAAATTGGAGAGAGATTTTGGTTAAGTGGTGATGTGAGGTAGTGGGAGGAATCTTTCTGGAAGTCCTCAAATAATTCTATAAATGAAATTGCCTAGTATGTTGTCAAAATTGTTGCTGTGGGAGCAAAGAAAAAGGAAATGATTCAGTTGGAGCATCTGGAATGGAATCTAAAAAGACCCACTGACCCAGAGAAAGAATGATTATGCTTTTGAGAATTAAGGGTAATCAATGATATGTCAGGGCATTTAGGTGACACAGTGGATAGAGCCCTGGGCTTGGGGTCAGGAAGACTTATCTGCCTGTGTTCAAATCTGGCCTCAGATACTTATTAGCTCTGTGACTATGCAAGTCACTGAACACTGTTTACCTCAGTTTCTTCATCTGTTAAATGAGTTAAAGAACGAAATGGCAAAGCACTCCTGTATCTTTGCTAAGAAAACTCCAAGTGGGGTCACGATGAGTCAAAAATGACTGAACAACAAATGATATGTCTAGAGTAGGGGCCAGTAAACTTCAGTAAGATATGCTGTCCAAAGCTGGCCCTTTCCTGTTTTTGTAGTGCCCAAGAGCTAAGAATGGATTGTATATTTTTAAATAAAGAATATAAAGGCCATAAAGCCATCTAGTCCAAGGCCCTCATCTTACAAATAGTTTATTGAAGCCAACAGAGTTTGTGATGTGCCCATTGTCACAAAGTAGTAATTGTAAGAGATATGATTAGAACCTAGGCCCTCTGATTCCAGAGGTGGTGATCTTTCACCAGTGAAATTCAACAAACACTGCATGACTACCGTCTACCACCTCGACTCTCCTCCCTGTATTCAAAGGATTCATCTTTGCCTGCCCTAAAACCGTTCTTTACAGAGGGTCACATACACATGTAGGTGTATATGAATGTATGTGTACATTTGTTTTCCCCTGAGAACAGAACTCTAAAGTACATATTACGTATTCTCTCAAAGAATAACATAAGCAACCCTCATGTTCCCATCACCATCTCAGTCCACCCCACTTTCTGCAAATCTTTTCTTGCTTACAAGGTAGGGTAAGAACATTTCTCCAGCCACTTATTTCTTCCAGCTGATTTAGAGCATAATGGTGAGGAGTAATGGTCAAGGAAGCAACTTCGGCTTCAAAGTGAGCTACAAGCCTTTCCAATACATCCCAGAAAATAATGAAAATAAGCAGACGATGATCCCTTACTTTCTCACCAAAAAAAAAGAAGGTTGTTTCAGTTTGAATAATAAGTGAGCTCAGCTCCTGCTGGAACAGCCATTTACCAAATCAGTCCAGCTGCATTCATGCTCTCATTGATCCAAATGCCAGTGGCTTGACTTAAATGAGTTGGCAGAGGGATTTAGTGGACAAAGAAAGAAGAGAGGAAGAAAGAATATATACTTATATTGAATTAATGCATTAAGAAGTAACCCCTCCCCCCATTGGTCTATTTCTGATATTAGTTGTTATTGTTTTTTCCTATGAATATGAGATAGAACTCCATGTGCTTTGTTCCTTTGAAAGCTGTTGTTAAGGAGTTTTCACTGATCTGGAGCAGAACATGCATAAGTCAGCAAGTAAGGAGAAATTCTGCCTTTTGTTTATATCTGCCCTGAAAGTGCATAATTTATTTTATCTGACAGACAAATTATCTACTCCTGAAAATTTTGTTTTGGTTTTTATAGTTAGTGTAGACCTAGATCAGGTTGTGAACTGGGAGCAGTCCCTCTTTAGCATTCTCCTTTCTCTTATTTCAGCACCCTTCTTTGCTACCTTGAAGATGTCTTCCTCCCAAGACACCCAAAGTGGTCACGCTAGCCTATCAGCCTTTCCTCCACTTTGAAGTTCTATGCCTCTCCCCTTCTTGCCCAGTGCTCCTGACTCAATCAAAGTGATCATCCCTTCAATATTCTTTTTAATTAATTTACAGCATCTGAAAATAAATAACTAAGGTCTCAAAGTCTGGTAACATCTGGCATTAAGTATTTAAGTTAGCATTTATTAAGTACTTAATAGATGAAGCATACTGTGCTAAGCCATGGAAATACAAAGAAAAGAAAAAAACAGCCCCTGCCCTAAAGGAGTTCATATTCTAATGGAGGAGACAAACATGAAAATAATTAGAGAGAGAGAAAAAATATCCAGAGTAAAATGAGCTTAATTTCAGAGGGGTAGGCACTAATAACTGGATAAACAAGGAAAGGCCTCCTGCAGAAGGTAAGGTAATAATGGAGAAAGTCATAGAAATGAAGAAACATAGAAATATCATAGATAATATTGAAAGTCATAGAAACAAAGAGCCAGAGATGAGGAAGTCATGGGGGACATGCAAAGCAAAGATAAGGAGATGGGCAATGGAGTATTGTGTGCAAGAAAAAACTAGTGTGGCTTTACTCTGTAGGACATGAAGAGAAATAAAGTATATGAAGACTTGAAGGGTAGGAAAAAGTCATGTTGTGAAGTTTTAACTGCCAGATTGAGTATTTTATATTTGAACCTGGAGGTAATTGACTAGGAGAGTGACATGATCAGACTTGCACTGCAAGGAAAATCACTTTAGTAGCTGAATGGAGGAAGGGTTGGAACAGAGAGAGCTTGAGGGAGATACCAATAAGAAGGTTATTGAAATAACCCCGATGAGAGGTGATGAGGTCCTGAACTAAAATATAGGCTGCATACAGAGAAAAGAGGGTAAGTGAGAAATATTGTGAAGGTAGAAATGACAAGTTTTGACAGCAGATTGGATATGTGGGGTGAATCAGAGTTAATATTTGATGATGACACCAAAGTAGTGAGCCTGGGCTGTGGGAAAGAAGGAGTATCTTCTCAAATGATAGGCTAGTTGAGATGAGAATGTTTATAAAAATCATAAAGTGTTCTATTTGGGGTATGTTGAGCTGGAGATATTTACATGATATCCAGTTTGAGATGCCCACTAGATCGTTGGTTATATGGGACTGCAACTTAGGAGGGGTGGATATGTAGGTTTGGAAATCATCTGAACAGAAACGGTACTTGAACCCATGGAAGCTGATGAGTTCATAAGAAGAGATAGTATAGGGCAGAGAGAATGCATTTTTAAACTTAGACACACCTTATTTAATCCTTAAAGATGAGTCCTTTGTGGCAAAATTTCAGGTAGTGAGGCAATCTATTTGGGAATATGTTTTAGGAAAGAGACTCTCCTATCTTCCCTCAAATACTACCACTTATTGAAGTTGACTTCCATTCTCTCAGCTCTGAAAAGAAGAAAGGAGAATTGAAAGAATGGTACACATAAACTAAACAATGGAATTTAATTTGAAAGTAAAATAAAAATAAAAATACGCATCAAGATCCAAGAGAATTATGCTTATGTTGATGTTTTAGTCAATTAAGTTCAAAATGTATTTATAAAGAACTGACCAGGTACAAACTCTTATCCCTCTCCCAGCTCTGTCACTGTTCATCAAGTAATCTCTGTATCAAAACTCCTCTACTTTTATCCTGAAGTCAATTGCATCTGGGTGAGATAGAGTGTTTTTGTTGTTGTTCACTTGCTTCAGTAATGTCTGATACTTAATGACCACATTTGGGGTTTTCTTGGCAAAGATATAGGAGTGGTTCCCCATTTCCTTCTCCATCTCATTTTACAGATGAGGACACAGAAGCAAACAGGGTTAAGTGATTTGCCCAGGGTCACACAGCTAGTAAGTGTCTGAGGCCGGATTTGAACTCAGGAAGATTCATCTTCCTGACTCCAGGACAGGCACTCTATACACTGTGAAAACCAGCTGAACTTATAATCAGGAAGACCTGCGTTCAAATTATGACTCTGACATTTGCTAGTTGTGTGACTCTTGCTAAGTCACAGCTAACTACTCAGCCTCAGTTTCCTCATCTGTAAAATGTGGGAAAACATACGACCTACCTCACAGGGTACTTTGCAAACCTTAAAGTACTATATGAATCCTACCAGCAGAATCATTATTAATGATCCTCCTCAGATTAGCAATCAGAATGAGATATATCTACATACAGGCATAGTTCTAATCTGCAGTCATGAACTACTTTACTCCAGCCACACTCCAGCATCACCAAAAACTCTTCAATGTCAGGACCTCTTTATACTCTTAATAATGTCTGAAGACACCTCCACCCCCAGAAAGTTTTTGCTTATTGTTATTGATATTTACCCCATCAGAAATTAAAATGTCTTAGTATTATTATGAAAATAGTTTTAATGTTATATGCCCTCTAAAAATATTGTGAGGACTGTCAGGGATCTACAGATCACACACTGAGAAACTATTGCTGCAGAGCTTATCCATCTTCTGCCCCTGCACTCTATCTGAAACTCAGTCCTCCATATCTCTACTATTGAACATAATGTCATATCCTTCCACTTCTCACACTCTTTCATCTCAAACTAAAACATAATTCTTTTTTCCTATTGTGATATTCTGCCCTCAACTTTTCCCTCTTTTGCCCAATACATCCTCATACTACTAATTATATGTAAAGTGTTTTTTCTTCTCTTACACAAAAATTTAAATGTTAATGACCGAGTGAGATAAATAAATGATAGTATTTTCATGGCAATATAACAAAAATTTTATTTGAAGAATGTCTCCCCAAAAGTTCAGCTTTTATAAAAATGTTAACCAAAACATTAAATAACAATTTCCTGATTTATCACGTTATTAATCCAACTGGTAACACAACAATAGCTACATTCACAGATTTTTTGCAACATACTAATCTCCTTTGGTCCTCACAATAACCCTGGGAGGGAGGTGTTATTATTTTCATCTCCATTTTGAAGATGAGTTAATGGAGGCTTAGGTTAGATGACTTGCCTAGGGTCACCCATTAATTAAATTTCTGAGGGTTTGTTTGTTTGTTTTAAGGTTTCTGTTTTTTTATTTTTATTTTTTTTGGTTTAAACTCAGGTCTTTCTGATTCCAAGTCCAGGACAGTTCCACTTAGCTCCCAATCAATAAAAGATAGCACATCATTAGGTGAAGACTGCAAATGTCATTGTATTCTTGTCTCAGACATTTATTAATTGTGTATCCAAAAAGAAATTATTGAATTACACTGTTTCCTCATTTATAAAAGAGGGATAATAATACTCTTGACTATCTACCTGTAAGACTTATAATGAGAAAAAGCCTTTCAAATCTTAAATAATTATGCAAATGTGGTAATTTTGATTGGTTTTAAAGGAAGGGGCTTAAGATTTGATTTATAATTTTAGTAAGTACTTATTTAATTAAGGTTCACAACTATTTATTTTATACCTACTCAGGAAGAGCACTTTCAGCTTTTCTCCTTCGTTTCATGGACTTCCATGACCAAAATGTTCACTATCAGTGGTTGCTAATTGGAGATGAGACTCTCCATGCTTCTCTAGGATAGTGCTCAGAAAAAAAAAAAAAAATTAGTCCATAGTCAGGGTCATAGTGGAAACACTGTCAGTTTGGTGGAACCTGTCAGATCTTACACTTGGCAGGTAGAACCTTTAAGAACCCAGGGTCACTTCCACACCACAAAAAGGCATCTAAGTAGGACTTCAGTGGAGGGTGGCCAATGAGAACTATTTACTGTAGACAGGAATTTACAATTCTGACAAAAACAATACAAATATAAGATGTGTCCAAAATTAAACAGGAAAAGTGTGGGCTTTCAGAAATTTCAAAGCTGTTTTAATTATTCCTAACATCTGGGGAGGCAAGGCTCATCCTTTTAACATTGGTATTTAACTGCTGTAGAGTTGTGAGACATGGAGCATAATGTTATCCAAAGAAATGAAAATTACTATCACACTAAAGAAAATGAATAGGCTCATGTTGGGTGTGGGCAGGTTGTAAAAATAACTTGAGCATAGATATCATCAGGGAACTGAATGATAGGAAGAAAAGATGATCTGGTCATATGACAAGGGCTAGGAATGACAGTTTGAGTGCTCTCCTGGTATCATGTTGATGACAAAAAAATAAGGAAAAACACAGGGAAAATGAAGAAAGTCACCGGCTCAATGGGAAGACTCTTTATGGTGAACTTATATAATATGTTGCCAGAGTCACATATATCATCGAAGAGAACATTCATATTAGTGAATTCACAGATATCTTTCAGTATCTGAGTATGCAAGAACACTATGGCAATCAATAGTGAAGATTTAAGAAAAAAATAGATAAGCCACCAGGAAATTGTTAAAGTGGCAAACTATAGAATAAAGACTAAGGCAGGAATTGAAAACAGAACAGAGGGGACAGATTGGAAGTAGGGTGAAAACAAAAAAAAAGGTATTTCAGTATGAGCGAGGGAGTGGAAGAGGTAAAAGGATAAAACATTATGTTTTGAAAAAGAACTTGGGATAATTTTTTTTGGAAACAGCACAGTTCCAAGTGATGGTATCTAAAGCATAACCATGCTGGTGTATAGCTACAGTGGAGAAGGAAGATAAATGGTGACACACACATGAACCTACATGCACACAAATATATGTATAAAATATAGTTATGTGCACAATATGGTAATTGTCTGAAAATTATTTATCCATGTGTGAGCATGTGGTAAATTTACATTAAGAAGACTATTTGATTAAAGCTAATATCTTATTCTTTGATCGGTCTCATAATTGAGCTTATTTTCATTGGATTTTGCTACTCTAAATTGTTGAATTTGAAGAGATCAGTTTATGAAAGTTTTTATATAGTTTTATATGGGATTGTTCTTTTTTCCTTTGAATGGGAGGACTTAAATTAGACCATGGCACTCAACTCCATACCATATAGCAAATCATTAATAAATGTTGTGATAACCAGAAGAACAACAATAACCCTTCCCCTCAATGGTCCACGTCTGGTGGTTGGAATAATGGCAAAATAAGGGAATGAATCTCACGGTTATGTATATCCAGGCCTCTGTGTTCTCTGAGGCCTCTAGAGGAACTTTCAAGGCCTACCTAGAGGCAACTGGGTAGAGCAGTGGATAGAGTGCTGGGCCTAATGTCAGGAAATTGTCGTTTAGTCATTTTTCAGGCATGTCTGAAACTTCATGATCCTTTTGGGGTTTTCTTGGCAAAATACTGGAGTAGTCTGGCATTTCCCTTTTTAGTTCATTTTACAGATGAGAAGCTGAGGTAAACAGAGTTAAGTGACTTGCCCAGGGTCACATAGCCAGTAAGTATATGAGGCCAGATTTGAACTCAGGAAGATGAGACTTCTGACTCTAGGCCCAGCACTCTATCCACTGCACCATAGCTGCAATCAGGAAGACCTGAATTCAAATGCTACCCAAGACACTTATTAGTTATGTGACCTTGGGCAAGTTACTTAACTTAACCTCTGTATGCCCTAGTTTCATCAATGCCAAAAAGAGATAATAGCACCTACTTCACAGGTTTATTGTGAGGATCATATGAGATAGTATCTGTAAAGCACTTATCACAATGCCTGGCACACAGTAGGCACTTAATAAATGCTGATCCCTTCATTTTCTCTTCCCCAGCCCCAACCCTTATCAAGAGTCTTGAAACAGGCCATTTGGGCTCTAGAGATACCACTCATTAGGTTAGTAGCACCCTGGCCAGGGTGCTAGAACTGCTCCTATGAATTAAGAAATAGATGGGAGCAGGAGAAACAAAGACTACAGCAAATATTATTCTTGTTGTTCAGTCTTTTCAGTTGTGCCCTACTCTTTGTGACCCCATTTGTTTTTTGTTTGTTTGGTTGGTTGGTTGGTTGGTTGGTTTTTGGCAAAGATAGCAGAGTGATTTGCCATTTCCTTCTTCAGCTCATTTTACAGGTGAGGAAACTGAGGCAAACAAGGTTAAGTCACTTGCCCAGAGTCACACACCTAGGGTCTGAGGCTGGCTTTCAACTCAGGTCTTCCTGAATCCAGGCCTGGTGCTCTCTACTCTGTGCCACCTGCCTGCCCCCAAGCATAGTCATGCCTACTTACAACTGTCACCACAATGAGCTTGACTTGGAGATTAGGGGATCAAGAACTGTTCCTCTTTGTTCTTATACCACTAGAAGGCAATATGCAATTAAATAAATGAGAAATGCTAACATCCACTAGAAATCCTTCAGTGTATATGGCACTGTCCACGAGAGTAGACAAATATTCCCATGGTAAGAATCATAAGTGGAATTATCAAGAAATAGCTCTGAGCACAAGCATCACAAATCATTGTAGCATGACAACTTGAGAGAGCTATTGAAGATTAGCAGAAAGGCATCATAAGCTATACCAATATCTAGCAGGTTCATGCAAAAGATATAGGAATGCCAAATTGCCAGGTAAAAGCAACAAAAAGAAAATTTTATATAGAATCTGAAAAATAGGTATATACATACACACAAATGCATACACACACACATATATAAACAATTCTAGACTTTTTTTTAAATCAGCAATTGAAAGCTAGCTTAAGGTGATACATGATATCAGTCATGTAAAAAAATGACACCAAGAAAAAAAAAACTTTAACAGAGGAAACTTCAAAAGCAAAGAAATTCTAAAAGAGAGAGAGAACCTCTAAAAAGGACATATAACATTTCTACTTATTTATGTGGTCACAAAGAAAAACTAACACAGTAAATATTCATGCCGAATCAAATAAAGAAAGTCAAAAGTTGCTCACTGCTAGTAAAGTACATGGAAGAACAGTTAGATGAATGGAATTTGCAGAAACTCTAACTTCTCTGAAAAACATAAAATAAGCAAGTACAACTAAGACCTATAATTCTTAGCTCAAATGTCTCCATTTATAAGTATTACTAGAACACCTTACCAGCTTTGCCTCATCTCGTATTTCTTTCTTTTAATATATTTTACTGATCTATTTTGTTTTTACATCACTTTCATTTTTCATTATAACTACTAACATGTCATACATTAGAGATTTAGTCTTTATACAACTCTTCCAAAATTAATTATTTACATTTTGTTTTCAGCTTTGTAAATTTGCTTTGTGTGAAATAAAACTTCAGTTTTGATTTTTTCACAATCTTACCTTTCTTTTTTTCTTTCTTTTTTTTTTTTTTTTTGGCTAGGCAATGGGGTTAAAGTGACTTGCCCAGGGTCACACAGCTAAAAAGTGTCAAGTATTTGAGGCCAGATTTGAACTCAGGTCCTCTTGACTCCAGGGCCAGTGCACTATCCACTATACCACCTAGCTGCCCTCCAATCTTACCTTTCTTAAGAGAAACATAGCATAGCTCCTACTAAAAGGTAAGGACACCAATCAGCTCTCCAAATATAGTCCATTAAGAAAATTGTATATTGACCAAGGAATAAAAAGTATGTGCTGAAAAGTTACAGAGTTGTAAAGATAACTTATTGTTGATTAAATAATAATTAAACATGTCACCTAAGAGTACAGTAATATGGTACATTAATAATTGCCTTTATTGATTGTTGCAAAACCTTTTATTTAGTTCTGCACTCATGGCTTATTCATATACAGCAAAATCAGGTTGTGTGGGTTGGCCTTCATTCTCAAAGACAACCATGACATCAGGAAGATGAATCCGTGACATGCAAGTGAATTGGATTTGAGTGAGGGAGGGCTGTGCAAAGTCACCACCCTCACTTTCTCCTCCAGAACCACCTGGATCCAGTGGCCAGATATAGATCAGGATGACTGGAGATGACCCAGGATGCAATGAGAGACCTTGGCCTTTTTAAGCTAAGGTCTTTTTGAGTTCTCACTGTCCTCTGCCAATGTCTATCAATCCTTCTGGGTATTTTTTTAATGCAGAAATATTTATCTTTCTATAGAGTAATGAACTTTATATTTAAGTAGTATCATATAGATTTTAATTTGGATGCTTCTTACATTTTTAAAATGAACTTTCAGTTCTGTATATTAAGCAAGGTATATACATACACACATATACACACACATATATACCTGTGTATTATATGCTTATGTATAGGTATATGTGTATGCATACCTTAAATACATATGTGTATATATAATGCATATATGTATGTGTGTACATATATGTGTGTATACATACACACATATATACATAAAATTACTTGGACATGTTCATTCCACTTAACATTAATTTCAGAATAGCAGTAAATCTCTGAACATTTTCAGTCATTATTTTCTCCCTGATAGCTTTACTCATCTTTGCCTCCCTGGAGAACAAGGTATTTCTAAGTTAACTATAAAAAAGATGAAATTTCTGCATAAAAAAAAAAGACATTGGCAGAGGAACTGATAAACAAGCCAGAAGCCCACAGAAACATTTTTGGAACAAGAAGACATCACTTCACAGAGTAATAGCAAAGTATGTTAAGAAGTACATACTATAGGATTTGTCTAATGTAGCTGAAGGCAATTTATCTGAGGATGGAACCTATAAAGCGCCTAAGAACCAAGAGTAAAAGCCAATGACCCTTCATGGGTGACATTTGGATAATCTCAGCCAAAATACACACACACACACACACACACACACACATATAGATAGATAGATATGTATATATATATATATCTATGTATATATATACCTCCACATATATATAGATATATATGTATATATATATGTGCGTGTATACACACACACACATACACACACACTATATACATAAAATGACTGAGTCATATAAATTTCTTTTTGGAAAAAGATGGTTTTATGGTGGCAAGGTCATTGCCACCAGAAATTACAGAAGAAGAGCCTTGAAAAATTTGTGCGTTGGGTTGCGACATTTTTTAACCTAATCATTACAAAGTAAGACAAGATTTGGTGTCTACAATTGCACATTGGGAAATAGCTATCTTTCATGAACTTGTAGGCAAATAATCCCCATACTACTGACTTCAAAATATCTTCTAGATCTCAACTAATATTTTTAGCCAAAACTGGAACATTATTAAAGATATGTGTTGCCTTCAATTGCCCTAATATAATATTGATACATAAAAACTTAATAACAATATTCATAATATATGTTTCTTTACCATATACTCATAATCTCCAAGATGTCTATAAATAAAAAAACTTTGAAAATATAGAGAACTAGAACTCTAGTAGGAACCAGCTGAGGTACATATTATCCATATAATCCTGTTATGCTACTGGATTTGACCAAAAGATGCTTTCAGTGAACCTACTGAAGATGAGCTTGTATCCCAATATTTTCATTAAATTTACCCAAAAAAGTGGTCATTTTATACTTTAGAGCAATAATAATCCACAGAAGACTACATATGAAATAATAACAGGTTAGAGACCTATTCTAGTATCATTTCTATCTGAACATAATTGAAAAGATGGGATGCTGAAGATTTAATATTTATAAATAATAATAATAAAGCAGCTGACATTTATATCGCCTTTGGCAATTGGCAAAATACTTTCCTCATAACAATTTTGTGGGGTTAGTTCAAATATTATCCTATTTTATAGATGAGGGAAATGGAGTTGACAGAGGTGAAGTAATTTGTCCATGTTTGCAAGGTTGATGTCAGAACCAGACTAGCACTAAGAAGACTTCATCCAGCACTAAACGCAGAACATCTGTTTCTATTTCCCTTGACTTCCCTTACCAAAACCATTTTTACTCCATTTTTGTGTTTCTAGAAATATACTGCTGAATGTCAAGAAAAAGGTTTTTTGGGGAATATCATTAGCTATGGTTGAGCACTTGCTTTCATTCTAAACCCTTATTCTTAGTCACTTATAAATTATTATAAAAAATAGCCTTTGGTCTAATTGGGGAAGGGAGTATTTTCATTCAAAGATTCATTTTATTTGGAAAGCTCAAAAAAATCCCCTTAGTGCTTTCCAGTTATTTATATATAAATCAAAGTGTTTTTCAATGCTTTTAGGGGGAAGGGAGTAAATCACGTGTTTTGTTTTTTTTAGATAATGTGAAGTGTTTTCATATAAATTAGAATTTATAATTTATAATTATAGTTAGTGTAAATTATAATAATTATATAATCGTGATATAATATATAACAATTATTATAATTTATAATAATAAATAGAACCTAACTTGGCATGGGTGTAGTGGGCAATGAGGTTGGTGATTGCTTTGCTCTATCCTTCAATCTAGATGGGAATGAAAGAAAAAGACAGCAGTGGTAGCATGCTAGCTGCTCTTTTGCAGACTTGTTTCTCTATCTCTGGACTTTTACCTTGGCAAAATCTTTCTAATTCTTTCTCCTGCTTCCTTCCCTGCAACTTATCTTATAAATTCTGTCATTTGTCTCTGATTCTAACCCATCTAGTTCTCATTTTCACAGAAGGCACTGGAACAATGCTAAACCAGTTTGGGACTGACTTGTATAGACCTGAATTATAATTTCTTTACCAGAAATTGCATTGGAACTCTAAAATTCTCTTGCTTAAAAGGATACATATATACGCATATCTTATGATGCCCTCTCTTATTTTTACCTTTTTTCTTCTTATTGAAGAGAAACATGGGGGACTTTTATTATTTTTCTATTTTAATTAAATATGATATACATACATATTTATGTAATAACAATTTTATATGATTTCACTCAATTTCCCTTTGCCTTGTGAAATCTTGAACCAATGATATCAAAATGGTATTTGGACTCCAAAAAGAGCAGGATTCTTACTGTATACCTAGTGAAGGTAGATATTGAAGTTTTCGAGCTTACTTCTGGAGACCAAATTGAACCAATGAATAAGCAAGACACTTATAAACTCCTTATTCTCCTCCAAATAAAAACAGTGAGTTTAAAGCTACCAGAGAGAAAGTTGTAGTTGAAATTTTTGAGATCAACTGGTGTTCTAAAATCAAAAGCCTAAGAAATATTAAATAGATAGCACAATGGATAGAGTCCAGGGCCTGGAGTTAAGAAGATCTGAGTTCAAATCCAGTCTCAGACACTACCTCTGTGACCCTAGGGAAGTCACTTAACACTGTTTGCCTCAGTTTCCTCATCTGTAAAATGAGCTGGAGAAGAAAGTGGCAAACCATTTCACAGAATCAGACACAACTGAAACGACTGAACCACAGCAACAAATACTATACCCATAGGTATTCTAGATTTATATTTCCAATCTTTATGTGCATATACAGTGCCCCTAAAGTCCAAGTCTGACCATGTTATTCCCTTGCTTAATAAATTCCAGTTACCCATTGTTACCTCAAGAAACAATCACAAGCTTCTCTTTCTGGCATTTACTATCCTTTGTAGTTTGTCTCCAATCTAACTTTCCAACTTTATTATTATTATCATTATTCCTTTCAGTCCAGTCAAGTTGTTATTTTTAATTGCTGTTTCTAAAACACTTTATGACTTTGACCAAGCAGGTTATCCATACCTGGATTCAATTTTTTCCTATTTGTGACTTAGAATTCATAGTTTCCTGAAAAATTCAGTTCAAATGTTACCTCCCAAATGATGCTTTCTTGATTTCTTGACTTGCAAGGAGAGAAAGAGGGAGAGACAGAAACACAGAGACAGATACAGACAGATACAGAGGGAGACAGAGACAGAGACAGACAGAGACAGAGACAGAAAGAGAGAGAAAAAAGAGACAGAGAGAAAGTGGAGGGGGAAGGAGAGAGAGTAAGGGGAAGAGAGAGGCAGAGAAAGATTATTGATAGATACATAGTATCAGAATTTAGGAAGACCTGGGTAGAAGTGCCACCTCTGATATACTGACTATGTGACTTTAAGTAAGTCTCTCAAATCCTCACTTGGTAAGTCTTCAGGACTCTAATACACAAACTATCTCTCAGTCTCAATTAGCTCATCTGTAAAATGAGGATAGAACTGTATTCACTAAACTCACAGTGTTACTATGACAAAGATGCTTTGTAAACTTTAAAGTCTACTTTATTATAAACTTTTGTAAAACCCTTCTTTTTTATAAAATAATATCATAAATTAAGAGGACAAAGTCAAATAATTAAATTTGTGAATATATAACAAATCTTACATAAGATATTTACGTCCTTTAAAACATTTCTATTATGTAATATGTCATTTATTTCTGTAATCACTTGATTTACATAATTTGACTGTGTTTATAAGATTTTTAAGTGTGCTATTTAAATCATCATAAAACTATATTTTTATCATAACCACTCATTTTCCCAAAACTAGTCTTAATTGTAACACATAGGTTTTCACTGATACTTATATTAAGCAAGTTCCGAGGCCTTTCAATAACATTTATCTCCATCTCTTGGATAAATTTCTTAACCTTCCATGGTGTATGTCATGCTTAAGGTCAAGGTGTAATATTCTATCTCCATTTTGGAGATTTTCATTGCATTTCTCTAAATTTCAGAACAATTCTAGGCAAATCCAGAACAATTTCCATAGAAGCATACATATATGACCATTTCTTTCAAGAACATGAAATCATTTCAAAATTATTACTTCTCATAAGAATTCTGTTCACTACCAAATGCCTGAATTTAACATAATTTCTATGATTAATGTTGGTATTCATTTGGTCTCTGCTTCTTAACAAAGCATTTTGAAGATATTAAAATTTGCCTTATCTCCCCTCACATCATAAAAACCTCGATATAAAAACAATGTATATATAGAGCTAATAGAATCAAGAGAAGGAAGATACCTTAGAGATCCTCTAGTACAGTCCCCTTACTTTAAAAATGTAGAAACTGAGGCCCAGAGAGGATACATGACTTGCTCAAAATCACCAAAGTAGCTAAAAGGCATTTTATCATCATGCAGGAAATACCAAATACCATTTTTCTACCCTTTGTCACACAAGTTATAAACAATCATCCTTAATATGAGTCGAAGAAGCAATCACTTTCCTGATTGAATTTGGGTCAAGGAAAGCAATCCCCAAGATAGCTCATACTCATTTTGCTTTCATGTCTTCTTCCTTTATGATTCTTAAGACAGAATAAAATCTTCCCAGAATAATTTCTAGTTTAAATATGCAGAACTGAATATAAACTTCACAATGTTTTTTCTCCCTTGCATTAAGCTAAAATGGTATATCCTTTGAGACTGAGTACAAAATCAGTGGGTCTATATTAAGGATGAATTTTAAATAAATTGTACTTTAATTTTGCAGGAATCAACAGCTATATTACATATTAATATAATCAGAATTGTATTGTTCGGTATAAAGGGAATACATATTATTTGGCTTTCTGGCCCCTGGAGGACTTCTATTATTCTTTATTTCCAATGTCTATGTTATTTATGTTTTAAATTTCGACTAGAAGAGCACTTGAATTTGATATCTTAATTCATTTTTCATTGTCCAATCCAATTTCTTCTCAATGTACAGATAATTAGAAATTTATGAGGAGAGAATTAGAAACCATTAAAAATGGAGCTGATCTCTAGCTTACTAATTCATGAAGCTTTAAACGTTTAGCCTTCTGGCCTTATTATTGATAACAACCTTATTGTTTACTAAGGTTCCTAAACAAACCAGTAATCATGGCTTGCTCATCATATTGAAAACACTTTTTAAAAATAACTTAAAGATTGTAGTTATAAAATAATTCAATGCACCAACTTTGAAGATTTCTTAATGACTAGATTGATTTTCTAAAGTAAATTGAAAAGAAAATCCTTCTTTCAGCTTTGTTCTTGGTCCTTCGAATGATTTATTTCCCCTTATTTATAAAATCTTTACCTGGAAGATATGGATAACAAGCAACTATGTGGTTCTGTGAGATTTTCTAGCCTTTGTTTTGGAGGAACAAAGGAACCAACACAGGAATGTGATATTTGGACCAGTTTGTTGGAAGTGTCATTTGGTATGCCCATGGAATAATTACACATACTTGCAAAACTTGGAGATCTTTGAATTACTACAGGTATTCTGGAATTGGTTCTGCAATAGTCCAACAAAGTAAGCCTGTCTTGTTTATTCTAGCTGCTTGCATGCATGATTAAAGAATAGGCAATGCAATAGCTTGTGAATTTGGGCAGCACAGACAGCCAATGAAGATTTTCAGATTTCTTTTGTTTGTTTTTCTAAATCTAAGAGCACATTGACCAGGACTGATTGTTCAGATTACCTAACTCTTTTTTTTTTTTTTTTGCTTTCATTTGACGATGTATATAAAAAGCTCTCTTTTTCTAGAAACAGCATTAAAATGTTAGTTAAAAATCATAAAATTTCCCATCTATTATTCCTACTTCCATATCCTTTCTCATCTTTTAACAGAAAAGTGGGTTGCTTACAAGGATGTGCTGTACCCAGATCCTACTGGATCACATAGAGCTGACTGGTAAATTTTTAGTGTGAGCATTTCCACAACAGAAATTGGCAAACACTTTAAATTAGGGCTTTATTTATTGTCTTATTGATTACCTAGACTTAAAGTGATCGAGAAAAAGTTAATAATGAAAATTAAATTTAAAAATGTATCATATGTATATTTTCTTTTTCCTGGAGAGCTCTTTGTTAAATATTTACCAGCATATCTGAGGCTGGTTGGTTGGTTACTTGCTTAATTTTACAAATTGCAAATAGCTACCCAAAGTAAAATCTGAGATCAGTAATGGAAAGAGAGGGAGGTAGTCTAGAAGGAGACACAGTCCATGTTACAATCAATCAATAAAGTATTTACAAAGCACATACTATTTGTCAGATAGTGTGGTAGTTACTGAGAATACAAAGATAAAAATAAATCTCTTCTCTCAAGAAACTTATATTCTAAAAGGAGAGACAAGATGTACGTACATATCTGAGTGTTTCCTCAGTTTGATTTCTTGGACAATTTTGCTTTTATCTTGGGACTCATAAAAAGCTTGACTTTGACTGGTAGGCTGACCAGGCTCTATATTGTGTGGAAGAGAACATTAGAAGATAAATAGGGCAGTTGCCAGGCTAAAAGAGTGACTATACTGTTGAGGTCACCAGTGTCAGACTCCAGGGCCATGAGGTGTTTCTGGGCATATCCTACTTGCTAACACTTATATAAAGCAAGAACCAAAACAATTCTTGATTTCCTTTTTCTAGTTTCCCTGTCTCTCTTCCAGTTTTCTTTGAGAATGAAGGACAAACAACAACAACAATAACAAGAGAGGAGAGAGTTCTTGGGGTTTCCTAGTGGGAGGCAGTCCTATTTCTCTAAGGCTTATTTACTTTTATCTTTACTTTTGGCTCCTAAGACAATTATAATAAAAACATGTTAATCTGTGCATCATTCCTCAAATATTGCTAAGAGGAAGTGACTGATAGAATACCTTCACAGAGGCCAGGTTGATTTACAACTGCATTACTTTTGCCAGAACGATTTTTTTCTGGCTGGGGACACAAAGTATAGATGAGAACTACTGATTTATTATTTTTCAACTTCAGAAGTAAAAGGGAACACTTATACCAGGTCCCAAAAGGAATGAATGAAAAGCAGAGGCTAGGGTGGCAATGTGGTGTGAGCCTTCACTATTTTCCACTCTATTGTTCAAGGACAGTGCAACATTTAGAAGATAATTAACATAATAGATCATATAAACATCAAAGATAACTAAAGCTATATAATTATTTGATATAGAGAAATCTTTTGACGAAACGTAGCATTCATTTATCTTAAATTCCCAAATTTCATAACCAGAGAATGTGCCTTCTTAATATGATGGAGAGAATATAATTAAAAACCAGTTACATTTCCAATGGTGAAACGCTAGTTCTTTCCCAGGACAAAAAAAAAGGAAAAAAAGTTAAGCAAAATTTTCTCTCATAACATTTAACATAATTCTAGAAATATAAAATGTTAATGTATAATACATAAATATATCATATTAAGACAGTAAAACAAAACCAAAAGTATAAATATTGGCAAAGAGGAGGCAAAATCATTTCTATATAATTATTGTGCATTTACAAACCCAAGAGAATCAGTGAAGAAACTGAGATAATTAATTGTTTCAGAGAGATAGTAGGATATAAAATAAATTTACAAAATCATTAGCATTTCTTCTATATGTTATTAAAACAGTAATACGTAATTAGAAGGGACCATCCCTTGACTCACTTCTTAAAGAGGCCTATTCACTGAATGGGCATTGCCTCACTCAAAGTGAGAACCTGGAAAGATCTTAGCTTAAAAGGTCCAAGGTCTCCCACTGAATCCTGGGCCATCTCTACTTTCCTGATTGATATCTGGTCACTGGACCCAGATGGCTCTGGAGGAGAAAGTGAGGCTGGTGACTTTGCATAGCCCTCCCTCACTCATATCAAAGTCAATTGCAAGTCATATCATCATCTCCTGATGTCATGTTCCTCTTCAAGAATGAAGGACGAACCACAACCTGTGAGTAATCCGAGTTGCCTGAATGGTAACCCAGCTGGCCAGTTCCAGTTGGGCAACTCAGTTTGTCCTCTCCTCTCCTCCCCTGACCTCTTCTCCCCTTTTCTCTCCTCTCCTCCCCTCCCCTCTCCTCTTTTCTCCCTTTACCTGAGGGTATTCTGCCCAAAGGAGGACAAATTTTGATATCTGAAAGCTACCTAGTTAACTTAGGGTTTACTGGCTAGATTTCTTTCTCAAAGACCAAGCCTTAAACCCAATTCACTCTGGATCTCATGGATTGGACAACAATAGGTCCCTGCCTAAGTACCACTTAAAGGTTATTTTTGGGCCCTCCTGGCTCAGAAGGAATATAAATAGTAACTGTTTCTCTTTTGGCTAGCAATCTTTAGGATCTTACCCTGCCAGTGTGATGTTTTTAATTAATGGGGCTATCTCTTGACTCACTTTTTTTTTGGGGGGGGGGGAGAATGTGCAGAAAATTTATTATTATTTTCCATGTGATTACATTGTGTGGGTGGGTAATTATAGAAGGGAGTAGTGCGGGGGTAAGTATAGAGGAGGGAGAGATGTGAGAGCCCATGATTTCTGCCCACACTTTAGCAGGGGGGAAAGTTTACCTGCAGCAGAGGCCAGGAGCAGCCAGGTGTCCCAGCCATCTTCCATCTTTTCCTGCAATCTAGTAGGGGACTATGACCCGGAGGGAGAAGAAGATGCCAAATGTGTGTTTGTCGGGGAGGTGATGCACAGATATAAAGAGGAAGAAGTAGAGAAAATCACAGATCAAAGAGCCCTTACAAACCAAACCAAAGGGAATCAATTCTTTTTGTGGTGGCAAGGAGGTGGTGGGGTAAGTGGGGCCTGAATAGGCCTTGCCTTGCTCAAAGTGGGAAACTGGAAAGACTTTAGCTTTGGCCATCTCTAGTCATCCTGATCAATATCTGGCCCCTGGATCCATATGGCTCTGGAGGAGAAAGTGAGGCTGATGACTTTGCACAGCCCTCCCTCACTCAAAACAAAGTTAATTGCAAGTCATGTCATCATCTCCCCGATGTCATGGAACTCTTCGAGAAGGAAGGACAAACCACAAACAATAAGTAAAAGTAGGAATTAAAGGAATATAGTATTTCATGCCTTAAACCATACTGTAAAGCTGTAGTTATACAAAATGTTAAGTAGTAGTTTAAAAAAGATCAGTGGAATGGAACAAATAAACAAGAAAAAGAAGTAATTAAAAATGGTACCCTAGAAGTCCTATGCTTCATATACATATACTGGGAGAACTCCTATTCCTTTTGAACAAGAATTGCCAGGAAAACTGAAAAACAGCTGGGCTTAAATTAAATTTATACCAATATTTTACATGATGTACCACAATAAGTTCAAAATGGATACATGATCTGACTGTAAAAGGTCATACCATAAATAATTTAGAAGAGAACAAGGTTGACTACTTAAAAAAATTAAACAAAATACTATAGATAAGGAGAGAATTATTGATCAAACAATAGAGAAAATTACGAGATCAAGTAGACAACTTTTCCTACATAAAATTATTTTTTTCCATGACTAAAATCAATGCATATAAAATTAGAAGAGAAATATTAGGGAAGGAAATATTTGTATAGAATTTCATTGATTAATATCTAAAATATAAAGGAAATTACAAAAATTACAAAAACATACCAGTAGCCATTCTCCAAGTGGCCAAAGGAATGAGCTGGTGCTTACAAATAGTATTGAAAAATAAAAAGAAGAAACGAAAGAAAATAGCATCAATGAAATGTTAAACAAATACACAGAAGATAGCAGAAGAAAGTTAAGAAGAGACTACACAGCCAAGAAGAGTAATTTTGTTATTATGTTGTTAGATTTAATGTAACTTTAAAAGCTCTACAGAGTATAAGTTCACAATTATCTTCTGTTCTTTGCAGACTGAAATCTTCATGCTTCTTAAGTTCAAAATGGAATGGAAAATTAAACAAACAAAAATTCCCAGAGAAGGTTCTATAGAAGAGATAAAAAAACGTATTTCCTCTCTCATGACATAAAGAAGGATGAGTAGGATAGCACAGTCTATACAGTGGAAGATATGATCTGTGAATTGTATTTTTACTTAGTTGTTTTTCTTTGTTACAAGGGAGAGATCATTTTGGAGAGGGTGATAGGAAATTACTGTGATGTAAGGACAAAAGACTTCAACAAATTGTAATTAAGATGAATAAATAAAATTAAAAACAAGAAAGAAAATTATTTTGATTGGTAGGCTGGTTTTCTAGCTGTTCTTCATCTCTGTCCCTCCTAGGCTGTCGAAATTTCTCTTCCTTCACGGGCCAGCTCTGGTGCTGCCTTCTCCATGAAACCTTCCCTTATTTCCCCAGGTGAAAGTGATTTCTCCTCATTTGTCTTTGTGCAGAAAATGACTTTAATCCTTAGTAAGTGCTTCTCAACTCCCTAAAACCCAACACACCCTACTCACCTGTTCCATTCTGTACTAAGATTATGATTGATTCTCAATGTCTGCCCATTATATAGAAAGAAACATATACAGACCCACAACACACAAAGGCACTTCTCCATCAATTTCCCATCATCACCCAACATGTGTACATACACACACAAACATATAAAAGAAATATGTGTAGGCATGGGGTAGGTTTTTTGGTGGGGGCAGTGATTGAGACAGGATTAATAAATTGATTTCCACTTTCAGCCCAGCTGGTGAAATCACAGAAGAGGCAGGTAATAGACAACAAGGTGTTAATGTCTTAAATAAAATGCAAAGGTTAACATTTTATTTCTTAAATCAAACTTTTGCTCCCATAACTTTTGAATTTTCACAAGCATAGTTTCAAATGAAGGATAGTTTTTATTAGGAGTGTGCTGAGTCTGGCTCCAAGGAGCTCAGGAAAAAAAAAACAATTATTAAATATTTAGCATTAACATATACTCCTCAGGAATTGGCAAATAATATAAATCAGACCTTGATAAATGGTTTTATTAATTATCTAGGTTTAAGAAAGTGATGTAGAAAAAGTTAATAATGCAAATTAAACTTAAAAGTACTTTGTGTGCACATTGCTTTTTTTTGTTTTGTTTTGTTTTGTTTTGTTTTACAGAAAACTGGTTGTTTAACATTTATCAGCACACCACTGCTTTTAATGGTAATTTATCTCTCCCCATCTTACTTCCCTTCTACTAAATTAACTCAGGTCCAGGTATACAGAAGTTCACCAAGATAATAGACTCAGGCAAAGAACCCTATTGAAGTAATGAAACATTTAACTAGGACAGAAATGAATAGAACAATAGAAGAAAAAAACTGAGGGAAGGCACTAACATTTAGGGGATGGGAAAGGTTTCTTGCAGAAGGTAAAATTTATCTGGTACTTGAAAAAGCCAGGGAAGCCAGGTGGAGAGATAAAAAGGGAGAATATTCCAGACATTGGTGCCAGTCCATAAAAATAAAAAGAGTCAGACAGCGAGGAACTGTTTTGGGTGAAGAAAAGCAAGGGAATCAACGTCACTGACTCACACAGTTTATAGTGGTTGAAGGATGGGGGAAGTAAGATTTAAGACAGGAAAGGAAGGAGGGAGCCAGGTTATGAAGGACTTTGAATGCCATTGAAGATTTTATATTTGATCATTGAGGAATAGGGAGCCACTGAAATTTATTGAATAAGGGGTAGGAGTTACATAACAAGATCTATGCTTTAAGAAGAAAAAAATGAAAACTTTATGGAAGATGAACTGGAGACTTAAACAGGAGGACCAACCAAAAGTTTCTTACAATAATCTAAGCCTGAGATGATAAACACTTGCACTGGGGTGGTGATAAGTGGCAAGGAAGAGAAGAGGGAATATAGGAGACATATGACAAAGGTAAAATTGGCAGGACTTGGCATGTGATTGGCTAAGGGGGGTTTAGAGAGATTGAGGAGTGGAGGATGATACCTAGGTTATAAGCCTGGGTGATTAGGAGGATGGCAGAACACTCTATAGTAATAGGTAAGATTGGAAAAGGGAAGGTTTTTTTGGGGAAAATATGAGTTCAGTCTTGGAGATGAGTTTAAGATGTCTATGGAACATCCAATTTGAGATGAGCAATAGGCATTTGAAGAGGTAAATCTGAAAGTCAAAAGAGAGACAAGTGCTAGATAAATAGATCTAAGAGTCATCTGCATAGAGATGAAAACTGAATCCATTGGATCTAATGAGATCACTAAATGAAATAGTTATCCCTTCCACATTGTAGGGGGTTAGGGGCAAAACACCCCCATGACCTTGAAAATCCATGTGAAATATTTTGGCCCTCCCAGAGAAGAAGTCTGAATTATTATGGTATTTAAAAATAAAATATTTTGATATTATACATATATTTTATCATTTCTGAGTTACTAAACTTTTTCTGTTTCACCTACTGGCCTTTGCATGTCATCTGTGACTAACAAAAAGCTCCCAAAAAATTCCTATTTAATTTCTTTCCTTTTTCTTTTTTCTTGGTGAGACAATTAGGGTAAGTGACTTGCCCAGAGTCACACAGCTAGTGAGTGTCTGAGGCCAGATTTGAACTCAGGTCCTCCTGACTCCAGGACTGGTGCTCTATCCACTATGCTACCTAGTTGCCCCTCTATTTAATTTCTTATGCCAACCCACAATATATTGAAATCATGATGGAGAAAGTCACAATGTGGAAAGAATAACTATAGTTGAAAAAAAGAGACAGAAGTGGACCTAGAACAGAACACTGAAGAATTCCCAGAATTAGCCAGTATGACTTAGATGAAGATCCAGCAAAGGACACTTACAAATACTGGTCAGACAGGTAAGAAAAGTAAGAAGAGTAGTGTCATGGAAATGTAGAGAGAATAATATCAAAGAAAAGAGGGTAACAATGCCAAAGGCTTCTTAGAGATGAAGGAGATCAAGGATGGGAATTGAGAAGAAGTTATTAATTCTGGCAATTAAGAGATCATTGGTAACTTTGGAAAGAATAGTTTGAGGTGGAGGTCTAGCCTCAGAAAATAATTATTGAGGCAAAGATGCATCTATTCCATTTCAGGGCCATTTTTCATCTTGAAATGTTGTTGGAATGATCTGGTTTAAATCATATCTCTCACCATCTTACACCAAGCTTTCTCTTGGCTCTCATTTTCCCATCCACTGCTTTTCTATTTTTGTTATTTTAATTATGATTTTTTTTTTCACTTTACTGACATGTAAAATTTAGCAAATTAGCTTTTACTCTGAGCCAGTGTAGCCTTTGGCTACCATATGTCTAAGGTTGTTTACTATCTATGTGAGTTTTTAGGTTCTCTTAGTATTATTATTTTAGTGACCTTTATGTTATTTAAGCTTCTCTAAGACAAATGATAGATTCAATAGCTTTGTATTTGTTTCCCCATTTCATGACTAAGGGTCATTCTTTTTTTTCCCTTTTTTCATGGATCACCATGACTAAAGATTTCATCCTCTAGTGTCATTCTGGTGGTGAGTCTCTCCAAAGTTAGCTAGAATACATTTTGGACAATGGACAGGACAATAAAGCATCTCCAGCTTGATAGAAACTGATTGAGCATTAGCCCTATAATAATAGTTTTCAAAAACTCATAGTCATCTCTTTGTCATAATAAGACATGAAACTTTCGAGTGAGCAGTAGAAGAATGGTCTTCAAATATTTGAAGTAATATCCTATATTCATCTTGTGTGACCTGATCTTTGGGTTGGGTTTTGGGGAGATGAAGGAGAGAAAAAGAGAGAGCAGTAGAACAAAATAGAAGGAATATATTTTGAAGAGAAGGGAAAGAAAGGTATGTCCCAGTCAACGATAAGCTAAAAACCAAGCAGAGATATGCTAAAAACCAATTAGCTTATAGCATACAGAAGACATGTCCCTCGACTAGAATAAAATAGAATACATGATCAAGACAGCAAAAAACTTATGAAATCAGGAGTTTTATTACATTCTATAGGTGACAATTCTCCCTATCCAGCCTGTCCCCCAGGCTCATCTTTTACACTGAGTCATCCTGCAGGCCTCCTCCTTACAATACAACATAACACTATTTGGCTTAATATTGAAGTTATGTATTTTCCTTGCAGATGGGATAAAAGAGGGAAAAAATTCCTTGTGTGGTTTCAGAGAGCAGAGTTAGGACTAATGAGTAAAAAGAAGAGAAGGAAATTTCGAATAAATGTTAAAGAAAGAAATTTCTAAAACAGTTTGTCATGGCTTACTCAACAACATAACAATTGACTCAAAAATAGTTATTAAGCTTCAAGTGGACAAACCAAGACTGAATAACAATTTATAATACTATTCATTTTATAAGATGCCTTTTATGTGTAAATTACCTCATTTTATCTGTTTGCTGGTAGATTTCAGATGTGTAATTAAATGCAGTGAATTAAAATTGAACATATGAAACCCTATATGAAGATCTATTGAAGTCTCACTCCTCACTGTGGTCCTTGAGGTAATCTTGATTTGTCTAAGGTTTTGCCAGCACAAATATGTCCCTGGGAGATTCTACCAATCTGAAAAAGTTTCAAACGTGGCCTATTGATAAACTGTATGTTAATAGTCTGTGGATTGGCCTACTTATATTTAGAGAGGCTCATCATCAGTTTGGTCACAAGATGACCAATTTTTCAGTCAGTCAATAAGTATTTATAAAACACCTTCTACATGTCAGGCATTATGCTAAATACTGGGGACACACAAAGAGGCAAAAAACAATCCCTACCGTCCAGGTGCTAACAATCTAATGGAAGAGATCATAAGCAAGCAAATGTAGACAAACAAGAAGATAAATAGGGAACAGAGGGAAGACACAACTTCAGAGGGGTTAGAAAAGGCTTGCAGTAAAAGATAGAATTTTTATTGGAACTTAAAGAGAACTGGGAAGCCTAGAGTTGGAGATGAGGACAGAGAATATTCCACGCACAGAGGCAGCCAGTGAAAATGTCCAGAGTTGACAGGTGGAGTGTCTGGTTTGAGGAACAGCAAGGAGACCAGTGTCACTGGATCTAAGAATATATGGAAGAGAGTAAAGTATGCAAAACTCTAGAACATCATCTACTACATTACATGTAATGGTGGCAGTGAGCATCTTTGTTTCACACTTGATCTTACTAGGAAGGATTCTAGCTTCTCTCTTTTACAAATAATGCTTCTTAGTGGTTTTAAGTAAATGCTTTTTTTTTTATCAATTTAAGGAAAATCAATTTATACCTATACTTTCAAGTGTTTTTAATAAAAATGAGTGTTACACTTTATCAAAAACTTTTTCTGCATCTATTGATATAATCATATGGGTTTTGTTACTTTTATTATTGATATGATCAATTATGTTAACAGTTTTCCTCACATTAAACATCCCTGCATTCCTGGTATAAATTCCACTTGGTCATAATGTATAATCTTTATAACATATTCTTGTAATCTTTTAGCTAGTATTTTATTTAGGATTTTTTAATCCATATTCATTAATGTAATTGGTCTATAATTTTCTTTCTCTGTTTTTACTCTTCTGGTTTAGGTAGCATTATTATTTTTTTCATAAAAGGAGTTTCATAGGACTGCTTTTTTGCCTGTTAGTCCAAAAATATTATTCAATACTGTATTGGATATCCTAGCAATAGCAATAAGAGGGAAAAAAGAAATAAGAGGAATCAGAAAAGGAAATAAGGTAATAAAACTATATATTTTTGGAGATGATATGATGATATACTTGGAAAATCCCAAAGACTCAATTAAAAAGTTAGTTGAAACAACTAATTAATAATTTTAACAAAGTAGCAGGATATAAAATAAATCCACATGAATTATCAACATTCTTATATATCACCAACAACATCCTGCAAGAAGAAATAGTAATAGATATCCCACTTAAAATAACTCAAGATAGTATAAAATACCTGGGAGTACAGCTGTCAACATAAATCCAGGAACTATATGAACAAAATTATAAAAAAAAACTTTTTATACAAATAAAATCAGATTTAAATAATTGAAAAAATATTACTTATTCATGGGTAGGCAGGGCCAACATAATAAAAATGACAATTTTACCTAAAATAATTTATATGTTCAATTCCATTCCAATTAAATTACCAAAAAAAAATTTTACTGAGTTAGAAAAATAATAACAAAATTCATTTAGAAGAACAAAAGACCAAGAATATAAAAGGAACTAATGAAAAATGTTAAGGAAAGAAGTTTAGCAATACCAGATTCTATAAGGTAGAAATTATCAACACTGTCTGCTACTGCCTAAGAAACAGAAAGGCAGATCAGTGGAACAAAAAAAACATAAATTTGCAGAAGCAAATTACTATAGTAACTTTGTGTTTGACAAGTGTAAAGACTTAAGTTTTTGGGGAAAGAATTAATTATTTGGTAAATTTTTTGTGATATCTGGAAATCAGTCTGGCAGGAATTGGGCACAGAACAATATCTTACACCATTTACCAAGATAGGGTCAAAATGGATACATGACCTAGAACAAGAAAATGTAAAAGACATGGAACATATTACATATCAAACATATGGATAGGCAAACAATTTATGAAGAAACAAGAGATAGAGAGCAGTGTGAGTTGTAAAATGGATAATTTCAATTACATTAAAAAGAGTTTGTACAAAAAAAAACAAATGTTGTCAAGATCAGAAGGAAAACAGAAAACTGAGGGAAAAAATATAGACAGTTTCTCAGATAAAGGTCTCATATCTCATATATATAAAGAGCTTTGTCAAATCTGTAAGAATATGAGTCATTCCTCATTGATAAATGATCAAAGGCTATGAAGAGGCAGTTTTCCAATGAAAAAAAACTAAAGCAATCTATAGTCATGTGAAAAAATGCTCTAACTCATTTTTGATCAGAGAAGTACACATTAAAACCAACTTGAAATTATTTTAAACATATCGAATTGACTAAAATGATGGAAGGGGAAAATGACATATTTGAGGGGATATGGAAAAATTTGGACACATTCATTGTTGGTGGAAATGTGAACTGATCCAAACATTTTGGGGAACAATCTGGAATTATGCCCAAAGAGTTTTTAAACTGCCTACCCTTTGACCCAGTGGTACAACTATTTGGTCTGTTTCCAAAGATAATTAGATAAAAAAGTAAAAGAACCTATATGTTCGAAATATTTATAGCAGCTGTATTTGTGGTAGCAAAGAACTGAAAATTATGAGGATGCCCATAAATTAGGGAATGGCTGAACAAGTTGTGGTATATAATTATGGTGGAATACTAATGTGCTATAAGAAATGATGAGCTTGATGATCTTAGGAAACATGGATAGACTTGCACAACATAATGAAGAATGAAATGAGAACCAAGCGAACAACGTATACAGTAACAGCAATAGTTTTAAGAACAACTTTGAGTGACTAAGTTATTTTCACTATCATAAATGCCCATATTGACTAAAAAGGACCTATGAAGGAAGATGCTACCGACATTCAGAGAAAGAAGTAATAAATAGAAGTATGTATATAATGATTTTATACATATATACGTATATAAATATTTTTGTCCAATGGCATCCATCTCTAGGGCAAAGGGGAGGGAAGAAAAAAAAGAAAAAATGTTATACAATAACTTTAAGATATTTAAAAGGAATAGCAAGTTGAACATAATAGATTTACAGTTTAATGTGCAATCATCTTTTTTTTCCTATTCTACTATGGTATGGAAATGTTTGTTTTATTTCTTAAGTTCTGAATAAAATAAATAATAATAAAAATAATTACTTGTAATGTAAGATCTTTGAGGGCAGGGACTTTTTCTTTTTTTATGTTTGTGTCTATGGGACATAACAGGGCACTTATCAGCAGATAATTAATAAATATGTATTGAAAGAGCCTAGGAAAGTATGTGGAACTTAGAAGATACAATAAATATTTATTAAAATGATAAATGAATGAGCTTAACATACCACAAAATCACAGATCATAGATCTAGTAATACAAAGGAAATCAGAGGTCAAGTAGTCCAAACCTCTCATTTTATAGATGAGGAACATGAGGCCTAGAGAGGTTAAGCAATTTTCCCAAGGTCACACATGTAGGAAATGCCAGAGGTTGGATTTGAAACTACATCCTTTGACTCTGGAGACAGTGTTCTTTCTGCTGTAGTAAGTGTTGTTGGATATTCTCAATATTGCCAGACTTTTTGTAATAATTTTAGGTCTTTACCATGATTAAAATTATTGTTTTATTTGATACAAGCCATGACTTCTGAAACAATGTTTTAGGCAATTTAATAAAATGTCATTAAGCCTTCTAGCCCTTTGTAGTTCCTATACTGAAGAATGTAAATAAAAGATAATTATGAATGGGTGACTGATCTGTTGGATGCACTGCATTAACACTAATCATTGGGCAGGGAGTATGGCACAGCAGAGTTAATCAACTCTCTTACAGGTTTGGAAAGATGAAAACTGTCCCATATCAAGATATATAGATATAGATATAATATAATATCATATATCATTATATATATGTGTGTGTGTGTGTGTGTGTGTGTGTGTATGTGTATTATATAATCAGAAGAAAAATCAATGTCTCTTTCAAGTGCAGCTAATCAAAGATATCATGAAATGTGAATGACAGAATGTTTCTGTCCAGTCTGGTCCAGTCATGGTCTTCCAAAGAATGAGTCCAAGTCTCTGAATTAAAAGTGAGAAAGTAGATCTTCAGAAAGCTAAAGAGAGTAAAGGCCTTTGTGTTCAAACACTCTATGCCACATGCTATACTACAAGTGTGTCTGGGAGGTTTTCCGAAGGTGAGTTGAGGCTATAACTGTGTTAAGGTAGGTTTGGGAGTAAGGTCAGGATGAACTATATGAGGTGACTTGCTGGAGCCAGCTCCCAACAGCTAATGACTCATCATCATTAAGATTGTTATATCTTCTATGTGAGCATTTCCATGTGGGAAATAGGCACACATTACATGTTAGGGCTTTTATTGTTCCACTGATTATCTAGACTTCAGATAGCGATGGAGGAAATGTCAATAATGCAGATTAAACTTCAAAGTGTATTGTGAGGGACTGTCTGATGTTGGCAGCTACCAGGTTGGGCACTGTGGCAAGGGTAGGGTAAGATCAGACAGTCCCTCACAGTGTATCATGGGTACATTTTTTCTCCTGAGAGAGCCACTTGTTATACATTTACCAACACACTACTATTTGTGTGCTATTTTTCTCTGTTTTATGCAGGTGCTAAAGCCAACCTCCTCCAAGTTCCTAAGCAGATTTCTAAAATACTTGGGAATCTGTACTAATAATGCAGATAACCATGAAACTAAATAGAAAGGGGATCAATGAAGTAAGTACATTTGGAGTTCTGGAGACACATTTTCAGTACTTCCAAAAAGTAAGATGAGATTGTATTACTATGTACTCCTTTTCATGGTTTAATGGAAAGATTGTTGGATTTAATATCAAGGGATCTGGATTTAAACCTGACCTTTAATATTTGCTACCTTTGATCTTATAAAGTTACTCAGTTTCTCTATACTTCAGTTTCATTACCTTCAAAATAAGAGTTTCACTAGATAACTCTATAGATCCTTTCTAGTACAAAATCTATGATCCTAAAACCTATTTAGTGTAAACAGATCAAATTATCTATCACCCCTAAGAAAATGAAGAATTTTACATTTGTTAAAGTTAATGCATCATATATTGATAACAAATAGGAAAAAAAGCTAAAAATCCATGTTCAATTTTCACCTTTTAGAGCAACAATCTCGTTACTATGACAACTTAGAAACAGAATCATTCCTCAGAACAATGAACCAAAAAAAAAAAAGAATAATAAAATAAAATAAATTAGAACAACCTAACCTCCAAAAGCTGGTAAATAAATCCTTTAAAAGTAAAAGGAGAAATATGGGAAGCATCAGCCCAGCAGGAAAATGAATAAAAAGGAGCAATTTATGATGTCATTGAAACGGTGAAATGAAATGCATTGAAGATGTTCCACATATTGTTTGAGGATTTAACTATTAGTACTGGAAAATATAACTCTTTTTAAAAAGTGCACAGTACATTCTTCTAATGTAAGATTCTTTTTCATTTTTCAAGTTTTAGCTTTAATGATTTTAAGATATAGATATAGATATAGATATACATACACACACATACACACGGACACATACATATGCATATATGTATGTATATATGTGTATACATCCTGATTAATCTTTAGCAGAAACATGCTGAAGGATACTGGCAAAATACAATATTTTTAAAATTCAACTTGTTACATAGAGGCTATGGAAGGGATGGTTTCAAAACAGACAAAAATGATAATACAGAAGAAATTACTTGGTATTTTCAAATAATGAAACAATGGAAGGCAACAACCCCTTTGATTAATTATCCAGGTCTACTAATGCATGACTACTCCTCTCTCAATGTTTATCTTTATGTTATATTTAGTTTAGTTGCCTAAAGGTATATAGTTGGGGGTGGGGTGGGTAGAGTAAGTCTTGAATGTAAGAGAAAAGATAAGAGAAAATAGCATTCATTCTAGCCCTGACTGTTAATTGGGTCATTCGTGGTGCAAGATGATCCACACATATTGATAGCTCATACAGGATTTGCCAAGCACATGAGAGATCTCTAGTTTTTCTCTGCTCCACAGATTCATGAATTGTTTCACTCTAAAGTAGTAGAAAACTACACTGAAAGTTGAAAGAGTAGGAGTTTTGGCACTCTACACTTAGAATTTCTGTAGTGAGAGAGATTAACTTAAAAAGGTGCATGTTCCCTATGTCTAAGGTATTCCCTGGTACTAATACATCAAGTACTTGACAAAGGAGAAAAGATTAATTAACTCTTTCAGCTGTAAGTTTCCTTTAGGACAATATACCACATATCTTCATTTCTCATCTCTCAATTTTATTTTATTTTTATTTTTTTGCTTTTTGGTGAACAACAAAGTAAGCAATAAAGGTATTATCTCCCAATGAGCCATATGCTCTCCTCACTTTGATCTGTGTTCCATAACATTACCAGAATGGTCTTATGCAGAGACCAGATTAAGTCACCCATTAAGAAAAAATATTTAGTTACTTCCCATTGCTTCTTGAATAAAGTTGAATAAATGAATGAATAAGTATAGCACTTACTATATTCCAGGCACTGCACGGTACTTGGGATACATAAACAAAAGACAAGACAGTACTTGCCTTCTAGGAGCCCATATTTTGATATGGTGAGATAAGAAATATAGGGAAGTGGTAGGCAATGAGTGATGTTTTAGTCGGGGAAGTCACAGAGATGGTGAGTGGAGTCAAAGATCAATTATCATGTTGTTTCCTAGAATGGTCATCTTGACTTGATTCTGGTTGTAGTGGTGAGAAGTACAAGCCCAAATTGAAAGAATCTTGGGTTACCTAGATAGGGTGAACTATCTCCAGTCAGGCAGGCATGGCATGAGGGTAGGAGCAGAAGGACTTGGTTGGAGGCCAAGTTTAAAGTGTGTCTGCAGCATGGCAGGAAAAAGTCTGGCACCTCAGGGCCCTCCAATATGTGGCACCACTGTACCTTTCTCACCTTTTCCAACTCCTGCCTCTCATGCTCTCTGGACTACTTTCTTTCCCTGCAACACTCCATGTACCCTTTTCACTTCCATATTCCAAGAATAGATTACATCCTCTCATTTGCCTCTTTAACTCCTATCCATCCTGTAAAGTCCAACTTAAATGTTACCTCAATGAAGCCTTCTCTGATGACCCCCTCCCATATACCCTCACAGTAGGTAGTTCTCTTTTCCCTTCCTCTTAGACTTCACCTGGTGCTTTGTTCTGTACCTCCCTAATGCATTTTTCAAGTAAGTATCATTGTTTATTATAATTATTCATGTTTGGCACAAAGAGAAATTTGGGTTCATGTACATTAGAGACACCATGCTAATACAACAGTATGTGAAAGATAGGCAATAATTGATATAGTTGTATAGGGAAAGGCAAATGATTTTAAAAAGATAAACTTTTCACTTTTCTTTCTTTGGCATATAAGTAGAATTAAGTCCTTACTTTTTCCTTTCCTTTTTGGAAAAGATAGATTTTTTTTCTTCTTTTGGCCACCTATAAATGACTGCTCTTCCATCTCCCACTTATTTCTTCTGGTGCTAAAGAAAAGCCTCACACAATGTAATTGGCCATCAAACAACCCTAAGATTGTTCCAAGGTTGGCCATCCATAGCATAATGATGCTTTTGTACATCATAATACTAAAATGATCGTGACACACACTCTTTGTTCACTCATGGGGAAACTGTGAAAAGAAAGAACAGAAAATGGGTGAAGGAAAGATCAAGAGCAAATATGAGTTTATTAAAGAAAAAAAAAAGAAATAGATACCAAAAGAAAATGCCAACATATTCCCTTCAGTCTTGGTTTTCAATATTTTACAGTTTTATACTTTTAGAAGCCAAATGTGGACATCTAGATCAGTCAGACTTAAGTGACTGAATATGTGAATTCATCTAAACACATGCTTATGGTCAATACCACACATAGTTAGGATAAGTGCCCCTTCCCCCCACAAAATTTATCCCAACTAAATCCCTAATAACAAAAGGCAAATATGGCATAGATAACAAAGTGAGATTAGCATTTCCAGAAGAGTCAAAATGCTCAATGTGGTGGGTCCCTTAGTGCTCTGCAACAAACATATATTAGCATTATCATATTAGCTAGCTAAGAGGAAGCATGGGATAATGGTCGAAGAATCAGCCTTGATACTAAAGAGATCTGGGCTCATGTCCAGCCCTGACAGTACTATGTGTCCTTGAGCAGGTCACTTAAACTTTTATCTTTCAAGGGAACTCTCTGAAATTATAAATTGCAGAGAAGATGCTGACTTGCATTGGTAGAAGGAGTCCCACTCACCATAAGTCCTCACTCTTATGCTAATGAAATCACAGATCCTCCTATCTTTTATCCAGATGACACCTTGGACACATTTCAGAAGAAAGCAGAGGGAATAGAGAGGGGAAAAGAGCATCTCAGCACAAAGCATTGGTTATGAGGGGTAGAATGAAAAGACCAATGTAGGGAGGACAAGCACTGACATTTGTGGGTTAGTCACTGGAGGAGTCAAAGCATAGGGAGAGAGACAGGATAATTCCAAAGATAAATGCTGGCTGAACTTGCCCATTCTATACCCTTCCCCACTCCCTCGATCATAGCCGCATCAATCATAGCCCTCTCTTGCCCAAGACCAAAAGATATTGCCGAAGAAACAAGATAAATTGAAAAGACTTGCAAAGAATTTTGCTTTTTTATCTTCACCATCAACAACAGCAGAGCCACCACAATGGGATCTAACATCATTGTCGAGAATGCTATTAAACAGAAGACAGAAAATACCCTGAAGAAAATAAAAACACGCAAAGAATTTTCATTTGACCAAGTTCACATAAGGATGATCTATATAGCTATTATATCCTCCCCTATCAAAATTTCAGATACTTTGTCCCTGCTCAAATGCTCAAATAGATATATATTCTAAAGGATATGAATATTTTCTCCTGTGATGTGGACCGTCAGCTACTCCTGCCTTTCACCTTGTGTGACTTCTCCAAATCATCACCTAAGGGATCTATCCCACGAAATATGCTGGGAGCCTACACTCAATCTTTCCTCTGACATTGAGAGCCTACCATGGAGCACTTCAGTTGTCCCAAGTAGTACTTTCTAGGAATTAATGCTGTCCAACATTGGAACTCAGAGCCTTATTAAGTAGTGAGTAACCCTTCACTAAAAGTATTAAAACAGAGGCATAATTCAACTGTAAGGGATGATGTAGACAATATGTCCAGATGTGGGCTAAATTTGGACCAAAAAATCTTGAAGGGTCCCTTTCAACTCTAAATTCTCATTAGAATTTCACAAATTCTAATTTGTAAAATTCTAGAATTCTAATTATAAAATTAGAATTTTAAAATGCTAAGAGTAAATGTTGACAATGTATAAAATTCTGACATTTTACAAATGTGGAAACTGAAGCCTAGGGACATAAATAGTATGCATGAAAACAAGGGTGGAATCCAAGTTTTATAGCTCCTCAACCCATTCTGTTTCCATTTTACTATATTGACTCCTTAATGCTAGTAACTCCAGGAATGTCCTAATTGAGGTGAGCAAGTTGGAATTATAGCGTTTTGGATGCCAGCCTTCCCTTACACACAATCTACAGACTCATAAATGTAGAGTTGGAAAGGATCAGAGAAGCTCCCTAATCCTACCCCCTCATTTTACAATCAAGGTAAAATGAGGCCCGGGTTTAAGTGGGGCAGCCCAGGTAACACATATGAGAGATTGGAATGGAACATAGGCCCTCCGGTGGTAGGAAGGATAGTCTTTCCATGGCGTCAAGCCGCCTATATGGCCAATTTGTTGTAGTAAATGTGGGTACCACTCTCTATTCTTCCCTATACTTCCCCTTCAACTGCACATCCTCTTACCTCCTCCATCCCCCAATACCCACCGAAAACTTAATAATAATAATAATAAATTGCATGCTTTGAAAACAAGGGAAATCTTTGACTTCTCAAAGAGGCATGACTTCTCCAGGGATGAGTGAGAGCCAATTCAAACCAGTTCGGAAAAGTCAATTGTTAAATTTTCAGAGTGAGTATTTATACCTCAGAAATCAGCAAATACTACAAATCAGAGCCAGATTCATTGTTCCGCTGATTGTGTAGTCTTAAGAAAGTGATGGGGGGGAAGGTTAATTATACAGAATAAACTAAAAGTTTGTCTTGTGTACTTGTTTTTTTTTTTTCTCCAGAGAATGGGTGGTTAAATATTTACCAGCATACCACTAACTTCCTCCCTCCTTACTTCCTACCCCCATTGGGGCCACTTCTACAACAGCTGCTTCTTCCAGAAATACAATGTCACAGAGTAGAAAATATAGACTAGGAAACTAAAGACATGGATAGGGACACTAGGTCTGCCATTTGTGGGTAGTGTTGGGTGCTATGTCCCAAAACACTCTTGTGTCTACTTGTGTCTATGTGGGGCAGCTAGGTGGCACAGTAGATAAAGTGCTGAGCCTGAAATCAGGAAGACTCATCTTCCTGAGTTCTGTCTACTTTTGTTTTGTAAAATGGAGACAATAATATCTTTCCTTCACAATTCACAAGGTTATTGTAAGTTCCAAATGTGATAATATGTATGTAAAAATGTCTTAAAAATGCTGAATAAATTATATAAATGTAATGTGCTGTTGCTGGTGTGGTCTTGGAACTAGGAAGACCTCAATTCAGTTCCTGCCTATGAGATGTATAGACTGTATGACCTCAGGCAACTCCCTTAACCTCTAAGTGCTCTGGACAACTCTCTAAGACTGTAAGTGATAGAGAAGGTGTGAAGAAGTTTCCTCACTGTGGAGACTTGTAGATTGAGGAAATCACATGTCTACTTCCTATTCTATAATTATTACATCTTTCTCCTCTATCTATCTATCTAGATATAGATATATCCATATCTGTCTATCTATCTATCTATCTGTATCTATTTGACCTAGGGAAGGTGTTGCTGTTTGTCCTTCATTCTCAAAGAGGACCATGACATCAGGAAGGTGATGCCGCAACATACAAGTGAATTAGATTTAAGTAAGGAAGAGCTGTGCAAAGTTACTAGCCTCACTTTCTCCTCTAGAGCCATCTGAGCTCAGTGGCAAAATATAGATCATAAGGACTAGAGCTGGTTGGGATGAAGTGGGAGAACTTGGCCTTTTTAAGCTAAGGTCTTTCCCAGGTCTCAATTTGACTGAGGCAGTGTCTATTCAGCTATGAAGGCTAGGTAAGAAATGAAGCAGAGAATGGCCTCTTTTACCTAGTCAAAAAAAAAAAAAATCAATCTGAGAGAGGAACGCCCTCAGGGTTTCTGGCCTAAATAGAGATAATTGCTATTTACATTCACTCTGAGCCTGGCACATAGCAGGCCCAAACAATGACTAAGTAGGGCTTGGGCTATTATTATTGTTAGCCTATTCTTAGTCAATCAATGAAAGCTTGAGTGACTTGGGTTTAAGGCATGGTCCTTAAGAAAGAAATCTAGCCTGTAAACCCCAAGATCTCGGGGAAGACACCAAATTGCAGAATAGGTAACAAAATCATTGAATGTTTCTTGACAAAAAATTCTCAATTTGTAATGAGAATTCCTCCTACTATTTGAGGAAGATTTTAAATTAACTTTCTAGTTTTAATTTTTCTTGTAGGATTCCTGGATCAGCTGAAAACTCAGCAATAACAAGTTGCCTTACACTGTTTTTGTTGGTCTTTTTGAATGTTGCGGGACGCAGAAGATAACAAGCATCCTCATAAATGAGCTTGGTAGTTCTTTGGTTTTTTTGTTTGTTTGTTTTTTGCTTGTTTGTTTTAAATATAAATACTATTAAGATTTACCTGACATTTTTGGTCAATCCAAGACCTTTTCACAGTTTGTCACACCTGATAACAAGATTTTTATTTTGTTTTAGCCTCAAAAGAGACTCAAAAAACAAAAACAAAACAAAACAAATGAATTATATGGTGTGAACACAAAAGACTAACTAGCCAAAAAGGGTAAGGTGAGTCTAGTGGATTTTCCATATTTGTTTTGTAAACAATTTACTGATTCATATTGGGAAGAAGGTGCTTACAAAGTCAAGCCCAACTGTAGTAGAAATAGCCTTTACTTGTAAGTCGGAAGACCAGGAGTTCTGTTCTGAAACTATCATTAACACATTTGACCATTCTGGTTCTCATTTTTAAAAAAAATTTGCATGAACAGTTGATTGTACCAGGGATCTCAAAAGTCCATTCCTAATCTAAAATTCTGATACAACCCTTATCATGTCATTCTTTTATCACCTTTCATCATTTTTATCACCTTTTACTATGTTAATGGTTTTGTTACCTGCTATAAAATTCTGTATAATCCCCAGATCAATGTGTGTGCACATGTACGTGTATATGTGAGTGTTCATGTGTATTTACATATATATATGTGTGTGTGAGTGTGTGTGTATGTGTGTATAATGTGTGTATATATATATATACATATACATACTTTATACACATGTAGATAGAAGAGAAAGATGTAATAATTACAGAAGAGGAAGTATACATGATTTCGTTGATCTACAGATCTCCACAATGAGGACATTTCTTCTTTATATCTTCTTTACAATTTATAATCTTAGAAAGTAGCCTAGAGCACTCAGAGGTTAAGAGAATTTCCCAGGTTCCTACAGTCAATATGTCTTGGAGGCAGGAGCTGAACTCCAAAATCTTCAATGACTCCCTACTGAATTAAGTATAAATTCATCCTTAAAAAAAAAAAATCCTGTGAAATACATCAGTATTCCAAGAAGCTGTTATTTTATTGTGGCATTGATACAAATTGCAACCTATCCATATTAGGTAACTCTTAGATTGTATCCAGAAATTTGGAGAAGTTAAATGACTTACCCAAGGTCACCCAGCTATTAAGGTCAGAGGCAGAATTCTAACCCAGGCCAGTATTCTATCCGCTATGCCATATCCTATATATAACAACAATGTTGTCCTATAACAACAACAACAATAACAACAACAATAAAAATAGCAGTTCTCATTTATTTAGCACTTTAAGGTATGCAGGGAGGTTTACTTACATATATTAACTCACTTTATCCTCCCAATAACTCTATGAGGTAGGTGCTATTATTACCACAGTTTTGCAGATGAAGAAACTGAGACAGACAGAAGTTAAGAAGTGACTTGCCTATCTCACAGCTAGTAAGTATCTGAGGTTCCACTCTGCATCATGCATCTGCTGCTCTGCCTGGTTTCAACTTCAAGGAGAAAGATGCCCCTCCCAGGTTAAGCTCATCACCTATTATCGCCACCAACCTGCAAACTCAAGCCTTGGTTGACAACTTCCTCCCACAGCTTCTTCTTCCCTCTGAATGGAGGGCTGGAGGGTGGAGTTCTAAACTCCTTCTAACACCTTCCTTTTAGGGGGCAGAAACTAGGTTTATGCTTACTCTATTCTGCACCTACTGTTCTGCCTGGTTTCATCTCCACCAAACAAGACATTCCCTGGCTTCCCCCCTTCTCCCCTCCTTTTGTGTATGGTCTCTCCTACTTAGATTGTAAATTCCTTATGGATTGTATCCCCAGCATTTAGCATGGTGCCTGGCACATAGCAGGCCTTAACAAATGTGTACTGAATTGATTTGGAGGCCCTCTTTGAACTCAGATCCCCCTGACCCCAAGTCTTGAGCTCTATCCACTGCATCAGTTAGCTGCCTAGGTGCCTCTTAAGAAAAAAAGCATATCCAGAAAAGAACAGTATACAGAGCAATAGGAAAAAGAAAAGTGAAGAAAATGTAGTTAGAAATGTCTCTTGAGAGTATGCTCATGCTAGGTATGTATATTTGGGGGTAAAATGATATCTTTAGTATTTTATCTTTTTGCCACAGGCTTGCCTTTTCTAGGACTTTGGTGTATTTCTTCCACAAAGATACAGGCAAATTAATCATGATAGTTGAGTCACAGAGACACCAGCTCCCTCTAACCAAGAAGAAAACTTGTCAACCTGTAGCTCCTCTCTAACCAGTCTCTACCCTCATTCACCCTACCCTACAAGACTACCCCCCCAATTAGGAGAAGCCCTTTACTACAATCTCCTTCCCTCTCTTTACATAAAATAGTAAGACCTGGAAATTTCCTCGGATTTAAACCTGAAACTTGATAATGTGATTTGGAATAATCACAGACTTCATGCATTGGCTCCCTCCAGAACTTAAGATCAGTGGAGAGTTAATTTCCAGCATATGCATCCGACATCCCTAAAGAACAGAACCCTTCAATTGGTTCATTGAAGAATCATGAGTGATCACTGGCCACTAACTTAATTGTGTTATTTGTCACATTCATTTTAACAAAATACAAACAATTAGGCATCCTCTTTCCCCTTTGCACTGCAGTATTTGGCAGCATCTTTACCCCATGAATAATGAAGGTCATGTGGCGGGGTTGACTCCCCTGGGCTCAGTAGTAGTAGTCTGTTTGGGATTAGGCTCTTAATTTTCAGGATCTCTGGGAGATTTTGAATAGTTACAGAATCATAGGAAATGAATTTTGGAGAGCAGGTGATCCTGATTTCAAAGAAGTATGGGCCCTGGAGGCATGAATTAGAAGACTAGAGTTTTTATCCATCCCCCTCCAACTATCTTATTTACTTATCATACTACTATTGAAATTATTATTATAGATACTACTAATAGTACTAATAATACTACCAATGCTAGTTATTGGAACTGGAGGGGGTACTATGGTAGAACTCTGGCACAAAGGGCCTGATGAAGACTTAGAACAAACACCCAAAGATCAAATGGGTCTAACTCAGGTCTCACCTGACACTTATGTTGTTGCCATGAAAGGTGCTCCACCTACTTTGTCCTTCAGGAAGTTGATCCAAAGGGCCTTAAAGGTGCAACTAAAAGTAGATACCTGTCATAGAATCACAGGCTATTGGAATCAAGTGTATGGGAATAGCTATGACCAATTAATCTCCTTGCCCAGTGGATACAGCTACAGAAAATAAAGGACAACTAATGTGATGTTTACCTAACAATAAAGAAGCATCTATACCTTATGTCCCCTTATGAAATATGAAGTAGAGGTGTGGAGAGCAACTCCTGAGCCAGTACCAGAATGGGGGACACCAGAGGGTGGGAGGTTCACTTCTAGGCAGCACAATGGATAGAAATTGGACCTGCATATACTTACTAGCTATGTGACCCTGGGCAAGTCACTTAATTTCTGTCGGCCTTAGTGTTTCCTTATCTGTAAAATGGTGAGAATAATAATACCTACCTCCCAATTGTGCTGTGAGGATGAAATGAGATAATATTTGTAAAGTTTTTAGCACAGTGACTGGTACACAGAAAACAATTAATAAATTCTTGTTTCCTTTATTCTTTTCTCCCAGGAAGAAAGGAGGGAAGCAGACAATGCACAAAGCTGTTCTTCCCCTTTATTGACTGCAGATCTGGTGAATTTGGTCTTTCAGGGGTCCAGAGGCTTACTGGAGCCAGCTGACAGGGTCTCAAGACAGGAATTTGTTAAATTTTCGGTGAGACCACTTAAATCACTGGAAATCAGAAAAAAACTAAATTAGGGTTTGATTTACTGTTTTGTTGATTGTCAAGACATAAGAAAGTGACAGAGAAAATGCTATGATGCAAATTAAACTTAAAATCGTATCATAAGTTATTTTGTTTATTTTCCAGAGAGCCAGCTGTTTATCAGCACAATCCTGAACATGACCAATCACTTTCCAGCCTACTGGCCTTCCTAATTCTCTAACAGAAACATTTTCATATTGAGGGGGCATAGGATTCAGACACACTATTACTTTAATAAAATAACTCAGCAAAGTAAACTTAACTTTAGTTTACTACCTCATCTACCTCTTACTTTCTTGCTACATCACCTGGGGGCAGAAGGGAAGAGAGGTCAATTGACCATAGACCAATTACATATAAAATGGAAGAACTGAAAGGGACCTCTCAGGGTATCTTATTCCATCCCTACCCCCCAACCGTTCAGCATGAATTCTAATTTACAACTTGTTATGCCAGGGCCTTGAGGAAGGGAACTTCACTGGAGCAGATCTGTACCTTCACCCTCTGTTTTATTCACTTTTCCTAACTTTGTAAAGATAACATAAATCTATGACACCAAAGAGCTTTTCAGCAGTGGGGAAGCTAACAAACATCTACTCTAATTACAATGAATTTAATTTTAAATGTTACCAAGTGGAGCAAATCAAGATGTTGTAGGTAGCCATAAATTATCTTTTGATTAGACCCAACCTGAACAACTTTTCTGCAAGTTTGAGTTTAGTTGCCTGGTTTAAGGCTTTGGGGGGCTGTATCCCTCATTGCCCACACTGCTTGCACCATCCATCTTAGGTGACAGTCATGGTATTATTCCCATGTCAGAGAGTGTTTTAACATTTTAGGAGGCATTTTCTGAGCTCCAACAACAGTACTGTCATAAATGTCACTTCCTATTTTCTCTGCATGAACTCATTATTACAATGACAGAAGTTTCACCTTGAAGAGCAAAGGAAAAAATCCACATGTTACAAAACAATGAATTAGACACATACATGTGGCTAGATGGCCATAGACCAAATGAAGCTGTTTTTTAAACGATCTGACAGACCCAGTGGGGTGAATGTGTCAGACTTCAGACAGGTAGAACACGAAAGCTGTCAAGTGTGTGAAGCAAAGCAGTCCCAGAACCTCTTCCTTTGGGTTTGGTTACCATTTAAAACCAATGGATAAGAAAGGGGGACATCAAGTGAGGGACTAAGGGTCACATCCATGCAAATGGTGCACCCACAGAGAGGTGAGCAATGCATTTGATCCCTGGAAAGGCACTTCCCACATTGACTAAAAACTACTGAATGTAAATTTGAATATTTCCAATAATTCTTCAGGATAAGAGAAAGGAATATATTTGTATAAACACTGTATAAAATATTCTAAACTCAGTAGACCACTATGAAACTGCCGCAATAATGATATAATGCTCCTTTTAAGAACACAGTAGCAGACAGACTTAATTCCAATCATACCAACCCTGCCGTCCCCTCCCACTTACAAAGCAGAATGGTGAAAGCCTTCATTCCACTACCTGATGGACCAGATTCTTTATTCTTACAATAGATCACGCTCTGAAAATGAGTTTCTTAATGAAAGGTTTGGTGAGTATCACAATATTTGCTGTTTTATAATGCGCTTCCCCTTTTTAATGGTATTTTACTGAGATTGTATAGCTTACACACATATGCATGTATAATCAGGGGTTACACTGAAAAAAAAAATGTTTTAACAACTAGCTTCCTGGGAGGAAAATGTCCAAATAACACACTTTTAAGTTTAATCTGCATTATTAATATTTTATCCATCACTTTCTTAAGCCTAGACAATTGACAAAACAAACCAAGCCCAGATTTATAGCATTTTCTGATTTTTGAAGTGCAAATACACTGAAAATTTAAGAATTGGTTTTCAGAAGCCAGTTCAAACTGGCTCCAGCATGCCCTTGCATATATTTAAATGCAGAGAAGGCTGCATTAATGAGAATAAATAATGAGAATAAATTTAAGTGAGTTAGGACCCCCAAATGTCAGTTAAGGTTCATATTCTATGTCAAATTGATTTTGCATACTTTGCAGGCTATTCAACAGTAAATGATATCATAGATGTGCAATGATGACCTAACCTTTTACAAGTTTTGGAGGGAACTATGCAAATGTGTAGGCTTTGTTTAGTAGAAATAGCGATTTATGCATTTGATTTCCTGTTTTTTCTTTTAATGGTGGAAGAAAAGATCATACTCTCTTTAGCCTTCTTCATTACAAACAAAATTTCCCCTCTGTATAAAAAAATATCCTTTTATTTTTCACTAAAGATAGGGTTTTTTTTTTCAAAAAAATTAAACTAACTATTGATCTGAGCATGTAAAATTTCTACTGTAGAGCTGAACATTCCTAGAGTTGGTGAATTAGTTTAAAGAAAAATTAAAGTGGACGTTTGCATTTTTATGCTATGTGACCTAAAAAGCAGTTCACATAAATATAACAAAATATAATTAAGTAAAATGATAATCAATGTATATTTTCATCATAGAGTTGAAAGGGACATCAGTAAGCACCTAGTCTAACTTTCTTCTCCAACAATCCTAATACAAGGTACATCCACTGAAAAATCTCCAAGATAAGAAACGTACAGTCTCCCAATGCAGCTCACTTTATTAGAAACTGCTCCAGTCTTAAAAAGGATACATGGGTGCAACTGCATACAATTTATACTCTTGAAGATTCACTTTCAGAAAAGTTTGCCAGGGTTAAAAACACTATTATACACCACAAACACTTACAACTTTCACTAATTATATCTGTCTTCATTTTTTAAATATCTTATGAAAATACTAATATGAATATGTAGTCTTGAAAAGAAGTCTCTTACTCAAAGTAGGAGTGAAGGTAAGAGAGGGAAGTGCAGCAAGGTGGTGCAGTATATACAGCATGGGGCTTCGAATCAGGAAGATTCATCTTAGAGTTTAAATCTGGCCTCAGACAGTTACTAGCTGTGTGACCCAGGACAAATCACTTTATCCTGTTTGCCTCAGTTTCCTCCTCTGTAAAATGATCTAGGGAAGGCATGGCAAAGCACTCCAGTATCTTTGCCAAAAAAAAAAATCCCAAATGGGATCATGATGAGTTGAACACGGCTTAAACAACTGAAAACAGCAAAAAATTTGAAGTAGGATAAAGTGTTTTGGTATTACAGTTTGACTCGAGCTTCCTTCATTTAGGAGAACTGATAAATCTTCAGTGATCTGAGAAAACAAAATCAGACCCAAATTATAAATCATCCTTCTGCAGAGTCATCTGAATGAACTAGTATGCAGTATAAGTAATATATCCTCACTTCAATGATGCAAATTGTTTTATAACACATTGTTTAGAAGTTTACTGCATTGCTGATTTATTGATAACAGCACAAATTGAATGGATTTTGTGTGTGCTGTTTCCATAGAAACATACTTTGCATATCATATTGCAATATAACTGGACATGATCTTGTGTTGATGATGACTTTTGATAAAATACGTAAAAATCAAATGAATCCTGAAAAACATCAGATAACCATTTGGAAAAGAAAAGTTTCCTTCACCTCATCATTCATGGGATGAAGGAACTCTTTTATGAAAAGGTGAGCCTGAATGATGACAGACCTCCATCTTTTATTGAGCAGTGTTTCTGAAGCAGTTGTGACCCAAAGTGATAGTCAGTCTTGCTGGATCATAAACTAAGTGCTACCCATTAGTGAGTGATTAGATTTCTCATAAGGATACAACCATCTCATCTTCTAAGGGAGATCTACCTTTATTGGCACATCTCTCCAGTGACCATTTGTCATTTCCCTCAGTCCCTTAGGAGCAAATGAAGAAAAAAAATATATATGTTCACTCAAGAGGGAATGTCAGAGACCAAATATTTGTGCTTTGCCTTTTGATTTGAGTGGAAGCTTAAGCTGAAAACCAAGTAATAAATAATGTTAAGGATATCATCTTTGAAAAGGTCTGAGTAAACCATTATATTGTCTTACCTCTCTTACCTCAAAACTGTTCTGGGTTGTGGTGTGTGTGTGTGTGTGTGTGTGTGTGTGTGTGTGTGTGTGTGTTTTAATGGATCTTCCTCTTCATACATTATTTTAAGTCAGATTCTTAAAAACTTCCATTGCAGACTGTGGTTAAATAAATGTGACAGGAATTTTTCAAGGAGAAACTGTCTATACATCTGCCTTCTATGGTCCTGAAATTAAATACCTGTCCAGGAATTGCCTGTTAGGTAAAATTTCCTCTTTTCTCCTTGACAGAAGATGGCATAGCATTCCACTTATGTGTTTAAAACAAGGAAAGGAAAAAAATACAGACCTGCCAACAATTCTAAAGAATTTTTCACATTGTTTTAAATCAATACCCTAGAAGAATTGGTTTGATGTCCAATTTAAGACAATGTAGCCTCAAAAAAATTCTCACTCATATTCATTAGTAATACTGATTCCATGCCTTTTAATCCTACTAAAACAAAAAAAAAATACATCCATGGAAACATTACAAATCCACAGGTAGTGGCTTTATGTGTGTTTTTGTGTGTGTGTGTGTGTGTGTATGTGTGTGTGTGTGTAATAGTAAATTTTATATGTACAAATATATTTAATAGTAAAATACTGAATGTAGCATTATAAATTATTTTAGTGTTACCTGTAGGTATATGCATGCCTAGAGTATGATTATTTTCCAATACTTTTAAAAACACAGAAGATAATATTCTATGATATTAGACTGCTCCATGACAGCAAGGACTATTTTTTGTATTCCCAGCAATTAGCAAGGTCACTAGCACATACGGACAACTAGGTGGTGAAATGGAACACGACTTGGAGTCAGGAAGACCCATCCTTCTGAGCTTAAATCTGGTCTCAGACCCTTACTGCCTGTGTGACCCTGGGCAAGTCACTTGACCCTGTTTGTCTCAGTTCCTCATCTGTAAAATGAGCTACTCCAGTATCCTTGCCAAGAAAATCCCAAATGGGATCACAGAAAGTCACATGTGACTGAAAAAATGACTCAGCAACAACAACAAAATAAATGCTTATTGTTCAATGGGTAGTACAGTATTTAAAAGCCTACACATTTGAACCTAAATTCTCTGGCTGTAGAGTTTCCTATTTAGACAGAACCATAATATTCCATTGTATTGTTATCATTATTATTACTGTACCTTAACTTATTCAGCTATTTTCCAAATGTTGGGCATATACTTTTGTTTCTGGGGTTTTTGCTATTAAAATAGGGAAGCTATGAACATCTTTGTGCAACTAGGTTCCTTTCTTCCCTTCCCCTGCTTTTTTACAATATGCTTGAATAGAGTCGCTCACTGGAAATGCACACTCAAGAGGTATCCATTTTATGACTGCCTGCATATTGCCATATTGCTTTCCAAAATATTTACACTGGTCTGAAGCATCACCAAAAATATATGTGTTCTTATTTACTCACAATTCAGCAACATTGAATTTTTAAGGTTTTTGCTTGTTTGCCATCTTAATGTGCTTAAGGTAGCATCTTAATTTGCTTTTCTCTTATTAGGGAATTTGAACATCTTATCTAGTGTTTAATTGTTTGCATTTCTTCCTTTATAAATTGTTTGCTCATGTGTTTTATACCTTGTTCCAGTGGGGTGCGTAGCTTTAAAGAAATTTCAAGAGCATTATTTTCATCCTATTTCTTCTTTTTTTTAATAGTTTTTTGTTTGTTTGTTCTTCCAGATCATTCTAGAGGTCATTTAGTTATAATTTCAGGGAATCTTGGGGTAGTTGTACCCACTACTTGGGGTAGTGTGGGGTACTTTCAATTTTATCAGGGTTTTTTTGGATAAATTTTTCCACTTCATAATATTCATTTTGGTCCCTTTTTCTTCCTCCCCTTCATTTTTTCTTTATTTCTCTTTTTTATCAATCCCTATGTTGGTTTTTCTTTGAAGTTTCTCTTGTGGTAAGTTCTTTCCTACCCACTCTTTTTGTTTTTGTTGTTGTTGCTATTCTTTGAATCTATTTGGCACATCTGACTATTGCTTCTTAATTTCCTTTCCAAGATCATCATCCATCTCATGCCCTCTCATGATGGGAGGACACAAAGCTCTGTCACAAGTGCATTTCTCTTCTCTCCCTTTACTCTCTCTCTCTTGCTCATGTCTTCATCTTATTCCATCATGAATTTCTTGAGATTCTGCCCCTAAGTTTATATCCCTTTACATAGTCTTACTTTGCAAAGCTTCTTCCTTTCTTCACTTTCTGAACACATATCTTCCAATGTTTTCAAGACTTTCCTCCCAAAATTCTTTTTGCAGGAGCATCCAGAACTCCACGGAGTGAGGAAGGCAGGGAATGTGGCAGCTGTTTGTGCATTTGGCAGCCAGGGGGAAAGTGGATAAAGTGAGTGCTGGAGCTGGAGTATCAGATACTTACTAGCTCTGTGACTTTGGGTAAGAAACCATTCTCAATTTCAATTTTTCATCTATAAAATGAATATAATAATAGCACCTACCTCTTAAGATTGTCGTGAGGATCAAATGAGATAATATTTATAAAATGTTTTGCAAACCTTGAAGCACTGCATATTGTTGTTGCTATACTAGCTGAGAAAGTTTTATGTTGTTATCTTTATTTTTCACATATGAGGATACTGAGCCTCAGAGAGGTTAAATGACATATACAGTTTAACCTAGGAAGTCACATCATAAATAATTAAAACCAAATTGCACTCACCAAAACAAATGAACCAGTTCCATTCTGCGTCTACCCTGTTCCATTTTTATCATCTTTGTTTCCATATTTGCTTAACTCATATCCTTCAGTAATTTCATTGCCATCGTTAGTACAAATTAGCATGTTTCTACTGTGCTGTATACAGATTTATTTGTCTCCATATTTACAGGAAATATTTTAAAAACTTCTACTGATAGTTCAGCCAAGTTGGCATTAGTATTTTTATCTGAAATAACTTTGATGTCATTTCTTGCAAGGTATCATATTCATATATATATGTATATATATATATATATATTAAAGAAGATTTACCATTATTAGATGATAACATAAAATGGAACATAGTACTGCATTTTGTTGTTGTTGTTCAGTCATTTCAGTCATGTCCAACTCTTCATGACCCCATTTGGGGTTCTCTTGGCAAAGATACTGCAGGGGTTTGCCATTTCTTTCTCCAGTTCATTATACAGATGAGGAAAGTGAAGCAAACAGGGTTAATTGACTTGCCCAGGGTCACACATCCAGTGAGTGTCTGAGGCCAGATTTGAACTCAGGTTAGATGAATCTTCCTGACTACAGGCCTGGTACTTTATCCACTGTGCCACCTAGCTGATCCTGGTACTGAATAGTCATAATCGAAAAAGAAATATAGGAAAAGCTTCAAGTGTGACCATTATGTCTCATATATCCAGACTTTGCTATTTTCATCTTGGTTGTTCTTAAATTTTCAGTAGTTATACCTCTGGGAAATAATGGGTATGTCTGTATACCATACATATGTAAAGGAAATAGTAAAGTAAAAAGGTGTAGGTGATCTGATAAATAGGTATGGTATCTGCCGTATGGCTTAAGGAGCATTGGGGGATTTCTGATCACCCAAGTGTTGAATTTGCAGTCAGAGTATCTAGGTTCAAATCTGACACTTACTACCTATGCAGCCATGGCCAAGTGACTTCATCTTCCTAGACCTGTTTGCCTGAGGTCCCTTCCAACCTGGAAGTTTGGTCACATTATCATCTAATGAAATAATCTTCCTTTAGCATTTTAGCAGGTCTTGAGGTTAAAGTTGCTTGTATTATTCAATATTTCAGTGAACCCATCATCTTAAGAATGTAGATAATACCTCTACTGGTGCAGAAATGTGGATCAGGAATAACAAATAAAAGATCTACTAAACACCAAATAATGACACAAAAATTAAATTGATTATATTTTAACAATTAGGAAATGAGACCTGGGAATCATTATTACAACACAATATAGAAGTCATTTATGAATCATTTTAAGGCAATCAGCTTGTTAGAGTAAAGAGCAACATTAGTATAAAAGTAGAATATTTAAAATAAATAAAATATTAAAAAGTAGAAAAAGATATGGTATACAATTAAAACAATTTCACTCTGACCTATTTAAATAAACCATTGATAGGAAATCTGTTATGGATGGTAGAAAGGACAAAGTCATAGATTACAATAGTTGCCTATAGAAATCTAATCAATCAATCTCTATAACAAGTATATCTAAAAAGGCTTTAATCAGAAAATACCCAACTTAATTGTCAAGTACGATTAAATGGGAGCCATGGGAAATACAGATGTAAAATATAAAATTGTTTATAAATTCTTAAAAAGCAGAATGATGAATAATTAACAATATCACCTGATAAAACAGAAAGGTAGTGGACAGTAAAAACTAGTTTAAGGAAATATTTTTCCCCCCTTAGGCAATCGGGGTTAAATGACTTACCCATGGTCACACAGCTAGTAAGTGTCTTGTGTCTGAGACTGGATTTGAACTCACATCCTTCTCACTCCAAGGCCACAGCTCTATCCACTGCACCACCTAGCTGCCTCAAGTTTAAGGAAATATTGACCAGAGATCTAAGTATAGTTATATCAAAGACATTAAAGGATGCAGACAAGAGAACAATAAATGGAAGATATATGGAAAATGGTTTGCAAATATTTTTATAACATAATTTGTTTTCTCTCACAGACAGAGAACAACCACAATGAGATTCTAGCATCATTGTGCATGATGTTCTTATAAAGAAGTTAAAAACGATGTTAAACAAAACAAAAACAGAAAAACATCTGGACTAGACCAAAGTCACATGAAGGAGATCCATGCTAGACCAGGATAATTGTGAAGGCATTGATGTATCAACTAGCTAATAACTAACTTCCCTGAAAAAGGGAATGAAACCAAAGGTATGGAGAAAAAAAATCATGAGCCTTATTCATTCTGGGGAAAAATGTAATTATCAATATCAAAACAATAAAATATTAACAACTGTTGCCCTTATGCCTATTTTTCCATCTATATAAAGTTTTTTTTTATGAAAATCACTTACCCATGTATTAAGAGTATCTTCAATGAGGACATTAGTAGGGAACTTGACAGACTTTTGCAAATAATACTTCAAAGTAGACCACAGATCTCATCTTTACTATCATACAATCATTTGCAGACACAGAGGATATGCATATATCCTGTATACATATATGAATGCATGCTTGCATACATAAACATATGCAGAACTACTAATTTCATCTACAGGTGACACCATCAGGTCTTCATCAATCTACTACCTTCTGCTCTCCTTTGGAGGTGTGGACTAAGTTGGATGCCTCCAGGCACATCATGTTTTCTAGAGTTTCTCTGTGCTGCTGGTTTGGGGTTTCAGCTGAAGTTCTTGGCTAGAGTGCTGCCTCTTCCTTGAGAGAAGAAAGTGGCAGATGCTCAGAATTAAGTGGGAGGAGAGAGTGGACTAGTTTACTTTTGAGAAATTAAAAAGTTCCCCTATGTTTCTCCTAGAAACAAAGGCTAACCTTATTAATGTCATTAATTAATTAATTATATCATTAATTATGATATAATTGATAATATATTAATTATTATATTATATAATATACATTAATAATATATACTAATATATTAATAATATAATTAATAATATAATTGATATCATCTTCCAGTGATATTATAGGGCTATACACTACAGTGCCCAAAAAATTAAAATTGTGTTACACATTTTAAATGCTGCCCTCACACAGAGGGAATGAGGGATTTAAGTAGTCTTCAACTTAAAACAAGTAAACAAGTTTCTTCAAAGAAGAAAAAGAGCAAAATATATCATTATGTATGATTTTAAAAAAGAGACGTTCAGGAGGTGGAGTGGAGAGAAAGACTGTGAGCCAGGCAGTGACACCTAATTATCTTGGAGAGAAAGAGAGAAAGACAGAGAGACAGAGGCAGAGACAGAGACAGAAAGACAGAGAAAGTTCCTGGGGGATTGATTATTACTTTCCTTATTATACTATTTTATTAAAAGCTTCTGCTTTGAACTGCATCAACTGACTGGCTGTTGATATTAGCACATTGGTGGGGGTTGTCAGCTATGGTTTTGAGTGGATGTAGACCAACAGAGTACCTTGAACCTGGATAACTTTGTCTGGTTAATTTACTCTGCAAATTGGGAGATGCCCACAGGTGCAGTATAGAGACAATAAAACCAAAGCTCAGGGAAGTTGACTAATTTATCCGAGCAAGTGACTCAGACAGTTAAATATTAGAGTCCAGATTTGAACCCAAGTCTTTTGACTCCAAATCCAACCTTTCTTTCCACTGCAACAACTGATGGCATGTCTAAATCTTGAAATTATCTTGGACAGTCATTTGGCCGATTAAGTTGTCTCACTGTGCTTTCTTGTTCATATGATTTAAATCACCAATGTATCTGTTAATGATCAGTGTGTATATTCTCACCAATGGTGCAGACATCCCATTCCTATCTCTCATTCAAAAGTTCTGCTCTCTTTCTTTCAATCTTAAAAAAAAAAACATTTTCATTTAAAGTTTTAAGTTCCAAATTCTATTCCTCCCTCCCTCCTTTCCTTCCCTCCCCTATCCCCGAGATGGTAAGAAATCAGATATAGGTTATACATGTGCAATTACATAAAACATTTCCATATTAATCATTTTGTATAAGAAGACTCTAATAAAAGAAAAAAAATGAAAGTGAAAAATAGCATGTTTCAGTCTGTATTCAATCAATATCAGTTCTTTCTCTGGAAGCAGATAGTATACTTCATCATTAGTCCTTTGGTATTGTCTTAGATCGTTGTATGGCTGAGAATAGCTAAGTCATTCACAATTCTTCATCAAACAGTGCTGTTACTGTGTACAATATTCTCCTGGTTCTGTTCACTTCAATATGCATCAGTTCATGTAAGTCTTTCCAGGTTTTTCTGAAATGATCCTACTTGTCATTTCTTATAACACAATAACATTCCATTACAATCATATACCACAGCTTGTTTAGCCATTCCCCAATTGATGGGCATTCTTTTGATTTCCAAATTTTAGCCACCATAAAAAGTGTTGTTATAAATATTTTTGCACAAATAGGTCTTTTTACCTTTTTTTGGGATGTCTTTGGGATATAGACCTAGCAATGGTATTGATGGATCAAAGGATATGTACAGTTTTATAGCCCTTTGGGCATAGTTCCAAATTGCTCTGCAGAATAGTTAGATCAGTTCACAACTCCCCACCAACAGTGCATTAATGTCCCAGTTTTCTCACATCACCTCCAATGTCCAACATTTTCCCTTTTGGTCATATTAGCCACTCTGATAGGTGTGAGGTGGTACTTCAGAAATGTTTTAATTTGCATTTCTCTGATCAATAGTGATTTAGAGCATTTTTTTCATATGACTATGGATAGTTTTGATTTCTTGGTCTGAAAACTGCCTGTTCATATTCTTTGACCATTTATCATTTGGGGAGAGACTTGCATTTTTATAAATTTGATTCAGTTCACTATATATTCGAGAAATGAGGCCATTATCAGAAATACTTTTTGAAAAAAAATCCCAGTTTTATGCTTTCCTTATAATTTTTGTTGCATTGGTTTTGTTTATGCAAAAACTTTTTAATTTTATATAATAAAAATGATCTATTTTACCTTTTATAATGCTCTCTGTATTTTCTTTGGTGCTTAATTTTTCCCTTATCCATAAGATATATATATATATATATATATATACACACACACATATATACACACATAAATTATATATATATAAGATATATATACATAAAAATTATTCTATACTCTCTTAACTTGCTTATAGTATTGCCTTTTATGTGTAAATTATGGACACATTTTGACCTTATCTTGGTATATGGTGTAGGATGTTGGTCTATACCTAGTTTCTGTCATACTGTTTTCTAGTTTTCCCAGCAGTTTTTGTCAAATAATGAATTTTTGTTCCTAAAGCTTTGATCTTGTAATTTGTCATATAAGTGATTATTATGGTCATTTATTATAATATAGTTTGTACCTAATCTATTCCACTGATACACCATTCTATTTCTTAGCCAGTACCTGATAGTTTTGAGAATTACCACTTTATAATAGAGTTTGAGATTTGATACAGCTAGACCACCTCCTTTCACATTTTTTTCATTGATTCCCTTGATATCCTTGAGCTTTATTCTTCCAGATGAATTTTGTTATTATTTTTTCTAGCACTATAAATAATTTTTGATAGTCTGATTGGTGTGGCACTAAATAAATGGATTAATTTAGGTAGAAATGTCATTTTTGTTATGTAGGCTTGGCCTACCCATGGTCAACTACTATTTTTCCAGTTATTTAGATCTGACCTTATTTGTATGAAAAGTGTTTTATGGTTGTGTTCATATAGTTGGGTTTGTCCTGGCAGGTAGACTTTCAAGTATTTTATGTTGTCTAGAGTTATTTTAAATAGAATTTCTCTTTCTATCTCTTGTTGTTGGATTTTGTTGGTAATATATAGAAATGCTGGTGATTTGAGTTTATTTCTTATCCTGTAACTTTGCTAAAGTTGTTAATAATTTCAAGTAGTTTTCAGTTGATTCTCTAGGATTTTCTAAGTATAACATCACATAATCTGCAAAGAGTGATGGTTTTGTTTCCTCATTGCCTATTCTAACTCCTTTTTTTTCTCTTATTGCTATAGCTAAAATTTCTAGCACAATATTAAATAATAGAGATGACAATGGGCATCTTTGCTTCACCCCTGATTGTATTGGGAAGGCTTCTAGCTTATCCCCATTACAGATGTTTACTGATGGTTTTAGAAAATATTACTTGTCATTTTAAGGTAAGCTCTATTTATTCTTATCATTTCCAGTATTTTTAATTGGAATGCATGCTGCATTTTGTCAAAGGCTTTTTCTGCATCTATTGATATAGACATATGATTTCTGTTGGTTTTGTTACTGACATGGTCAATTTTGCTGATGGTTTTCCTAATATTGAACCAGCTCTACATTCCTGGTATATGATCATAGTGTATGATCTTTGAGATATATTGCTGTAATCTCTTTGCTAATATTTTATTTAAAATTGTTGCATCAATATTCATTAGGAAAATTGATCTATAATTTTCTTTCTCTGTTTCAGCTCTTCCTGAATTAGATATCAGCACCATATTTGTGTCACAAAAGGAATTTGGTAGGACTCCACCTATTTTTCCAAATACAATCAATCTTTTATAGATGACTCACTCACCATTTTGTAAACCCTACTGTGCTAATTTTTATATTTTGTGGTTGTGGCACAGATCATCTATTAGCATATCAACTCTCTGATCAATGGACAAAGATCTCTCGTTAAGAGTTCAAAGAGGGGGCAGAGCCAAGATGGTGGAGTAAAAGCAGTGACTTGCTTGAGCTCTCCCCCAAACCCCTCCAAATACCTATAAAAAATGACTCTAAACAAATTCTAAAGCAGCAGAACCTACAAAAAGACACAGTGAAACAAATTTCCAGCCCAAGACAACCTAGATGGTTGTGCAGAAAGGTATATCGCGCTGGTCGGGGAGAGGAGCGCAGTTTGGTGTGGGCACATAGTCCACAGAGAACCTGGAGAAGGCCTCAGAGGACTGAATCACGGGCAGCTGTGGCAGTTTTCAGACTTCTCAACCCATGAATTCCAAAGACAACATAAAAGGTCAGTGGGAAAAGTCAGTTTCTGTCATGACAGAGAGAAGCGGGGTGGTCTCAGCTCCAATCCTTGAGTTCAACCCCAGGGCAGTGGCTGCCTCCTGAGCTTCTGGCCCATAGACTGAGGGGGAATTGAGTGACTGATAAGAGGGAGATTGCAGTGATCTCTCTGCTGGTGCAGGATTCTCTTGCTTTGCCCATTCTTGGATCTGGGTCACAGTTCTGGGTGGTAGTCCTGGGGCGAGGAGGAGCACTGGCATGGTGGAGTCTGTAGTGGCTGTGGAGAGGAAATCCTCCTCAGAATTCCAAGACAGAAAAGAGTGCTTGTAGTCACTCATAGACCAGAGCACAGGCCAGGACAGGAGTAAACACCTCACCCTTGATCATAGCATCTTGGAAGAACTGAAAATTTATAGGTCCCTAGAAGTATCTCTGAAAACAGCTGCACAAAACCCCTAAAGCTTGGTACAGTACATTCTCCACACTGGAAACAGACCCCTACCTTAACAAAGAGTTCATAACTCAAGTAATTGGCCAGGATCATGAGCAAGCAGTGCAAAAAGAGTCAGACCATAGAACCTTTCTTTGGTAACAAAGAAGATCAAAACATACAACCAGAAGAAGACAACAAAGTCAAAGCTCCTACATCCAAAACCTCCCCCCCAAAAAAATATGAATTGGTCTCAGGCCATGGAAGAGCGCAAAAAGTATTTTGAGAAGCAAGTAAGAGAAGTAGAGGAAAAACTGAGAGTGATACAAGAAAATCATGAAAAACAAGTCAATGGCTTGCTAAAGGAGACCCA
>NW_020954569.1:34587918-34624273 GCF_900497805.2 Vombatus ursinus | reverse complement strand
ATGGAAGAGCTCAAAAAGTATTTTGAGAAGCAAGTAAGAGAAGTAGAGGAAAAACTGAGAGTGATACAAGAAAATCATGAAAAACAAGTCAATGGCTTGCTAAAGGAGACCCAAAAAAAAAAAAAATACTGAAGAAAATAACACCTTAGGCTCTGATTCTTAGAATCTAGCCAATAGCCCATAGATGCTCAGATTCCTTAAGAGTCTAGCTAATATGGTGAATCTTCAATAAACCTTGTTTTTGGCTTCAAGAGGGTTTGGGTTGAATTCTTTCTGGCAGGACCTGGGTGTAGTGATTTTGGGATTCCAGGACCCCTAACCTCTAGACTGCATCATATAGTTCCCTGTACCAGGAAAAGCTGCCTATACCAAGCTCTTCACCAGCTGGGACTGGAAGACTACAGGCCATTCACCTACAGTTGGTAACAGTGAGTGCCAGCCAATGTCCCCCCCATTGTTCCCTGGATGCAGCCTGTGCTCAGTTCCAGTGAACCTCCTTTTTGGGACCCCCTTGAGGCAGGGACGGCTCTACATCCCTTGTCAGCAGGAAGCAGTTTCAGAAGCTGAGACCTTCGCCCCTTACCCCAAAAGAATTTGGGTTCCTATTTGTTTGAAGGGGGAATGATGGGGTTGGAATCTGGGCCCCAGAAAGGAAAAACCCTGGACATTCCCACATGGCCAAATCTCTGGCATTCCCCTGAGGCTATAATCCCATCAACTGGCTTTTCATTGTGGCTACACCCAACCTCCCCTCCATTGTCTTACCTCCCTATGGCCCCAGGCCATTTCCCACACTTAATCCTAGCAAGGCTCCATTCTCCCTTGGCCAGGAGGTCCAGGTCCCAGGAGTTCTGTTCACCCCAGCTTAATAGCCACTCCCATCCAGATCTCCTTAGGCCCTTCCTCCTGTCACCCCAAACTGCTTGGCCACTCCTAGATCCCTCCCACAGTCTTTCTGTATATAAGGTCCATCTTGTCTCTATTAAGATGCTCTGATTCTTAGAATCTAGCCAACAGCCCATAGATGCTCAGATTCCTTAAGCGTCTAGCTAATATGGCAAATCTTCAATAACCCTTGTTTTTGGCTGCAAAAAAACCAAACCAAAACAAAACAAAACAAGCAAATAAAAAAATCCTTAAAAAAAATAGCCTAAACCAAATGGCAAAAGAGGTCCAAAAAGCCAAAGTGGAGAAGAATGCCTTAAAAAGCAGAATTGGCCAAATGGAAGAGGAAGTCCAAGAGCTTACTGAAGAAAATACTTCCTTAAAAATTAGAATGGAACAATTGGAAGCTAGTAACTTTATGAGAAATTGAGGTACTGTAAAACTAATCCAGAAGAATGAAAAAATAGAAGACAATGTGAAATACCTCATCGGAAAAACAACTGACCTGGAAAATAGATTCAGGAGAGAGAATTTAAAAATTATTGGTCTATCTGAAAGCCATGATCAAAAAAAGAGCCTAGACATCATCTTTCAAGAAATTATCAAGGAAAACTGCCCTGATATTTTAGAACCAGAGGGCAAAATAGAAATTGAAAGAATCCACCGATCACCTCCTGGAAGAGATACCCAAAGCAAAACTCTTAGGAATATTGTAGCCAAATTCTAGAATTTCCAGGTCAAGGAGAAAATATTGCAAGCAGTCAGAAAGAAATAATTCAAGTATTGTGGAAACACAATCAGGATAACACAAGATTTAGCAGCTTCTACGTTAAGGGACCAGAGGGCATGGAGTATGATATTCCAGAGGGCAAAGGAGATAGGATTACAACGAAGAATCACCTATCCAGCAAAACTGAGTATAATCCTTCAGGGGAAAAAATGGTCATTCAGTGAAATAGGGGACTTTCAAGCATTCTTGATGAAAAGACCTGAGCTGAATAGAAAATTTGGCTTTCTAATACAAGACTCAAGTGGAACATGAAGAGGTAAACAGGAAAGAGAAATCATAAGAGACTTATTAAGGTTGAACTGTTTATATTCCTGCATGGAAAGATGATATTTGTAACTCATGAGACCTTTGTCAGTATTAGGGTAGTTGGAGGAAAAAAATTAAATGTATGTAAATATAGATAGATAGATAGATAGATAGATAGACAGATAGATAGACAGACAGACAGACAGACAGACAGACAGACAGACAGACAGATAGATAGATAGATAGATAGATAGATAGATAGATAGATAGATAGATAGAGGACACAGGGTGAGTTGAAGATGAAGGGGTGATATCTGGAAAATAAAATTAAGGGGTAAGAGAGGATTATATTGGGAAAAGAAGAAAGGGAGAGGTAGAATAGGGTAAATTATCTCACATGAAACAGACAAGAAAAGGCTTTTATGGTGGAGGGGAAATGGGGGAAGATGAGAGGGAATGAGTCAATCTTATTCTCATAGGATTTGGCTTAAAGAGGGAATAACATACACAACTGGGTATGGAAATCTATCTTACCCTACAGGAAAATAGGGGGGAAGGGGACAAGAGAGCAGGGGAATGATAGAGGGGAGGGAAGATTGGGGGAGGGGGATAATCAGAAGCAAACACTTCTGAGGAGGGACAGGGTCAAAAGAGAGAATATAATAAATGGGGGGGTAGGATAGGATGAAAGGAAATATACTTAGTTTTTCACAGCATGACTACTATGGAAGTGTTTTGCATGACTACACATCTATAACCTGTATCTAGTTGCTTGTCTTTTCAATGAGGGTGGGTGGGGAAAACAATTGTAATCCAAAGTTTTAAAAACACATGTTAAATTTTTTTTTAATTATTTATAAAAAAAGAATTCAAAGAATTAAATCTATGTTTATAGCCAGCCTTAAGAACAGAAATGTGGGTTGTTATTTTCTGGGGGGTTTTTTTTGGGGGGGGGCTACTTTTCTTCCTATCATATTTGTTTAAATATCTTTGAAGTATATTCTTTGACTGACTATGACAGGAAGACACAGAATTCTGTTATTTCTTTTCTACCAGCCTACCACCTTTACTGTGGAAGGAAAAGATTTGACTGGACTAAGGGTTTTATTTCTTTTATGGGTCACTGGTACAAAAAAAAATGGTGAATTGCTAATCTGACAGTTAGCCTCTCTATTCTTGAATAGGCTGGTTCACAGATAGTCTTCATAATCTCTTATACGTTAGACACTCAAATCTTTTCCTACTTGGTGAAACCTAACAGCATTTATTCTTTCCCAGCATAGCCTTTGAGAACCTCCATGCCTCAATGACACCTCAGAGAAGACCATTAGTAAAGATTGCTATTTCTTATTATTCAATCCTTATACCCACCCCAACCCATCAGCTGTCATTATAGTGGTGATTTTAATATAATTCTTGTCCAAGGTTCCCTTCGTGAAATATAATCCCTGTGATATCTATCAGTCAACAAGCATGATGGAAAAGTACTCTGAGGAAACACACATACAAAGAGAATGGTAGAGGCTTTTGAAGGTTCAGAAATAGTTGAAATGTGTAAAAAAAAACATGTAGTCTTCAACTGGTGAATCTGCTGACTGTTTTGTAGGGTGGGACTATATATTATCTTATTTTGACTGAAGATTATAGAGAACTTAACACACAGATCAGACTCCCTGATGTACATGCAGTCAATTTAGTTGCTTTTGAAAAACACATGGATTAACAGCTGATTATAATAGCACAGCAAATTGTTTTATAGTTTGTGTCTGTGTGAAGTAAAGAGCCTCTGTAACCACTACAGAAATAAACATATGAACAATTCTTAAATATTTGCCTGGTGCATTTTCTTCTAAATATAAGATCTCAAATTTAAAACATCTTAGAGACTGTAATTTAGGAAATTGTCTTTTAGTGCAAAGAAATGTCAACAGCCTTATCCTTCTAGCTAAAGAAATAGAGATATTTATACAGACTCATTTGTTTCTTGCTGTGCTAGGATTATCTGGAAATTTCTATTTCCAGAAGGAAATTGAAAGAATCTCAATTCCTCCAAATCTCAAGGTATCACTGAAGTCCTCTAAAGCCATATTTTCACAGTTCTCATGGGGAGTAAGCAGTTTCTTATAGGTAGATCATTAATTGATAAGCTGGAGACCTTGTAATTTTATTCTTTTTCCATTTATATGTATTTTGAAGGAGACACTCTGAAACTGGGGCTAATCATATTTAGGATTATATATCTAGAGTTAGAAGGAACCATAAAAGTCATCTAGCCCAATCCCCCTTTCAATGGATAAGGAAACTGAAGTTCTCAGAGAGCAATTTGCCTACTAGAGATACTGAACATCAGATGCAGCATTTCCACCTAGTTCCTCTGATTGCAAAGCTAATGCTCTTTCCACTGTACTAGAACTCTTTCTCACATATGCCCTTGTCTTTCTTCTTCCACTCTGCTCTCCTCCAAACTATCTGCCTGTCCTAGCTTGGCAGACTTTATTCTTACTAGAAAGAGTTAAGCTCTGCAGTTCCCAAATCATGCCTTCATAAAGGACACGCAAATTTTCCTTAGCGACTAATGGGAACAATTTGTTATTCCAATTGATTATTTTGTAAATGATGGTTAAGAGTCAATTAGCAACTTGTTAGGGGCCAAAGCCACAGGGGTAGAGAAGCAGGAAAAAGTATAGGGAATAGTCCTACAAAACTCTTCCAAACATATTTAGATTGATTTCTTAATGGGGAAATCCATTAAAAAATCACAGTGAGGCATTTTTCCAGCCCAAGTCAGCAGGAGACAGACAGAAGTGTCTGCAAACCCTGGGGACTGGATTTGGCCAAGAGCAGATGTGCAGAGCGCTCCAGTGCCCTTGAAGAGCACCAGGGGGAGAAGAGACCCATACTGAAGCAGCTGCATCAGGAAGGAGAGGAGGTGGGGGGCAAGGTGGGGAGGGAAGATTGGTTAACACTTGAACCTCACTCTCATCTGAACTGGTCAAAGGAGGGAAGAATATATGCACAGTTGTATACAGAAATACATTTCATTCAATAGGGGAATGGAAGAGAAAGGAAAGAAATAAGCATTTTTAAGTACCTACTATGTGCCAAGCGCTGTACTAAGTACTTATAAATATTAGCTCATTTCATCCTCACAACAACCCTAGGAGGTAAGTACAATGATTATCTCTATTTTAGAATTGAGGAAACTGAGGAAGATAGAGGTTAACTGACTTGTTCAGAGTCACACAGATAGCAAGTGTCTGGGTCTGTATTTGAACTCAATTTGAACTCAAAACTCAGATTTTCCTAACTACAGACCCAATGGGACACCTAGTTGCCTCTGAAAGGAGAGAAAGGGGAAGGAGGAATTAGAGGGAGTGTAGGTTAAGGGAGGGATTAATCTTATACAAAACAAACAAAGGATATAAAAATGTCTATAGCTCTTTTCAAGGTAACAAAGAGTGTGAAACTGAAGTGGTACCCAGAAATTGGGGAATGATTGGAAAAGTTATCCTATACAAATGGCAGAGACTACTATATCCTATAAGAAATGATGAAGGAGGTGGTTTCAAAGAATCCTGGAAAAGCTATATGAACTGATGTGTGTATATGTGTGTATATACATAAATAATACATATACACGCATATATATGTATATACATACATACATGTGTGTGTATGTGTATATGTGTATATATACATGTCATATGCATATACATAATCTGGCAGTTGTGAATTTTGTCATGGCTATACATGTTTGTAATAGGGGTTTTATTTTTATTTCATTCTCATTGTGAAAGAAGGAGGCTGGAGTGGGAAGAGAGAAGGCAGGTTTTTGATGATTAAAAAATATAATTTTACAAAAGAGTAAATTAGCAAATATCTATGGCTTTGAACCTCACCAGCCTTCCCCACTGCATTTTAATGTCTCCGTATGAACAAAAAATATACAGGCCCCTTCAAATGCAGAAGACACTGGTCACCAACTATCAACAGAGTATATGTTTTGACTTGCTTTTCTAGTCCTGGCAAAAGCTTTTTGTGTATGCATAGTATCTTGCTACCAGTGAGACACATTTAGAAGATAGCTGCTCAGTGTTAGAGTCAGGTAACAGGAGACAGAGGGAAGATAAAGGAGCATGAGAATTTCCCTATAACAAATGAACTCCACTTATTCCCCCTCCAGAAGATTCCTAAGCAAACTAAACATAATGAAATAGACCCCAAAAATAAATAAAGAAGCAGACTGTATTAAATATGCTGTAGGCTGGCTGTCTGATTCATTAGGCACAACATGACATCTTTGGGGCCCAGGACATATGGGCTTCTCCCACCTTTATGACTGACTTTAAAAGGGCTTGCTCACCCATACAAAAGGCTGATGTTACTCTTCCAGCCACCTGATGTTAAAATGGTGGTTTAGTAACATTGGTTGAGGAATTTTATGAGATGAAATCTAAAGCTGAAAACAAATTTTATGCCTTCATTTGTGCAGTAGTTATTAAAATGAAAATAAAAAATTGTGCCTTAAAGTGTGCCTAATAAAAACACATATGGAAAGATATATTCTGTGTAAAGGCTTATCACAGCAGTCAGGTACGTACAGGGAAAACCAATTAGGTGGAATTGGTTTCCCTTAAGAAAAAGCCATATGCCAGTTTGAAATTTTAGAAGTAATGCTAGTGGAATGAGATGATATTTTTAAAACAATAAAGCAGTATATGATGTGATAGGTGTGTGTGTGAGCGTGTGTGTGTGTGTGTGTGTGTGTGTGTGTGTGTGTTTTGCCTATATACTGCATGGAGGACAAAATTGCAGGATTCTCCAAGAGCAGCAGAGCCTTGGGAAAACAGGGCCTAATTTGTGCATTGTCTATCTCACTCTTCTTTGTGAGATTTGTCATTAAAATAGAAAGAGCCTCTACACATGGAGGGAAGAAATAGCTAATGAAAGAACTGGGGGCTGGGGCTGTCTGCGCATTGTCCGCATCTGCTCAGCATGCAGGGATGATGACGAAAGACCACAGTGCTCAGTACCCCTCCACAGAAATCAGGAAGGTATTAGGCACCTTAGCCAGAAAGTTCAGCTGGCTAGTTGTCTGAAGTGGGGCCCTGCGGCATTTTTAACACAGGTCTGCAAAAAGAGTGGACATTGACAAGAAGGTGAAGGATGAATAAAAGTATCAAATAAGACAACCTGGGCCAAATTCCACCTCTGTTTATATGAGGACTGTCTCCCATTAAAGCCAATGAGAAACATGTGTCTACATAGCAGGGCCAAATTGGACTCATAGGAGCAAAAGCAACTAACTCATGAATGAAAATCATTTTCTGAGATGTTGGAAGTTCAGTTTCAATTGTTTTCTAAGTGTAGCTAATCACGAGCAGCGTCTCCCCCGTTGTGGTTGGGTTTTTTGTTTGTCTGCCATGGTGGTGTACCTGAAGACTTGACAATGAGGGGAAGGGTGGGCTCATTCATATAACAATAAAGGTTTCTCATGAATAACAGGTACTGATGAGTGCAAATACTGACACAGATTATATCTAGTTACAATGCTGTTTTTGGTAATCTTCATGAAGGCAAAATTAGTCAAAATAGCTGCAAACTCCTTTCCCCACCCCACCCACATCAGTTTAGGTATTTAGACTTAGTAATGGAGATGGTAATGACAGAGTAAGTTTATATATGACATGATAAAAAAGTGTGCTTGTATTCAGGAAAATATGGGTCATCCATGGTTCAACTGTCATTGGACCTTCCACAGAATGAGGTTCTTTTTATGGGGAATCCTTAGTGCTAAATTATCCATTTGGCTAGCTTTCTATTCATCTAATTAGAAAACTTCTGATGTTATTTTAGTTCTAGCAACCAAATAGTCGCTCACTGTGTTGTCACACCAAGGCAAAGGAAGCACACCGAAGAGATGGTGAAAACATTTAATTGGGAAATAGCATATAACAGTTACAGCCACAAATATTCCCAAACGGATTCAATTTGGTTTCCTTTCTCATCCCCCAAGGAGTTCAAGAATCAAGCTTCTGTAGTGCTGCCAGTACCAGTGCAAAGGCATGAACACAGTCTCAACTGCCAGAGTGTCCCCCTGGATTGGCCCCAGGACACCAATGAGAGGCTGAGTCAGCCTTGAAAAGACAGAGTCTTCCCTTGCTGCTGTCCCAGTGTATATCTGAAACCCATTTCACTGCATTGCCTCAGGCTGTGATCTCCATACAGCTCCTGGCTGGATTGCCTGGATTGCTCATTTGTCCCAGCCATCTTCATGCAGCTCCCAGTTTGCCTTGCTTTAAGTATGACCCCACTTGGTCACAAACCCAGCAGAGCTCTCCACTACTCCTCCACCTTCCCAGAAATCCCTATTCACCAATCAACAGCAATGCTATTGGCACAAGTTTCATAAGACATGCTGTCCTTATTTTTTTCCTAATGAGGATCATGGTTTTAGGTCAAGAGATCCTCAGAAATGAAGTCTTTTTTCACCTCAACCATATTTGTTACATGTGGAATCACAGATTACATTGATGTGCAATTGCAAAAGAACCAATTCAAAAACAAAATTTGAATGTGGTAAAAAAAAAAAAGCCAAGATATAGGAAGATTGCATGTTTGATTGATATAGTATTTATAGTAATGGGAAAAAAAAAAAACAACAACAACAACAACAACAACTCGTATCCTCCTAAAAGGAAACTAGCTAGCATGGACCAAAAATGGAAAGATAGGAAAATAATAATAACCGGAATTTTATAGTACTTTACAATTTACAGATCTTTTTTAAAATATTATTTCAGTTCATCTTCTCAATAACTCCAGGATATAGTTGCTATTATTAAGCCCATTTCACAGATGAGGACACTGAGGTGGAGAGGTTATAAGACCACCTCAGGGTCACACAGTTAGTAAATGCCTTAGGCAGGATTCAAACTCAGGTCTTCCCAACCCCAAGGCCAGCACTCTATCCACCACACCATCTAGCTGCCACTCCCCCTGGGCCTACATAACTCAGACAAGTAGAAGAGTAGATGAGCATTCCTTGTAAAAACTAGTATACAATTTTGACCCTTCTCAAGTTGCCTAAAATTTACCAGAAGAAAAGAAACTAAAGAAGGAACATTTCTATTGCTATGTCCCCTTTCTGTTACTACAACCCTTATATTAAAGAGTTTCAGACAGACAGGCTGCTTAACACATCCCTTTCTTGTCAAAGTTGTTTCTTTTTTTATTTATTTATTTGTTTTGAACTTAAATACACAATAAAAAAAGAAAAAGAAACATTATAAACTTAAATATTAAAACTTAAATACAAAATGAGAAATAAAAAAGCATTGTCATGTTCACAGAACATAAGAGAGGATTAAAAATACCCAGCAATAAATTTCCATTTCAATAAAGCCTATATAATAAATACTACACATTTTGTTCAAAGATGTCCATCTTTTCTTTGCTTTCTTAGTTTTCTTTTGCTGTCTGCTGTGCATTTTTTACTTTGTTCTTTTTTCCCCCTTCCTCCCCTCCTCCTCCTCCAAGAAGGCTACAATTAAGTGTGTGTGTGTGTGTATACACATACACAGGTACATACATATACACATGTATGTATATGTGCATACACATATACATATATACATACATATACACATACATACACTTACATACACATACATATACTTAGATATCTACAATCATACTCACATATAGATATATATTCATGTGCATCTATGTAAGACAGTACTATACTTAGAGTTATTTCTAACTATAGCATATTCCAGGCTACAGAAAATTGCAGAGAATTCTTATTAGTGTCCTGAATGTATGCCTATTCTTATTGCACAGGCTCTCTCTCATCTCCACTTGGGGCTATAAGGTAGCCCTTTTCCTCAGCACTAGAGAATTTTTAAGGGAATAAAAGTTCAGTCGTACCACCAGCCTCTATTCTACTCCCATAGCCTCTAGACATGGCTGTAAAACATAGGTCTCCCAACTCCTCTAGATTAATAGGGCCAGGAAATCCCAGTTAATGAACCAGGAAATCCCAATCTTAAAGAGACCCATTCTGGTTTTGCAGTTATCTGAGGCTATATCAAAGACCTCTGTTTCAAACCAGAATTAACATACCATAACAAGAATTCCATACCATACAGTGTCATTGTCTGAGACATAGAATCACAAGGCTGAAGGAGAGAGGGCCATGAATGTTCTGCTCTCACCTTCAGTTCAAGCATGCACTAAAATTATCCTTTATATATATGCCTTACACATAATAGGTGCTAAAGAAATGCTTTTGGAATTGCATTCTAGTTTATTTTTTAAAATGCCACGTAGTACCTCACAAACCTAAGAGAGAGGGAGCTTTCTCAATAAGCTGACCTAAATTTTTTCCATTAAGTTGTTATTTTCTTCTGTCCTCAGCAGGGATGAACAACAGGCTACTGAGTTAACTCTTTCAGGAATAATCCTTTATGTAGAATACTTGAATATTTTTTTAAGCGCCACTCTAGACCTAGCATGTTATATGAGGTCTATGGGAAATATACGGAGAGAGAAAACAGCCCCTGGGGCAACTCCTCATGAAACTTCATGTCTACCTGAAAAGAGAAAATGAACACATATGAAGGAAAAAGAAAACAGAACAACAAATTACTAAGAGTACTACCTTGTAACAATATAAATTCAGAGAAAAGAATGAAAGGAGATGGGACTGAGGATAAGTCATTGTTCTTGTTTTCAGTAAAACATACACAACAGCACTCTTTAGTGGAAAGAGTACCGGACTTGAAATCAGAGACCTTTGTTTGAGTTTCAGTCTGACATTCGACCAGCCATTTGACCTTAGATGGGTGACTTCACTTCTTTCAATTTCTTCACTTATAAAACAAAAATGATAGTACTGAAACTACATACCTCCCAGGGTTATTGTGGAAAGGCAGAGAGGGGGAGTATCTAGAATGCTAAAACTGGAGTTAGGAAAACCTGGTTTAAAACTCCATTTCTTTTACTCGCTAGTTGTACTACCATGGACAAGCCTCAGTTTACTTGTCTGTAACATAAGGATATTCATACTTGTTCTTTTTGTGAGGCTCAAATAAGACCATAATTTTAGAGCTGGAATAGATGTTAATGGTCTCCTGGTTCAGCCCCCTCATCTTATAGATGATAAGACTAAGGCCCGGAAAGGTGAAATGATAGCTGTTAGATCTTGAACAAATGTCTTTCAATTTCTTCATATTTAAAGGAGATAATACTATTGGTATGACATAACTCACATGATTGTTTTGAAGAAGCAGTGGAGGGTCATAGTTAGATTCTTGGAGTTGGATATTGGAAAACCTCATTTAAAATTCTGTCTCTTTATTGTTAGCTTTATGACCCTGGACAAGCCTCAGTTTACTCATTTTTACAGGTGATGACATTAATAATTGTTTTATAGGTGAGACTCAAGATCATAGAATTGCACCTGGAAGAGACTTTAATGGCCAACTAGTTCCACCTCTTCATTTTACAGATGAAGAAATGGAGGTCCAAAGAGGTGCAGTGATCTATCTGAGGTCACACAGCAAACACGGGGTAGAGTCAGTGTTGGAACCCAGATTGTCTGGCTAAAATGAAGCACATTTTCCCCTCTGCCTCTACCTCTCATTACAATATGTGTAAGATTCTTGGCCAGCTTTAAAGAACTATATTAATGTCAATTATTACCATTAAACTGCCTAGTTATCCTTAAATGCTACAGAAATGCAGGTTATGGTTGTTATCTGTGCACTTACCAGTGGTAATGCTGATGATGCAGAGCTTGACATGAGTAAATGCCATCTGTGGGGGAATAACACAAAGCCTGAGATTTTGTTCCTCCCTGATCATGAACATTTAGTCATTTTCTATCTGATGTCTGTGTTACTGTGTGCCACCCCACATTTTTCATATGAGGTAGAACAGTACCTTAGGAGACAGAGACAGTCTACTGCTTTTATGCACTTTAAAAAGAAACTAAACTTGGTTGATTGGAAGGACTTATGTTTCTACTTACATACAAAATGGTCTAATCCATATTTATGCCTGTTTAGTGTCAGTGAGATAACGGCCTTGGAAGAAGGCAGAATGTATAATGTTTCCTCTCTTTTCTGGCTAGGATTTTCCTGGCACTTTCAGAATCTTAAAATGTAAGAAGGGTCTTGGCTTTCAGAACTGCTCAGCTTTCAGTATTTCCCAGTTTTCTCACTTTTGATGAATGCCTGGCTAATTTATGTTAAGGACCTATTTCCATGACTGATTTCTGTTGTGGAAATCATAAATGGTTTCAATATAAGAGAGAGGTATTTCAACATGGCCCATTACACTGGATGATAAACAGTGTTCTTTCCAATGTCAGTGTGCTTGCTATATTCCACCAATTTTTATTCTTATATGAATTTGGTCATCATGCAGAAGAGAGAATTACATCAGCTTGGACTATCTTGAGTAAAATCCAGGAAATGGGGAAAAAAAAAGACAAAAAGAAAGATAGAAATAAATTTTATATCTTTGGATTCTAGAAAGATTCCTGAAGTTTTCACTAAGTGTTTAAAGTGGAAAGTCATTTAAACCAGTGTTGTTGTTGTTTAGTTATTTTTCAGTCATGTCTGACTCTTTGTGACCCCCATTTGGGGTTTTCTTACCAAAGATACTAGAGTGGGTTGCCATTTCCTTCTCCAGCTCATTTTACAGATGAGGAAACTGAGGCAAATAGGGCTAAAGGACATGCATAGGGTCATACAGCTAGTGAAGGGTCCATATTTTTATTAGTTCTCTCAGTTTATTGTATATCAGTTCTACATGAAAAATATTTACTGCAAAGATATTTTTCTTAAATTATTGCTTCCTTTCTTGTGTTAATTACCTTGCTCTTGTTTGTCCAAAAACTGTTCAATATCATAGAATCAAAATTATTTATTTTATCTCTTGTGATAGTTTCCAGCTCCTATTCAATTAAGAATTCTCCTACTAGTCATGACTTTGATCCAGTTCACTTTTAATTATATCATAGTGCTATTTTTAATCTTTAAATGATATATTCATTTTGAATCTATTGTGGTATGTGGTAGAATATTCTTATTAACCTAATTTCTGCCAAAGTGATTTCCAGTTTTCCAAGTAATTCTTATCAAATAAATTCTTCCTTAAGTTTTCAATTACATTCTTTAATGATCTGGGTTTGTCTAATGTCTGTTGAGTTCAGTTGTTTTTATTTCTTCTAGTCTGTCCCACTGATCTATTTTACTTCTTAATAACTAATTTTGCTGATTACTGACTTATAGTATAATTTGACATCTGGAAATGTCATTTTCCCTTCATTCCTAGTTTTTCATTATTTCCCTTGGTTCTAGTTTTTTCTCCCTCTTCAAATGAATAGAAGCAGTTTTAAGGTAAGTCTAAGATCAGGGTACACAGGGAATATTCTAATACACACATGAATATGTACATATTTATTTACATGCATGTATATTGAGGTTTTGTTTTGTTCTACTTATGAGAGAAGCAGGGAATAAAGTGAACACTAATAATGTCTGTTCTATATCATTATACCATTATAAACTGAACTTTGCTGAGGGGAGGGGGGTGTCCATGTAACTGATTAACGATATGAACTTTAGCAAGTTATGCAACCTTTCTAAGATTCATTTTCCTCATTCATTTCATCCTCATCATGAATTGCTTATAGTTCTTACTACTTACCTAATGGGGCTACCATTAGAATAGAAGCATATAAAACATAAACTATTATTTAAAGGTGGGTTCCTATGGTGATGATCTGAGGCTATAAATTAAAGCTTTTCTAATATTCAGTGTTACTTCATATCAACCTGGGTTGGAGCCCTAACTCTGATACATACTGGCTGTGTGGATCTGAGCAAGTCATTTAAACTGTCAATAAACTGACTGAGACCACTAGAGCATCAGATCATCTGTTGCTAAGTATTGGGAAGCCTTTACTTTTTCCAGTTTATTTAAGAAAACTCTTGGCTTGTTATATGACAATCCTATTGTCATCTCGCAATCATTGCAGGTGAAAACCAACCTCACCTTGAGATACTGAAAAAGATGAGACTGGGGACAAATTCATACAAAAAGAGTTGGGTGGGGGTTGGGGGATATTAGCAATTATTTTTCTCTTCTCAGATCCTTGTCAACCACTTTCAAAAGGACATGGGCAAATGTCCAGAATCTCCTCTTTATCCCACTAGCCTTGCTGAAAACCCCTTGGGTATCTGAAGTGTCCATATTGCCTATCTTGAATTACAAGAAATGAGTGATACCAAAAGTGGGCTAGGAGCCTTTATCCCAATTATCTCCCTGTTTAGCCACACTGCCGGATGAATTACTTTATCTCCTGCGGAACTGCCTCTGCCTTTGCAAGGATATGTGGCAGATGCTTAATAGGACAGAGCAGTAGCTCTGTAACAGTTAAAGTCAGGAAATAAAGAATATCCTATTCAGTTGTACTCACAGGAAGGGGAATTTAAGGAGGCAGATAAAATAATTGTCAATGTTGGAGGGGAGCCAAAGGTGCCAGGAGGTAGCCAAGTAAAGCAAGTGGTCACAAGTGAACATCTTAACCCAGAGACAGACTTCAATGGCCAGTTCCCCCATTTGCCACCATAAATGCAATTAGAGAAAACAGCATGAACATTTGGACAAAGAAGATCTTTGTTGGTAGGACTTTCATTTTATTTTATTTTTAAATCAATATATTTTTCAGGTGATCTTCTAAATTTAGGTTACTGTGGAAGTTCTCTCCATTGATGCAAATATCCACCTCTCTGCAATCAATAGTCTTATAGTGGACCACTGAGAGGCCAAATGTCTTCCCCTTTCCCATAGTTACAAAGCTGTTTTATTGTGTGTCAAAGGAAAGACTTGTACCCATGTCTTCCTAAATCCAGTTCTTCAATTCTGCTGAAAGAAGGGAAGAGAAGAGAAGGGAAGGGAAGAGAAGTGGAGGGGAAGCAGAGGGGAAACAGAGGGGAGAGGAGAGGAAGAAAGGGGATGGACAAGGAAGGAAGGAGAGAAGAAAGTGATAAAAAAGACAGACACAAATAGAAGTGAGGGAGAGGAGAAGGGGGAGGGGGGGGGAGAGAGAGAGAGAGAAAGAGAGAATCTGAAGATCTACAATTTCCTCAGCATAGGGGAACTTATAGCGTGGGTATATTTACCAAGGTAAATCACTAGGATTTAAGAGAGAAATTCTCTGGGACTAATTGATCTGTCCAGGATCACACAGCTAATAAAGACCAAAAGTAGTACATGAACCTAGGTCTTCCTAATTCCAGGCCTAGCTGTCTTGTGCTCTAACTCTCTTGCATTTATATTATCTTTAATACAATCTAATGAAACTAAGGCTTTCACTTTATGTATATCTAAACCAAGTTTTCTTTCCATTTTTTTTTATGATTTCATTGTTGTAGGGAACACTAAGTAAGGGAACTCCTTCCACAAATGCATATCAGCTGCCTATTCTGGTACTTCAAGTCTTAGAGCATTATTGCCTTGAGGGTAGAGAGGTTCAATGTTGTGCCCAGAGTCAGGCAGGCAGAATGTGCCAGATGTCAGAATGCATCCAACTATTCCAGACTTAAAGTCTGGCTTTTTCCCCTCTATCCACTAGATGATATTGCCATTAATATTTTGTTTGTTGTTGTTGTTGTTGTTTTTTCCCCCTTTCAGGAAACTTAATCAAGATCCTTTTATAGATGGAAGGACTGAAAATGTGTCTGGACAGCTTGAAGTACTTTAACCTGGATTAACAAATATTTAAACCTTTTCAAGATGTCCAATGAGAGGAAATGAAAGTTGACTGCTAAGAGAAGTCAAGGCCTTATATGGGTCATTCTTATTTTAACAAAAAGACTTTTTGTGTGGAGCCAAAAGCAGAAAAGTTGTGTCATCTCACGGAAACTCCCAGCATGTGTGAGGTTCTCTCTTGTTAATCAATCTGTTCCCTTGGCCACCCACTCACACTAATCCTTTAGCCACACTCATCAAGGGTACTGCGCATTCACTATCTCTTTGTAAATGTCATGCTTGGGCAAAACTAGCTGCCTAAGCTGGCTGAGCTCTCGCTTCAGGGGAAAAAAGTCTGACATTGGCAGTGTACTGAATGTTTGTGTCTAAAGTTGAAAGAAAAAAACTAGCAAGACCTAACTGGAGATAATCATCTTTAGTCAAGTTTCTAAAATAAGATCGTCTTGTCCCCTGAATTCAAAAGAGAAACCATTCCAAAATTGTTTTTTTTAAAGATATAGTTATGATAACTCATTTCAGTCACTATTAGTATAGCCTGATAGAAAAATGGACTTTAATATTTCATAGGTCAGGTTAACAAAAAAATCTACCAAAACAATTCACTTAAAATAATGAAGAGTAACGACAACTCACCTCCCAGCACAAATAGTTACCTACCAATACTTTATTATTATACCATGAAGTACTCCCTGATGAACATATCAAATTGGTAATTTAACCTCAGGAATCCCTGACACTGTTCAAGTAGAATATGTCCCTCTGAGTGGAGTGATTGAATCCGTGAAACAATTATAATAATAAGCATAAATTTTAGATAATGGAATTGTATCCACAGTGTTGGGTAAGAGGACATTTTCCAATAAACAATTTTTTTCATTACCCATTGGATGAATAGAAAATTTTTAAGGAATACATATTTCAGTGTGTACAGTGTGTTCATTTCATTGACAGTAATCTTCAATCATAGTTTTCACATATATCAGGGCTCATCCTGAAAAATGTCTAAGGAACGTTATAGATATCTCCTGGAACTTCAGCATTTGACTAATATGTAGGTTTCTACCCTTAGCTCCCACACAACAACCAAGCTATAAACACAACAGCCCAGGATAGTATCTATTTTATCACTCAGTAAATATAAAGACTCGCTCCCAAAACCCATTTGTGGACTTTGTTCTGTGAAGTTTGAATTCAGTCAAAGAGTCTCACACATAGAGGGCCACGTGTGGCCTCAAGGCCAAAGGTTCCCCACTCCTGGCTAAAATTTCACTGATATATGGAACTCTGGATATGGAAATCTCTTCTACCAATATGGATTAGAACCTTCTCTTCAAGTCTAAGGATGCTTGTCCAGACATAGGGACCTTAAATGACTTGCCCAGGATTATGTTAGTATGTGTTAGAAGCAGGATCTTATCCCAAGTCTTTCTGACTCCAAGCCCAGTCCTCTGTCTGCTACAGTACACTACCTCTCTTTAACCTCGTTAAGGTGTTATACATACCAAGATCCTCCATGTTACACCCTCATTTGATCCTCACAACAACCCTGGGAGGTAGATGCCATTATTATCCCAGTTTTTTAGAAGGGGGAACTGAAGCAGACAGAGATTAAGTGACTTGTTCAGGTAGTGAGTGTCTGAGTTCAAATTTGAACTTCCTAGCTCCAAGGCCAACAAACTACCCACTGTACCACCTCACTGCTTCTAATTTGTGAGGCTATTATAATAATCCAAGTGAGAGTTGCTGAAGGACCTGTCTGGGCTCATGAAAATGGGTCAAGAACAGATGGGGAAAATATTTCAAAGGTGGAGTCCCCAACTTCCTGGTTCATTGGGCCTTTATCTACACAAAATAGAAATTACTTTTTATTTTTCAGAGATAGTGTTTTCATAGTACCTTGGAGCTTGTAGAACCCTTACAAATCCTGCACCACATATTCTCAGCACGGTCAAATATAAAGCTCTGAAGAATGACACAGGACAAAATTACCTGAGCTGTCCTAATTCCCAAATGTCTGAACGAATAAAAATCTGAGGACTTGATGTGAGAAGTTTTGAAATATAGTGAGCAGACATCCTTTCTGACCCTTGATTGCTCTTGTCCTAATGAAGTAGGATAAATGTGGTAATTATGGTAATAAGGAAATAAACAGTGCAATCTTAGGTTCCCTCTAGGACCTCCATGTCTTCATATCCATTCAACTTCTTATCAAGAGGGTCCCAATGCAGCATATCCTGGTCCCCAGGTCCTACCAATGAGAAAAGAAGCCTTTGCAGCATCTTCAGTCTCCAGGATGGGGAATTGGATCCTCTCCTAATCTCATCTTAATGAAACCTTACAGCTCCTCTGGAGCCTGGAAAAAAAACAAAAAGGATATGGAAACACTTCAGAAATGAGGAATGCGATCCCTTCTAAGGAAAATCTTGCTGATGTTTATTCTCATACTTGCCCGGCACTAATGTGTCTTCTTCTTGGCAGCTGCTCCCAATTCACCCTGTGGGTTTGTATTAGTTATGGAAGGAAAATCAGCTAGAAATGGCTTTGCAGATTTTTCCCTTTCTTATTTCATTTTCAGTCTGCTCTTTCACTCCATATTTTTAAAACATATGATGTTGATCGTGTCAGGTTAATAACTTTCAAAGAGAAATGATTTGGAAAAGTCTGCTTGCTAATTTAGCTTGGGTCTCCATACACCTGTTAAGCAAATATAAAAAGGGAGAGTCGGATGAAATGCAAAGAAAGAATTTTAAAGGGCCTACGGCTACTTTGCTCCCAAAGAAATCTTATCTATTTATTAAACGTTACAGACAGCAGTAAGGGAAGGAAGTAGGTGTTATGATGGGAAGCAGTATAGATAATGAATAGGGTATGATAACATCCTGTTGAGAAGAGCATCAGTTTGAGTGGCAGAAGTATCAAATTCATTTTTTGAAACTTCATACTGAAACTTTTTCCATAAGTGTATGGAAAGCTAGACCTTAGAGGCCCTCTGGCCCCGTCTCCTCATTTTACAGGTGAAGAAACGAGGAAATAGACCCAGAGACCTTAAGTGATTTGTCCAAAGTCACACAAATAGTAACTTCAGAAGAAAGTGGGTCTGATCCTAAAACCTGATTTTCCCCCCACAATCTCATGCCATTTAATTTTCCCTTCATTTCTCTTACAAAAATATTTATTCTTTTTTGTGATTTATGAAAATGAATACCCTTGCCCTGGTTTATGGAGAACGAAAAATTGTAATTATCAATAATAAACATAAACACACAACTAAAAGCATATTGTCTGCAGAGATTCTTCATCTTAAAATGAAGAACTGTCCCCAGAAGCTCTGCATGTAAGTTAATTATATATAAGATTTCCCACTTTGAGTTTCTACCTCTAGCTTGCTTTTAGCTTCCCTCTCTTACACAATATATATTGTGAAGCAGAATAGTGTAGTGGTAAGCCTGTGAACATTGGAGTTAGGAAGATCTGAATTCAAATCCTGCCTCTGACAATATTCTGTAAGGTTCATGAAGTCACAGCCTCTTCAGGCTAAATTTTCCTTTTACACTGGATGAAATTTTGAACCTAGAGTCACAAAGATCTTAGTTCAAATCCATAGACACTTACTGCATATGTGACTTCCAGCAGGTCAATTAACCTCTCCTACTTTAGTTTTCTAATATGAAAAACGGGGGTAATATTAACACCTACCTACCAAGGCTGTTAAGAGGATCAACTGAAATATGTAGAGCTCTCTGCAATACTTAAAATGCTATATAAATGCTAGTTATTATCATTGTAATGTTATTAATAGTGTTAAAAGATGTTCTATACACTAGAGTGTGGAACAGCAATTCAATTTTCTATCATGTTATCAGGGAAGGGAAGACTGAATTCCAGAAACCATAATAGCCAAATTTTAGGTTTTTATTCCTCCAAAACCATATTTAAAAAGTAATAGCAACCACACTCTTAGATTTTCCAAAAAGTAGAAATGATTGATATTACCTCCCAAGAGGAAAAAAAAACACCAATATGGGGGTGTTCTATATACAAGCAATATATGTGATAGAATAAACACTGTAAGAACGTGAAACTTTAGTTCTTAAGCAACTAATGGACTAGAGTTAAGACCCTTTCCTTGAGAATTGTGACCTTGACCTCTCACATCACACTTAAGAGACTCATTTTCTTCTTCTGTAAAATATAGATTAACAACTGAACAATTATTAAGCAACTATTAGGTACTAGGTACTGGAGATTTAAAGACAAAATTGAAACAGTCTTGGCCCTCAAAGAATTTATATTCCCCTGGGGTGAAGGGTTGAGATAGATAGTATTTATCATTCATCTCACAATATTAAGATGAAAATAAAGATGGATTTGAAATAATTAAAAATACTGAGTGAAAAAATTCTCAAATTATTAGGAGAAAATAATTTTTATATTTCCCTCCCTCAAAAACTTTAAGGTTTAACTACCTCTTAATTTCATTATTGTTTTTTCTCCCATTGATTTGGAGTTTTGTGAGACTCAATTGTTCTAAATTTAAACTCAGCCCTAAAAAGGAACTGAGTTGCCATTGTAAAAATCTGTGATTGTGTCACTTCTAACCTTACTGGAAAACATTTTTTTTTTGTTTTTTGGTTACCAGTCAAAGAGTCCTGTTGAATCAAGATTTCAAGCCCACAGCTTTTCTGATTGAAATAATTTGGATAGCTAGAAGGTAATTTGAAATAAAAATGAAATCTGTGTACAGGGAACATTTTCACAAGTTAATCCCTTTGAAAAATGATCTAATAGACAATTATAGGTGGCTTGTCCCAGCCTGCCTCCTCTAATCCACATGGAGATGCTCTTTAGCTCCCATCAGCACCAGAAGAGGTAAAGCAGCAATCATTTTTATAGGGCTTGTGACATGCCCTATAAATTGTTCAAGAGAAAAAAAAATTGAGCCAGCGATAAAATCTGTTCTGTGCAGTATCAGGAAAACTGGCCAGAGATGAACAGGTCTTCAAGATGACAGATGTTTATTTCTTATGAAGAAACAAACAAAAAATCTACTCGGGGAAAAGCCCCACCTAAATTCACTAGAGCTGAGACACTAATGAGCTGAAAGAAAGGCAATACTAACACTGTACTACTGAGCTCCTCTGAAGCAGAATACCCCTCCCAGGTAGTCAACATGCTCTCAGACAGCATAAGAAGCACAGGTCTCTGAGCGCAGTTGCTGTAGAGGGACCACATGACTCTTCCTCAGAAATGGCTGCCTTAATCTTGTGTTGATACCCAATATATGTAACCTCCACACCAAAAAAAAAAAAATCTATGCCAACTACTTTTCAAAGTAGATATGTATAATTGTGCTGCTATTTTTGATGCACCCTGTGAGTGGTAGTTATGAAGTTGATACAATGTGGCAATTCCATAAATATGAATTTGCATGTCATTGCAGGGTTGATCCAGATCAGACACCTTAAAGAAAGGCTTAGAAATAGTATGTATAACACATTGAACATAACTTTATTGTCAGCACCTACTACCTAAACCACCGGGGAGAGGTTGAATCCCCTCCTCCCATACACAAACAAATGAGTAAACTCAAGTGGCCCCCTATAAAATATAAAATCTTTTGTTTGGCATTCAAAGCCCTTCATAACCTGCCCCCCTCCTACATTTCCAGGCTTCTTATATCTCACTCTCCACCATATCAATCCAGTGATACTGATTTCCTTGTTGTTCCTCACAAAAGACACTCCATCTCCCAGCTCCAGACATTTGCCCTGATGGTCCCCCACTCCTGGAATTCTCTCCCTCTTCACCTCCTGTCTCTCCTGGATTCTCTGGTTCAAGTTCTAGCTAAAATCCCACTTTCTTCAAGAAGCCTTTCCTGATCTCCTGCAGTCCTAATGAGATTAGCATTAACAGTGCAAATTTATCTCCAAGTTATTCTTTATATATTTGATATGATATCCAATATTCTGTATATATTTTGTTTGACCCTAGTTATTTAGATGTTGTCTCCTACATTAGACTTTGAGCTCCTTGAGAGCAAGGTACTGCCTTTTATATACTCTCTGCTTTCTATACCTTGTGCTGATCACACCATAGGCATTTACTGGGTGGAACAATGGCTAGAGGTCTGAGCCTGTAGTCAGGAAGACCTAAATTAAAATCAAGCCTCAGACATGTACTCACTGTGTGACTCTGGATAGGTCATTTAACCTCTGCCTCTGTTTCCTCAATTCTAAAACAGGAATCATAACAGCACCTTCCTCACAGGGTTGTTGTAAGGATCAAAAGAGATAATATTTGTAAAGCCTTTAGCACAGTGCCTGGTATACAGTAAGTGCTTAATAAATACTTGTTTTCTTTTCCTTTCTTTCTCTTGTTGACATTACTTAAATGACAAAGCTGGTCATGGGGAGGAAGGCACAATCTACAGAAATCTCAGCCTCCCAGACCTCAGTATTATCTCTTCATAGTTACATTTGCATTTAAAACAAGTAAGACCACTGATGAGGCTTTGTGATATGGTCCATGGTCTCAGCTCCAAAATTTCCCTTTAGAAGTCCTCAAATTCTGAGGATACAAATAGAAAATACAGAGTCCATGATCTCAAGAACCCAGTATTATAATAGGGTAGATAACATTATGATGAACAAAAAACACATCAGAGGACAAATATCAAATAATGCAGAGTGAAGAAAGCAGGACCAAGAAGAGCAGTCTTTGTACCAGTTGCAGCTATATAAATACACAGGACAACAGGAACAACACAGGATGAATGTGTAACAACTTTGTTAGAGATAATAAACACTGCTTTTAAAAACTACCATATAAAGAACAAGTTCACAGGCCTGTGCAAAATCATTTATACTCATTTTGTCTTTTCCTTGTCTTTATTTTTATTTTATTTTGTTCTTGTTTATATAGTCATACCTGTTGATGGAATATTAAGTATACCTTATAAATATGGGAAAAAATCAGACTTCCATTTAATAACATGGCTAAGTTAAAGTTTCTAAACTTAAAACAGCTCTCCTGAGAAATATGTATTAATAATGAAAAAGAGCATTATAATAAACAAATTACCAAAGAAAAATGCCACTGAGCTTCTCTATCCCATAAACAAGGGCACAAGGAGACAGGGTTGATCTAGAGGTTGTCTTCTCATTAAGTTATGGTTCATGGAAACCAAGCCAAGAAAATGGGATTTACAAATGGCGATACCCTGGGAGGCTAAACCTGAAGCCAGTGTCATCACTGGTGTCATCTCTGTTGCAGAGGCATCTGGCATAGAAGCATGAACCTTCATATAGTTGAGTACATAAGGAAATTTGTCAAGACCAGTAGGTTTTGACTTTTGAGGGATACCTTAGGAGAACAGACAGAAATTAGCATGATCTTGGTCTCGGTGCTCCAGGGAAAAGGCATAATACTGTAGTTCTTCAATGGGTAACTGCCTGAAGAAATAGATAAAAAGGGTAGATGGAAGCCCCAAAGATAGAAAGAAAATATATCAGTACACAGGACTTGGTACCAATACTGCATTATACACAGAACCAGGGCTGGATGGTGATACCAGACCATAACTATTGAAGAGTGTGGGGATAAGCTCTAGGCAGTCTCTACCTCTGGGCTACAGGGCACCAGACCATAGTGAAGCAGGTCCTTATTGAAGCTGAACATTGTCTCACTCTGGGACTACAGTAGGAAGGCAAACCTAGGACTAACTAACCCAAGTACTGAAACTATGGACATGAATCAACAGATAACAAAAATAAACAAAAACAAAAACCCTGCTACAATGAGTAAAAGATATGAGTTTAAATAATACCAAAATAAAGTCCCAGCAGGAGTAAATAACTCTAAAATAAATACATTCCATAATGTCTTTCTTTAATGGATTATTGTTTCATGGAGATGGCCCTAAGTTCTAGAGACTATGCCAGTTGAGCCCAAGCTCTGGTAGATTCTATCATGCTGGAAAGAATTCAAGTATGGCCCCAGAAACAGACTAAGTTCACTCTATGAAGAGGAGCAGCATGTGGCCAGTAGGCTGACCCTGGTTTTGAAGTTTATTTGGCCCTGGTAACCCATCAACAACAACAATAAAAATTTAAATAGCGCTCACTCCTGTGATGTACCTTTCCACTTATAAAATCATGGTGGGAGAGTTGGCATATTGGGACCTGAGGTAGCTAAGAATCACATGAACCATCAACAAAGTTTTAGTTTGACTGTTCCTAATTCTAAATGTGAGATTCTTTTTGAATAACTAAAAAGTGGACATATCTTAGAGACAATACGAAAGTTTTTTGTTTTTTTTTTTAGGCAATTGGGGTTAAGTGACTTGCCCAGGGTCACACAGCTAGTAAGTGTCAAGTGTTTGGTCTGAGCTGGATTTGAACTCAGGTCCTCCTGACTTCAGGGCCAGTGCTCTATCCACTGCACTAACTAGCTGCCCCAATAGGTAATTTTAGAGAAATGGAAATGATAGCAATATGAAAAGGAGCTAAAGCAACACATAGGGAAAATTTAATATCTCTAGATACATTCATCATCAAATGAGAGAAGGAAGAGATCAATAAATTGAGCACACAAGTAAAAAATGAATAAGAAACCCAAGAAATCAAAAAATCTCCAAATAAATATAAAATTGAAATTATGAAAAGGAAAAAAATATTAAATAGAAGAAAAAAAGTTAATAAGTAGATAAGACAAGAAGTTGCCTTTTTGGGAAAAAAAACTAACCAAATTACAAGAGGAAACTCAAATCATTGGTATAAAAATGTAAAAGAAAAGAAATCACAATAGGTGAAGAGAAAATAAAAGGAATTATTAAAAAAATATTTGGTCCAATTACATGTCAACATAAGTGATAAAAGAAACAGATAAATAATTGAAAAATATAAAATATCCAGATTAGCAGAAGTAGAAATAGGAAATTTAAACAATCCAATCTCAGGAAAAAGTAGAATAAGCAGTAAAGTAACTCCAAAAGAAAAAAAAGGGGGGGGCAAATAGATTTACTAAATAATTCTATTAAAAATTCAAAGAAAAATTAAATTGTATTACTACATAAATTGTTTGCAATAAAATGGAGGGAAAATATATACTACCAAATTCTACCATGAAACAAATGTATTCTTGATACCTAATCTGGTTAAAGATAAAGGAAACTATAAGCTGGTATTGCCAATGAATATGGAAGAAAAATATTGAATTAGCTAATGGGGTTACAATAATATATTTAAATAGATCATTTAGATTTCTGACAGGAATGTATACTCATTTCAACATATGAAAAGCTGTAAATATAGTCAATTTTATTAGTCACTCAGCCAACAAACATTTATGAAATGTCTACTATATGCCAGGCACTGGGCTAAACATTAGGGTTACCAGATAAACCTGTGTGTACTGTAGAAGGCCAGGGACTTGGCAGAGGATGTATCCCAGGTGTACTGGCATCATTAATTGGTAGCTTGATTTGGCTATATACTTCACAAAAAATGCCAGGAACTTTCTGATGTTTTTGCAGAAATCTTCATTCACTTAATTTATATAAAATGTAATACCATTTAATCAAAATTATAATCTATATTAAGAAATGCTTTAGGATCCTGTATTTCTAGAATCTCTGTTAAGTGGTAAAATTGTGCCACACTAAATATTTATTTTTTTTGTTCTTAGAACTTTTTTAATTTTTAATTTTAAAATTAAATTTAAAATTTTAATTTTAATTTTTAAAAAATCCCATGTAACAGAATTTTGAAGAATTTCAGGGAGGATGCGGTCACATTGAAGTTAGCATAATGATTTTAATGTTCATAAATTGTATCCTAAATGGTAGACCATAGAAACCATTTTAATTATATGAAGGTAAATCAGTCCATTATTTAGGTCATTTAAACTCTTGTTATCTGTGAACATTATACCTACTGGATTTCACTTTATAAAATGTCACAGATTTGACTTTGCACTGAACATATTTCTCACTTTCATCTCCTCTGCCTTAGTCATAATGGCAACAGTACAAAATACTCTATCAAACCTCAGAATCTGTTAGATTTTAAATAAGCTGTTGAATAAGTCTTAAAATAAAATCATACTACTGTTAAAGTGGACCAAGTTTGTTGAAGCAGAATGTGCTAGAGGATGATTAAGGAAGGAAGAGCTCAAGGACATCGGGAATAATAACTTTTCCACTTGAGAATCTTTTATGTTTTACTGTAATTTTGTTTTTGTTCTGTTATTTTGCAAAAGAAAATAGTATTTACAGGTGGCTTCTTTTAAAATATAAAGCAGTAATGTATATGAAATGTCAGATTCTATTGTATTTGCAGAGTATTAGCTTTGAAATTGAATAAAGAGAACTGTTTGTAGTTTTAAAATGCCATATTAGTATCAATTAGAAATTTCCTTTACTTTTTTGATGTATCTAGAGCTTTTTAAGTATAGAATTTTACATGGCAGGACTTTACAATGTTTACATGCAAGTGCACTTTATAAGTATTCTATATGTGTAAAATAGTATTTTCAACTGGAAAGTACTGGCTTGAGCACAAGGCTTAGCCTTTTTCTGGTCCCCATGATGATGCCTACACTGCTAGACTACAGTTTAGTACTGCTTTGTATCATGAGGCCAAGAATTTCCATGTTGTTTGTAAATAGAATAATTAAAAAGCAACAAAAATTTTATTGAACAAAAAAAGAAAACACTAGGGTTACCAAAAAAAAAAAAAGAAAGAAAAAGAAAGAAATAGCCCTTGCCCTCAAGGAGCTCAACAACAACATAATTATATCAATGGTTGTAGAGACAGCTTTTTGACAAAATACAACACTTGTTTACATTTAATAAAAATGAAAACATTTATATAGGAACAAATTAACATTTCCTTAAAGTCATGAACAGAATTTGCACCAAATGTCATCTACATATATAGATATAGATATATAGGTATATAATATGTACATATGCACATACTTACATAAAGATATGTGTTTGTTTAGTGCAAATGTCAGCATCTAATTGGTTAAAAGAATTTATAACTGACTCAAATGAAAATGAACATGATATCGAGAAAATAATTGTAGGTGACTTTAACATTATTTCAAAGATTAAAAAAAGTAAAAGAAAGATAAACAAGAAGGACATTGTAGGATTATTATTGAATGGAAATATTAAATCACATATATTATTCATTAGCTGTATAAAAATTTACCACATAAGAAGAATAAAGACATGATAAATAATTATAGAAAAGGATAAATAGTAATACATCCTTTAGATCATAATTGAATAAAATAGAAATTATGATAATTAATTCCCTAATGTTAAACAAAAAATTCAGCATCACAATCAAGATTAAGGAATGATATTTTAAACACTGAATAGATGAAAAAGAAATCACAGAAAAAAAAATGATCATTTTAAAGTGAATAATAGCAGTGAGACAAATGTAACTAAATACATTGTTCACAGTTAAAATAGTTTTTAAAGGAAACTTTTTCTCTGAAGACATATATTAACAAAATAAAAAAGAGAGAATTAATGGATTGCTTGTTCATGTAATGAAAAATGATAAATCCAACAAATTGGCAAGCACAAAGCAAGCATGAAAGAAGATACTTTCAAAAATCAAAGGAGAAATAACCGAAAACAAAAGGAAACTGAAATAATAAACAAAAAAGAGCCATGCTTTTTGAAGTCTAACAAAATCAATAAGTCATTAGCTACCATGATGGATTAAGTGAGAGAGGAAAACCACACTGCCAGAATGAAAACTGAAAACAATTAATTCATAATGCAGAAAGAGACAATCAAGAAAATTGTCAGAAATCAGGTTGACAAAAATAGGACAGCAAAACTAAGCATTTGTTTTAATGGATGAATATCTTCCATCTATTACAGAGCCACTACCCAAGCTCAGGCTTTCTTCTAGCCTGTTAAAAGAGCCTACTTGGGGCAGCTAGGTGGCGCAGTGGATAGAGCACCGGCCCTGAAGTCGGGAAGACCTGAGTTCAAATCTGACCTCAGACCAAACACTTGTCACTAAATAGCTGTGTGACCCTGGGCAAGTCACTTTACCCCAATTGCCTAAAAAAAGAAAAAAAAAGAGCCTACTCCCTCTCTACTCTAATATTACGCATATTAGCTGTTGTCCTGATCTATGTCTTGCCACTGGATCCAGATGGCTCCAGAGGAAAGAGTGGGGCTGGTGACCTTGCTCACCCCCCTGACTTAAATCTAATTCACTTGCAAGTCATAGTATCACCTTCCTGATGCCATGGTCCTCTTAGAGAATGAAAGACAAACAACAACAGCCAAAGTGATTTTTAAGTGCAGGCCTGCACATGTCATTCTTCTACTTAATAAATCAAAATGGCTGCCTCTCTATTTTTTTCAAGATTCAAATAGAGTCCTCTATTTGGTCCTTCAAAATCTAACCTCAATCTACCCTTTTAGACATATTACATACTATTCCCCTTCATGTACACTAAAGTCCAGTCAAACTGACCTTACTATTCTTCATTCACTATCTACATCTCTTAATCAATAAGCACCTACTTTGGTCCAGGAACTGTCCTAAGTACAACAAAGACAAAAGTTAAATATCTCCTACCCTGAAGACACTTCCTGGTTGTGTAACAATGGGCATATCAAAGGGTGATGATAATAGCACCTACCTCCCAGAGTTTTTACAGAGATAAAATGAGACAATATTTGTAAATCTCTTTGCAAAACTTAAAGCACTATATAAATATTATTATATTATTAATTAATTAAGCTAACATTTCATTAGGGGAGGCAGTATATATACAAATTTATGTAACAGACATAACAATGCATGTGTGTGTATACATACACATACACATAAGCATATACTACATAATTAAGTATGGAATAATCTGTTTTCTTACCTCCATATGTTCACATTCCTTGGCTCCTTCAAATCTTGGCTCAAATAGCCCCTACAACATAAAACTCTGTAGTTGTTACTGTCTTCCCCTGTTTTTTCCTTAATTTGATCATAGATATCTTAAAAGCAAGTATTGGTTCATTTTTCTCTTTGTATCCCCAGTGCCTAACACAGTTCTGGGAACATAATATGCATTTGATAAATGATTGTTGATTGATTAGTTAAAATATAAATTGCCCAAATTCATAAAATGGTAGTGATTCCAAGCAACATAATTCAGAAGGAGAAATAGAATGTATCACAAATGAATTCAAATTGGGAAGAGGACAGGAATTCCTGACTAGACAAATTTACAAGTGAATTATATCAGTTATTTATAGAATAATTAATTTCTATGCTGCATAAATTGTCACAAAAATAGAGAAATAAAAATTCTAATAAAATTATTTTGGCAAACAAATATGGTCCTGGTATAAAACCAGATAAAGGTAAACAGAGGTAAAGAGCAATAAACAGATTTCAGTCATGAATTCATATGGAAACATTTGAATAAAATTATTGACCAAGAAACTGTAACTATATGCAAAATATCAATTGTTACCAAATTTCATTTCTACCTGGGTACAAAGATGGCTTAATATTACTAAATTAATTAAAATATATAAGTACATAAATAATAAAATCATAAGAATGTCAGTATGCCCAAAAATATTTCACAAATTAAAACATTCTACATTTTAAAAATCATAAAAAGAATAGAACATTACTATACATTTCTATACATTACTAACAAAATCCAGGAGAAAGAGATTGAAAGAGAAATTGTATTCAAAATAACTAAAAAATCTACGAAATCCCTGAGGGAATTCACACACACACACACACACACACACACACACACACACACATGATTTATATAAATCTAACTGCCAAAAATTTTTTTATAGAAATAAAGACTTTAATCTATTTAAATGTTCTTTACTAGGGTGCGATAACCTAATATAAATAATTCTAGATTTATCAACATCAAATAGTGGGTCTACATGTATACTTGATTGAACTAGACAAAATAATCACAAAATTCCAATTGAAAGTCAAGCATTTTAAGAAAAAAAAATAAATGTAGCAATTAATGGAACCTAATATTAATAGATTTCAAATTTCATTAGAGTAGTAATTGACCAAAAAATCTGATACTGATGGAAAATGGAAAAATAAGTAAGCAAAATAGATAGAGTATTTAAGTATAACCTAGAAGCAACAATATCTGGCACAGAAATAATCTGTTGACTTGAATACAGAAGGTTAGCATTTGTAAAAACAAAGAACATAAAGTACTGAGAAAGGAATTTTTTATTTAAGAAGACTGAAAACTTTAAAGCAATTTTGCAGAAAATAAGTATAGGCCAATATATTATAACATATACCACAATAAATTCCAAATAATCTAATTCTAAAAGGTTCTATTATAAAAAACAATAGAGCTGAATGGAAAACATATTTTATAACTATGGTTAGAGTAATTTTTAGCCAGGGAAGGAATATGATTAAATATAAAAGTCAAAAATAAAATGTTAAGTTTATTAACTTATATATAAATAAAATCAGTGAAACTAGAATAAGATGAAAATATATTTATTGGAAAAATATTTATATCAAACATTTCTATAAAAGTCTGACATCTGAAATCTATAGGAAATTGACACAAACTTTTTAATAATGAGTCATTTACTGATAATGGTAAAAGAATATGAAAAACATTTTTCAAAAGCAAAAATGGACACTACCTACATCCACATTAAGAAAAAAAACTTCAAGTCATTAATAAAAATGCAAATTTAAAAAAAATCTCTGGTATTTGCTTATTTACATCAAATTAATGAATGAGACAAAAGATGGATATGGTCAAAATAAATGAATTGTAGCAAGACCTGAACCCTGAATTATTCAAAAATTCTACAAAACAATTAGGAATTATCCAACAAAAGTGATCAAATTATTTATATCTTTTTTTTAATCTAGTAGCCCTATTACTTTCTTTGTTTATACTCCAAAGACATCAATGATAGAAAGAAATATTCCAAATGTATTAAAGTATCCATGGTAATAGCATTAGAATTAAAAAAAAAATTGGAAACAAATTATGTACTCATCAATTGGGGAATGACTGAGTAAACTGTGGAATGTGAATATAGTAGTATGCTATTGAATTATAAGGAAGGATAAATATGAAGAAGAATTTGTAGAAACATTGCAAAATTTGTCTGAACTTATGCATATCAAAGAAATCAGAATCAAAATAACATGCACGACCCTACCAGAATGGAAATGAGGACATCACTCAAACAGAACAAAATTCAAATCAAATTCAGTGACTCTTTCTAGATGACTGGATTTAAAATACTTTCATTCTGTTAAGGAATGAATGAATAAAAATTAGGTGTTTGCTATGTGATAATCATTAGGGATCCAAAGAGGAAAGTAAGACAGCCCTCCTCTGAAGAAGTCCACATCTAACTTAAGGAGATAACACATTGAGAAGGTGTCAGTTTCCAGTTGAGTGGAAAGGCCCCATGGTCCTTAATATATAGTGGCAAAGCAAATGGTAATGCATCTTCTTTGCTGTCATTTCCACTGACAATATCCTATCAATTTCTGAACCATTTGATAATGCCAAGCACTTTGGTGGTAAGAACTTTCTTTTCTTGGGAAACTACATGAGCAGAAAGTTACATGCATTATTGGTTACAAGTACTATATTAGACAGTTTTGCTAATCTGTTCTTTTATGGAAAATCAGGATGACTATTAAACAAGTAATGCATATGTTAAAACCAAATATATCAATAATAACTTTTGAACCAGACCTATGATTTCATCTATAAAAGATGCTCCGGGGAACAACTCTTTTCACCAATGCTAATTAGTAACCTGTCTAAAACTTAGAATTTTAAAGAGTAACATGTGGTAGAGAAGTGATATAACTTGTTCAGGAACCCAGAACCTGTATGTGTCAGAGATGGGATTTTAACCTGGGTTTTTCTGACTATCTAAAGAATATGTTTTAGTACAAGGTGAGGAATCTGAGGTCTTGAGGCCATGCATGGCCTTCTAGGTCCTTGGTGCAGCCTTTTGAATGAGTCCAAGTTTTACAGAACAAATCCTTTTATTCTGTGAAGTTTAGATTCAGTCAAAGGGCCATCCTTGAGGACCTAGAGGGCCACATATGGCCTTGACGACACAGGTTCCCCACCCCTGTTTTAGTATCTTATAAAGACACTGTGAAGGATTTTTTTCAACTTAGCATAACTGATTCCATTTGTTTCAACCTTCCTATGATTGACCTATTTGGGGTAAGCTTTTTTTTTTGACAAGATAAGCATTTGTTTTGTATGATGTAATAACACATATATACGTATATACACAGATATACACACACACAGCTGATAAACACATGCTTATCCTCACATCAGACAACCCACCAATAGGAAAAAAAATAGTATAAGCAACTTTGTCAGTAATTTTGAAATAAATTATTAACCAAATATGTGGTAAACTATCTAAGGAAACCCACAGTTAAATGTAAAACAAACAAACAAAAAACACGTGAGGTCTCAGACATGAGGATGTTCATAGGATACAATTAGGATTGACTTTTGCTTTCTTCACACTTGAGACTCAAGCATCCCATGTTTGCTTGAAGGCAGTGCTTACTGACAGAGATTTGTCAGATGACCACAGGCCAGGGTCTGGATGAGGGAGGTGGAGTGACATGTAGCCTCCTTGTGGGCCAAAGGGAAACTTGGTCTTGAGTTTGGTATGAAAGAAACTTATCAGAACTTCTAAGATGCAGGTTGGTTCTTATAAGAGGGTATCGTTTGCATGCTTTGATTAATAATGTTCAATTGCACACATTGAAAAGTATAATTTGAATTAGTTTTTTACCTTCTAGTTAGGATAAGTAACAGTAAATTGATTATATATTTGTATGGTATGTCACACTGACTCCATCTCCAGCTATGGTGAATGAGGAGGAAATAGGATTGGATGGAAAGATGACAGGAGGAGAGATAGTAGAGAGACTTCAGTTTGAAAACTGAATCATAATAATGGCTCTGACCCTGGATAGTTCACATGACTTCTCTGAACCTTAGTTCCCTTATCTCTTGAATTGGGATAGGGAATTCTCTTGTGCTATCTCCCATAGTTGTTATGGATGTATTTAATAAGGGTTAGAACTAGATGGGACTTCTTAAAGGTCATCTAATTCAGTCCCCTGCCACCACCCTATCATTTTCCAGATGAGGAAAGTTTTTTTGTTTTGTTTTTGTTTTTGTTTTTTGTTTTCCTGAAGAGACTCAGCAACTTACCCAGGATCATGCCGATCACGAGGAGAAAGCTGAGATTGAAGCTTAGTCATCTGTCTCAAGACCTGGTTCTAAATCTGTTACATCATGCTACATTGTAAATACATAAATATAAATGCTATGTTTATATATTTATGTTTTTATAAATTATATAAGTGCTATAAAATATAAAGTATTCATTTTACTATTTTCATATTTAATTTTTTTAAAGCTATCAACAACAAATAAATTTCTCTACACTAATTCCCCCACCATAAAGTCACTGTAGAATGCAATGGAAGGAACAGAAGGAGAACAACAAACTAAGAGAAAGTACAGTGAATTAAAACACTATTATACGACATAATGTTGAGAAACAGAGCCTCTCTTTTTGGTGGCCATGTTTTTCAATGGAAGTAGAAGTTTATTGTGTGCTCCAAAGTCCTTTATTTTGTTATTCATTCAACAGATAGCATATCCAGCAAGAAACAATTTCCTCTTCTTCTCTGGGTTTAAAACTATATATCTCTATGCTTAATCTGGTTCTAATTTACTATTCGCTGACAATCTACTATGCTACTAACACAATACAGAATCAAATCAATTAATAGGTATTATGTGAAGAGAAATGTCAAAGTTCTTAGCGGGTATATTCTAGGTACATGGTAAAATTGATCAAGTAAAATGATGTTCTAGTAAACTGTACCTCATTTCAAAAGTTTCAATTAAATTCAACCCTTATGGCTGCAAACACTTTTATAAGAATGTTTAGTTCATATGGATGGTAGCAATACCAACTTGGTGACGAAGAAGGTGAACCAAAGAGAAACTAAAAGTTTCAATGATAACCTAAGCATTTAAGATAGAACATGTAGATGGACCACCTCACTGCAAAATGAATAAAGGATCCTGACTAACTTCAGCAGATATATTTACATTATTTTTTACAACTGTTCAGCTATGTTCATGTCATGTATTATACTGGAATCTATATAATCTGTTGCTGGTTTCAGAAATTTTATTTGTTTCTCTAGGTTAATGATTCCTTATTAATATAGTTGAGCTGTTAACATAATGGACTTATTTTTTCTCTAAGTTGTGAAAGAATTGTCTGGATTTTAAATCTGTGGCAAGAAATTGCATTCATACTTAAACTTGGAAAAGGGCTATGTCTGAGATAATTTTCCTGTTGCTAAGAAAAATACAAAAGAATATTGTTTGGGGGTGGAGCCAAGATGGCAGAATAAAAGCAGTGACTTACTTGAGTTATTCCCCAAACCCCTCCAAATACCTATAAAAAAATGGCTCTAAACATATTCTAGAGCAGCAGAACCCACAAAAAGACAGAATGAAACAAATTTCCAGCCCAAGACAACCTGGATAGTTGATTGGAAAGGTCTATCACACCAGGCTGGGAGAGGAGCGCAGTTCAGCATGGGCAAAAACCAGGCCTCAGCAAACCTGGAGCAGGCCTCAGGGGACTGAATCATGGGCAGCTGTGGCGGTTTCCAGATTTCTCAACCATCAAACACCAAAAACAACTTAGAAGGTCACTAGGAAAGATCTGTGATTGTTGTGAGAGAGAAGCTCAGTCCCAGCCCAAGTCTCAGTGCAGCCTTGGCCCACAGATGGAGGGGGAATCGAGTAACTGATCAGAGGGGGATTACAGGGATCTCTTTGCTGGTGCTGAGGCAGGACTCTCTTGCTTTGCCCCTGCTTGGATCTGGGTCACAGTTCTGGGTGGTGATCCTGGGGTGAGGAGGAGTGCTGGCGTGGTGAAGCTTGTGCCTTGGTGGAGAGGGAATCCTCCTCACAGTTCCAAGGCAGAAAAGAGTGCTTGTGGTCACTCATAGACCAGAGCAGAGGCCAGGAAAGGAGTAAACACCTTGCTCTTGATTATACCACCCTGGAAGAACTGAAAACTTACAGGTCCCTAAAAGTATCTCTGAAAACAGCTGCACAAAACCCCCAACATTCTTCTCACTGGGAATAGACCCCTACTTAACAAAGAGCTTAAAACTCAAATAATTGGCTGTGATCATGAGCAAACTGCACAAAAAAAGTCAGACAATAGAATCTTTCTTTGGTGACAAAGATCAAAACATACAACCAGAAGAAGACAACAAAGTCAAAGCTCATACATCCAAAGCCTCCAAGAAAAATATGAATCAGTCCCAGGCCATGAAAGAGCTCAAAAAAGGATTTTGAGAAGCAAGTAAGAGAAGTAGAGGAAAAACTGGGAAGACAAATGAGAGCGATGCAAGAAAATCATGAAAAACTAGTAAATGCTTGCTAAAGGAGACCCAAAAAAATACTGAAGAAAATAACACCTTAAAAAATAGCCTAACCAAAATAGCAAAAGAGGTCCAAAAGGCCAATGAGGAGAAGAATGCCTTAAAAAGCAGAATTGGTCAAATGGAAAAGGAAGTCCAAGAGCTCACTGAAGAAAATACTTCCTTAAAAATTAGAATAGAGCAAATGGAAGCTAGTGACTTTATGACACATTGTAAACAAACAACACGTAAAACAAAACCAAAAGAATGAAAAAAAATAGAAGACAATGTGAAATAGCTCATTGGAAAAACAAGTGACTTGGAAAATAGATGCAGGAGAGAGAATTTAAAAATTATTGAACTGTCTGAAAGTCATTGTCAAAAAAAGAGCCTAGACATCATCTTTCAAGAAATTATGAAGGAAAACTGCCCTGATATTCTAGAACTAGAGGGTAAAATAGAAACAGAAAAAATCCACTGATGACTTCCTGAAAGAGATCCCCAAAGGAAAACTCCTGGATTATTGTAGCCAAATTCCAGAGTTCCCAGGTCAAGGAGAAAATAGTGCAAGTAGCCAGAAAGAAACAATTCATGTATTGTAGAAACGCAATCAGGATAGCACAAGATTTAGCAGCTGACTGATCAGAGGGGGATTTCAGGGATCTCTTTGCTGGTGCTAAGGCAGGATTCTCTTGCTTTGCCCCTGCTTGGGCCACATTAAGGGTCCGGAGGGCATGGAGTATGATATTCTGGAGGGCAAAGGATACAAGATTACAGCTAAGAATTACCTACCCAGCAAAACTGAGTATAATCCTTCAGGGGGAAAAATGGACATTCAGGGAAACAGAGGACTTTGAAGCATTCTTGATGAAAAAGGCCAGAGCTGAACAGAAATTTCTACTTTCAAATACAAGACTCGAGAAGCATGAAGAGGTAAACAGGAAAGAGAAATCATAAAGGACTTATTAAGTTTGAACTATTTACTTTCCTGCATGGAAAGATGATATTTGTAACTCATGAGACCTTTGTCAGTATTAGGGTAGTTGGAGGGGAAAAAATTAAATGTATGTATAGATAGATAGATAGATAGATAGATAGATAGATAGATAGATAGATA
>NW_020954569.1:34572608-34587908 GCF_900497805.2 Vombatus ursinus | reverse complement strand
ATAGATAGATAGATAGATAGATAGATAGATAGATAGATAGATAGATAGAGGGCATAGGGTGAGTTGAAGATGAAGGGGTGATATCTAAAAAATAATAAAGAGTGAGAGAACATTATACTGGGAGGAGAGAGGGAGAAGTAGAATTGGGTAAATTATCTCACATAAAACAGACAAGAAAAGGCTTTTACAGTGGAGGGGAAGTATGGAAAGGTGAGAGGGAATGAGTGAATCTTATTTTCATTGGATTTGGCTTAAGGAAGGAATAATATATCCAATAACATTGGGTATCAAAAGTTATCTTACCCTACAGGAAAATAGGGTGGAAGGGGATAAGAGAGCAGGGGGATGATAGAGGGGAGGTCAGATTAGGGGAGAGGGTAATCAGAAGCAAACACTTCTGAGGAGGGACAGGGTCAAAAGAGAGAATAGAATAAACAGGGAGCGGGATAGGATGAAGGGAAATAGTTTTCTACAACATGACTACTATGGAAGTGTTTTACATGACTACACATGTATATCCTGTATTGAGTTGCCTGCCTTCTCAATGAGGGTGGGTGGGGAAGGAGGAAGGGAGAAAATTTTGAACTCAAAGTTTTAAAAACAAATGTTAAAAATTGTTTTCACATGCAACTGGGAAATAAAATATACAGGCAATGGGGTATAGAAATCTATCCTGACCTACAGGAAAATAAAAGGGGAAGAGGATAAGAGAAAGGAGGTGAGGTAGAAGGGAGGTAGATTAGGGGAAGGAGTATTTAGAATCCACCCTGTCTTGGGGTAGAGGAGGGACAAGATGGTGAGAAAATTTGGTACTCAAAATCTTGAGGAAGTGAAAGTTGAAAACTAAAATAAATAAATTAATAAAAAAGAATATTGTTTGTAACTTTGATATTTCTTAGTAAAGAAGGTGAAATTTGGATTGTAATAATAAATTGAAGGAAACTGCATTAAACATTTCTCAAAATTACAAGTAAAAAATGAGCATCCATAAAAACAATAGATGGTAAAATAGTTAACATTTCTTTAGTAATTAAAAACCTATGATTTCATCAATATGGAAACCCTTTCTCACCAATATAAAATATCACTTCTACCTAAGTTGCTTGGGGGAGGGGGAGAGGGATTCATCTCATTGTGATTATACACAACATACATACATACATACATACATGTGTATATATATGCATACATGCATACATACATACACACAGATACAGAGAGAGAGAGAGAGAGAGAGAGAGAGGAAAATCAATATTAGCTTGTATTCTTTATGACCAATATTTCTATGTGACTCCATACATTTCCTTAGACCCCAATTTTTGGAGGTCAGGCAGTTTCTGAAGGGTATAACTGAGTAATTATTCACAGCCCCCAAGGCACCTGTTCTAGCTTAGGTGGGCCCCTTACTTCTGTTTATCCTATAAACAGAAGCCAGTTTAAGCTAAGGTCCACCCCTGGGGATATCCTTAATTTTTCCTAACATTCCTCACCCTCCCCCCAAGATGAAGCAATAAGGAGGAGCTGAGAACTCTTAGCCCATCTCCTCATTTAAATGTCCACCAATCAGAATTGCCTTACATTTGTCAGGAGAGGTCCAAATGATGTACTGTCACGCCAATCAGAAGGAAGATAACACCTAGGAATAAAAGACACTGTCATCTCTTGCTCAGGGTCTTTTGGCACAAGTGGAAAAGAGACAATAAGACCCCTTTGTTACCAGGTTGTATACCCCTATTGGTGAAGGTTATCTCTCTTGGAGAAATATTTCAGCCTATCTTTTGCTAAACTCTGGTTGCTATGATAGATAGATACATACATACATACAAACATAGATGGATAGATAGATATGTGTGTATATATGTGTATGTATGTTTATATGTGTATATGTATGTATCTATATATCTCCAACTATCTGCTATCTTCCCTTTTTAAACTTGAACTAGTTGGTTCTTGGACAACATGGTCTTTTGTTTAACACACACTCAAAGTATTTCCAGCTTGGTTAGATTTAAAAGGAGCTTATGCTCCATTGATGTACAATGTTTGAGAACTGTGTACAACCTCCATGACACACAACAAGGAATTTAAGTAGGTATTTTCTGGAAGAGTTTACAATTTATTAAACTTTAACAATTCATTAAAAGTAATGAAAATATTTTCTGCTTTAGAAAGAAAATGGCAGATCCTTTAAATTATTATGAATTATTAATGGGTTATTTTGTTTAAACATTTTAGGAGAGTTATTTATTCCCTTGTTTGAATCCATTACTTCTCTAACAAATATTTTTAGTTAACTTGAAACTAATCTAGATTAATTTCTCCTCTATACTTTTTTATTCTTCATGAGAGAGTGCCTTTAAAGCTTCTTTTAAATGCAACAGAGAAAGTCAACTGGATATCTTTGCTCTGCCCTAAGTCACTATACTTCTAAAATACACACACACACACACACACACACACACACACACACACACATACACACACATGCATGCACTCACGGAATCATTATGGTTTCAATTTTGGATATTTAAATGCCAATAGTCATTTGTTATCCTAGACAAAAAAATCATGGGACTCATTTGTATTCACAAAAATCACATCTTTTTATCTCATCAAAAAAATGACCTTTATAGATTTGCTTCAGAAGATAGCCTTTAGTATAAAGGAAAGAGTGGTGGATTTTTAATCAGAGTACCTTGGTTCAAATCCCCATTCTGCCACTTAGTACCTGTGTAGCTTTTCACCCATTGTTTTACCCCATTGGACTTCAATTTTCTCATCTGTGAAATAAGAAGGTTGGAATATATGTGACCTCCAAGTTCTTTTTCAGGTAAAAACATGATTGCAGTCTTATGTCTGATGATACCTGAGCCTGAGTACTGCAGGATTTATCCCAGATTTTTTGATTCACTACTCTTCAGAAATCAGAAGTTGAAATCAATAATTATTCATTTATATAAAATTTAAGTTTTACCAAGTCCTTTTATCCAAAGCACAGTGCCTTTCTCATAGTAAACATCTGTTAAAAGTTCATTTTATTGGTTGAACAAGTCCATGAGATTCATAATACTCAAAATACTATTAATCTTTAATCTCATTAATGTGAATACCAACTACAAAGCCATAGGATGCAATCTCATTGTGCAGTATATCCTTCTTGACTCTTTGTCAATTCCCCCCACCAATAAGTTTTCCTCAAAGGGTCCACCAAACAAGCTAGGAGGTTTTCTCACTATTTTTGACATAACAAGAGTACAAATAAAGCACTGTGAATGGCCATCAGCCAATTATCATTTCCATAATAATTCCAGTCTATCTTTTTCATCCATTTATTTCTTTGATAGAATACCTTTCAAAACTCTTTCTTCACAATTCCTGATTTATAATATATTCCAACCCATTATGCCCCTCTCCCTTACCTTGTCTTCACTTTCAATTCTTTGGTGACAATAGTGCTCCATGCTTTACAGTCACACATCACTGAAAAAACATTGGTATTAACATGATAGGTCTTTGTTTTAGGGAGAAGTTTGGGATCATTAAAAAAAACTGCAATTTCCCAAAGGCAATCCGGACCATTCTCTTCTTCCTTTTGGGCTTAACTCATTGTCCATTTGCAGTGTTTGCTTTTTTTTGTTTTTTTATTTTTTTAGGCAATTGGGGTTAAGTGACTTGCCCAGGGTCACATAGCTAGTAAGTGTCAAGTGTTTGGTCTGGGGCCGGATTTGAACCCAGGTCCTCCTGACTTCAGGGCCGGTGCTCTATCCACTGCGCCACCCAGCTGTCCCTGTGTTTGCTCTTTTGAAGGATAAATTCTATAGGTTTTTCATCCAACTGCCTATTATAATTTGACACATATGCATTCTTTATTCACTCACACTTTTTATTTCCTGCATGAATAGTGAATAGTTAAGCCAAGTTCCTTTAAGTGATTATGTCTCTAATTTAGGAGAATCTACCCCCTTCTGGGGCTTGATGCAATCAGTGAAACGGCATTGGCTAACATCATTTGCTAGAAATGAGAGCTGGAGGGGGAATGAGCTTCCAATTACAGGGTATCAATAACGATGAATAGCCAGAGGAACTAAACTCACTTTAATTTTAAAGAACCTGAAGATTTGGAGTATTTACCCTTAAAAAACAAAAATAATAATAGTAATAGTAATAATGATGCTATTCATTGTGAGAGGCCTATAGAATAAGACTTTTTTGTTACCTCTGAAAAAAAGAGGTAGTACAAGTACTATGTCTCCCATTTTATGGATGAGGAAACTGAATCTTAGCAAGGTTAAGGGATTTATCCAAGGTTTCAGAGCTAGAATATGAACCCAGGTCCCCTGACTCCAAATTTATTTCTCTTTCCATTGTGCCACAGCAACTGAAGAAAAAAAAAATAATTAGTAAATGTAACTATAGTTAATAGGGTCATTCTTCTTATTAGTCCACAAAGAATCAAACCTGAAAGCTTTTTAGAACCAGTGGCTTTAGCTACTTTGACTATTCATCCCTCTTGATATTAGGAAAAAATCTGAGTCTTGCCCAGGTCCCATTTTATGTCAAATGAATGGAATTGAGTACAAAAATACTTCCAATAATATTTTCACCTCCTTTTATTGTAATTAGTAAATAATCTCTTGTAATCTCCTGTGTTTAAAGTGGATATGTAGGCTTTTAATACCTACTATAGGTATCTAGTGGGAAGTAAAATGTAGAATCAAAATAATGAAATTACCTGCTCCTTGAATCTAAAATATTACAAAGTACTGACTAATATTGCCTCAAGAAGAAAATTGTATAACACAATTTAAAACTGAGTTTTAGTGTTATCAACCACTTAAAAAGTAATGACAGATAGGAGACTTTAGAGAAAATTCCTGATCTGAGCTTGAACAAAGTATACAGTAAATTAACCATGAGAAAAGTTGTTGTTGTTATTGTTTTCCCTTCCTCCCTTTACCATTTTTTCTTCCTCCTCCAGAAGGCCTTACCTGCAAGGCAAAATATAGCAGCTTCTTATTTTGACTTCAAGTGCTCTCATCACCTGGTCAGTAATCCCAAACATCTAACATGATGCATGCACAAGAACATCCTTGATAAACAAAGAAACATGAGAAGGGGACAAGCAGTCCTCCATAGATTTTCCACAGCAGTCCACCTTCAGTTATGGATGTATAGAGAATGAGATCCCACTATGTATACTGTTTATTGACTTCAAAAAAGCAATTGACTTTATGGACAAAAGGCAGCCATTAAGATTTTCATTAGGCAACAGTCTTTCTCATATGTGATAAAATTATTTAATTTTATATGAGAGTTGCAATTATAAACATAAAGACCTACTATGACCAAAGGAACAACACATCTAGGTTATTCACCCAGAGTAATGTAGAATGTCAATCACAGAATCCAAATAGAAGAAAGATGCCCTACTGATCATGAGGTTATCAAAAAAGATGCAGTTCAAGAAGGATATTTCACTAATTTAATTGTGACCCAGGACACTAAAGATGTAACTCAGGGAAATTTATATCAGAGAATCAGAATGACAGAGTTTGAAGCAATTTTAGAGGCCATATAATAAAAAAAAAAATCCAGGAACATTCCAGAAACCTCTCTGTGCCATTCTAACAAGTTAGTCTTCTTGGTGAATCTACCAGTTTTAGGATAGCAGAGCCTTAGAAAAATGAAAATTGTAGAGAATTCAAGGCAATGGGAAGACAAAAAGATAAACAGTGGTAGATTTAGAAGAAATAAACTTGTATCTGCTATGTGTAGAACAAAAGGCTTCCTAGCTATAAATTTTCAACACTGGTCATTATGCTTATACTTCACGGAGTAAGAATTTTAGACATCTAGTTTCTGGATAGTTCTTAGGAAGTCTAGAATGGACTGTGAGAAGGAGGATCTAGAATTAATGTCTGATCTGCAAAATATATGGAAACAAATGGACTTACTAGTTAAGATTGTAAAGAAAGTAGACATTTTCAGGATGTTTATGTTTTTGAGTAGGATGTTTAGGCAATTTTATAATATAATTTGTACTTTCAGGTATGGATAAAAACAGGTTGCTGCTAACTCTCTTGGCTGAACTTTCACTTTGGGATCATGAGAGTGATTAAGAATTAAGGTTACTTATAGAAAGGGGAACCACCAGCCAACAGGACTGAAAGCACACAGATTTTCAGTGCTAATGAATAAATGAATGAATGAATGAATGAATGAAGTGGGTGAATTAAGGAAATTAAGTAATTGGCATATATCAGCACAGTGCTATATGCTGGGAATACACATACATGAAAGAGCCAGTCCCTACTTTCTAGGAGCATATGTTCTAAAAGGGGAAATAACATAGAAAGGGTAGTAATGGCCACAAAAGTGAACTTGGTCTGAAGATGTAATAAGTATAGTGAGTTGATCCATCAGGCAGTCAATTATAATCATTTTTTCAAAACTAATACTTATCATTTATTGTGCCCAGAGCAAGCAAGGCAACATGATATTGTATATAGAGTGTTGGACTTGAAGTTAAGAAGACATGGGTTCAAATACCATATCATTCAATTAATCAGCATTAATTAAGCACCTACTATGTGCCAGGCACTTTGCTAAGTCCTGGGGATACAAAATTAGTAAAAATATAGTCCCTGACCTCAAGGAAATTGCAATCTAATGGGAGATACAATAAACCACACCATCCACATATGGCTATTGGGCCCTGAGCAAGTCACCTAACTTCTCAGGGCCTCTATTCCTCATCTATAAAATGAGGAGGCTGAATTAAATGGCCTGCAAAGTCCTTCTGGCATCCCCTAGCAAAGGTTGGAAGCTAGGGGAGGTACTCATACTGATCACAGTCAGATGGCAAGGTGACACTGATGGGTGGCGGGAAGAGATGGGAAGTTCAAAGCATGATCTTGGGGCTGGGTCCTGATGGTATGCACTTAGTCATCAATCAATCCCAGCAGACCCCCAAAATAAGTGTTCCAAATGTGAGTGGATTAAGTTCTTCAAGGACTAGAGACATGGATTCTTGTGGTTCTGAGGTTCAGAGGTACAATGCAGAAGATTCTACTGTATCCAGGTAGAAATTCTAATATTAAATAAAAGTGAATCCAATCCTAATGGTTTTTTAATGGGAAACCAGTGATCTGTGTGAAGGCTGAGAAAGAGTCAGAGCCTTCAAATCAATGTCTGAATAGATCAGTGCCACATAATGGGCATAACTGGTCTGAAACATATTATAAAGAATAACATTCCTGTGAAAAATGTCATAAGAAGATGTGGATCAGTTAAGTCACAGAGCAGGACTGAGGAGCAACAGATGGATAGCTTCAGTCATGCACTGGTACCCCCAAGACACTAAAAGAATTAGAAGAAAACCTATAATACATTGGGTGCATCCTCTAAGGGACACTTGTGGAAAGGAACAGATTAAAATCACATAGGAGGAGAAGGCATGGATGGACTATTTGTATTGGTGCAGCGAAGAGTACCCACAAAGATGAGGTCATGGATCCATCAAAGTAACTCAGTAAGTTGCAACCATGAATCAAAGTAACAGTGATAAATATTGCAATCAGGGCACTTCCTCATCAAGCTCATTCCAAAGAATCAGGAACAAACAAATTAATATTCATGCCTCTTTTGTCTATAGAACTTTCAAGATGGAATCAATGTCAGATCTCATCATCACCTACATCGTGTTCCACCTCCACAAGACAGAAATCTGAATTCCTTTATCTGATCATATTGTCTTCTTGTCTTTCCTCTTCAGTCTCTGCCTCAATATAATATATAGATCAATCTCACTTGGGCCCTGAATGATGTATGCCAATCCTTTTGGACTCACATCTCAAATTTGCACTCACAAGCTTCAGAGTTTAGCACAGATTCTAGGAGAACAATAATTCTTCTTCATACTTTGTAGGTTCTAACCAAATTAATCCACTCATTATGGACATTTCATCAAGCATCTCTATGCATAACCACTATCTTCCTCTCCCTTGCCCCATGGTCTGCAAATAACTCCTCAACTCCTCCTGTTAAAATACTTATCGTTTGAGGCTCAGCTCAGGTGTCACCACCTCTGCAATGTTTTCTCTGATCCATCTCTCCTCATGCCCCAAAAGTTCATGTTCTCTACCTCTTCAAGTTGCTTCTATAGCTTATGACACCTTCTCCTAACATGAAGAACGTAGGTTGTTTGAGGACAGCAGCTGATTCTATTTTGTCTTTGTCTCCCCAAAGCCTAGCAATGTGTTTTGCACAATGAAAAGGAAATCAAGTCAACTGTATCATTATCCTTCCTAGAAGTTTTGTCTTGAAAGAGAAAAGAGATAGGATTATAGGTAAGGAGGGTAGAGGGGTCAAGAGAAAGGTGGCTATTGTTGCTGATGAGTGAGGATGGGGATATTTGTATGATATGGGAAGTAGCAGAGAGGGAAAGGTGGCACTAAGAGGAAAAGCTCATAGAGGATGATGTTGCTATCGTTCCGTTGTGGCCAACTCCTCATGACCCAATTTGGGTTTTTTTTTTGTTTGTTTGTTTGTTTGTTTTTTTGGCAAAGATACTGGAATGTTTTGCCATTTCCTTCCCCAGCTCATTTTACATATGAGGTAATTGAGGCAAACAGAGTTAAGTGACTTGCCCAGCTAGTAGGTGTGTGAGGCCAGATTTGAACTCAAATCTTTCAAACTCCAAGCCCATCACTCTACGCATTGAGCCACCTAGCTGTCTTTGATAGAGGACAGTCACAGAGAATACAGACGGGGGTAAAAGAAAGTGCAAAAGTAGAAAAAAAAGCATCTTTGTTAAGGAATAGGGAACCACATTTAGAGGAGAAAAGGACTTATTAAAAAAAATAATCTTACCTTATTCCCTCTTTTTTCCAGTTGAAGAAACTGAATTCAGATAGACCAACAGACTTACCCAAAGACATACAAACACTAAATGGGAGAGCCAATATTTGAACCCAAGTCATTTAACTCCAAATCTAGCACACCCTCCATTGTCCCATGTTGTTGTCTCTTGTAATGTTATTTAACTTTTGACTTGTATTTCTCTTGCTTTCAGAACTATATTTTAATATAAGTTCCTTGAGTACAGAAAGACATGATACTTCTTTGTAGCTCCTTCAGCTCTTTGCATAAGTTTCTATAGTATAAGCATTCACTATGTGTTTGGTAAATAAATGAATGAACTAATGAATGAATAAATGAATGAATGAAATGGGATAGAGGTCTGTATTTATAGGTCAATGAATGTCCACTAGCCCTCCTGGGTCATTGATATGGGAAACCTCTCAGTATTATTTATTTTCAAGATTTAAAGAGCATTCCAGTGGGTCTGAGATGCTAGATTTCATAGTACATAGGTTTGTCTCCCCACTTCTGGATTACCTTAGAACATTTGCTACACATTGCAACTTTAAAATCTTTTTACTCATGCAGCTTATTCAAGGAATGCTGCTGACTTGATTATAATCCTCGAGTTGGAAAACTAGTACATAATTGCACCAGGGACAACTGAATGATTTGCATATCTTCCATGTCCTATCATTGATGGCTGGGGAAGGGAACGCAGCAAGTAAACTATGGCTTTCCTACTTAATGCAGCTGTAAGTTCAAGCATCATAAAAGACATAGAGATTCAATTTCTATATCATCTGTGTGTTTGTTTAGCCCACCTGCTATTCATTTTATCTACATCTTTTCTCTGGCATCCCCAAGCTGGCTGGGTGTTCAAGCTACCAATCATTCAGCCCATGTATTCCCAAAGCCATTGAGAGAATGCAAAGCCATGTTTCTGTGTTAATTTGCAATTATCATACAGGGCAGGAATTTGTGCACTGCCAAAAGTCCCATAACATACCCAAAGCAAAACTGATTCTAAAATTGATTGCATCGTGTCATTTTCTTTCTCCTATCCCCTCAACATTTCCCAGAGCAGAAACACACTTAAATTATACATTATATGGACATATCTGAGCACCATAATAACACATTACTTCATTTCATTTAAAAATTGACTTCTCTGTAAGCCAGAGCACATGCATTTTTATGATATGATAAAACATGAAGTTGACTTTTTAAGAATTACAGAGTTAATAATGGTATAGGAATCACCTTGGCAACCACAGTGACTCTTGAGAACCAGACAAATCTCCATAATTCTTACCTCCAAGTCTGGAGAACCAATAATTAGTAAAAGGGATAAACATGAAAACATTTTAAAAATAAATTTTCATTTCTTTATCTGGCTCCTCTTTTTCACAATCATTCACAGTGTAGCTCATCTGTTAACTGAGATTCATAGGGTACAGCTTAATTATGAGAATAAAAAATATTGTGGGGAAAGATATACTCTGGTTCCTATGACCAGATTAATTATCAGAGTTTCAATAAGCAGCTTGTGAGAGATGTTGTGAAAATGCTTGTCAAAGCCTCTTCACCATAAGCCTCAATGTTCCTATTAAACTTGAAATAAAAACACAGGCCCCTGTAGAGATTTGTACTACCTCATTTAGCAGGAAACCCAAGCTTTCATGGCTAACCAAGAATAATTGAAAAAAGGCTATATACAGAAACAAACCAATTTTGTCATATTTTAAAAGGAAATCTGATTGGACCATATACAGAGAAGGGTACCAAGTGGTAGTAAGTGTTCTGGGAACACATTGTATGAGAAATGTTAGAGGCCAAAGGTGATTTACTTGAAAAAGAGAGAATACCTCTTGAAAAAGAGGGGATATGATGGCTGGGACTTTCTTCAACTCTTTGTGGAAGAGGATGCTATAGGAGAAAAAACCTTAGACTAAAAGTGAGAAGATCAGGGTTCATGGACCTGCTTAGGCACTTACTAACCATGTTGGAACATAGGAATTCGAGTCAAAAGACACATGTTTGAGACCTGGATCTTTTTATAAGCATGTGGTTATGAAAAACTTTTTCAACCTGAAGGAAACTCACTTTCCGAATCTGTTGATGGGAATAATAATGCTCATACTACCTAAGATATGAGGAAAACACTTTATGTTCTATGCAGTAACAAAAATGTGAAATGCTATTCACTGCATCTTCTGCTCTGCCTGGTTTAAACCCCATAAAACAAAATGCCCTTATTTGGAGTAGTAGCCCCTGATGCTCCCCTTTCCTGCCTCCTTTGGTGTGCTGTCTTTTCTATTAGATTGTAAGTTTGTTGAGGGTAGGAACCGTTTTTTCTTTTTATTAACTGTACTCCTGTACTAAGCACAGTGCCTGGCATGTTGTAGGCACTTAATAAGTGTTTGTTGGATTGGATTAGATCATCACCATTCTAATCATCATTACCAAATGATTCACAATATTACAGTAGAAAGAACACTGTACCAGGAATCAGGATCCTGCTGTGCTCTGAGATTCTGGGACTGTGTAAGACTTGGCTTCTTTTCAGGTATTAGAGGAGATGAATAAACACCATTGCTATTTAGTGGTGTAATCTTGGGCAGATTATTCAATCTAACCAAGTGAACCTCAGTTTTCTCATTCATGAAATGCTTGATTACATACATACATGTATATAATATGCATGTATATATTTATGTGTGTATATATGTACACATATGTACACACACACAGTCTTCATTTCAGCTAGAATCCTATAATCTTATGCTATGTGCGAGATTCCACAAAGTGACTTTATGAAGATCAAATGAGATATAACCGTAAAATGGTATATAGGAAAAATGTCTTGTTTTTGTAAAAAAATGAATTGAATTGAGATACCTAGCATCTAACAAGGTAGAAATGCAATAGGCCTCCTAGTAAGGAGAGAGACAGTACCAGGGGCCTCCTTGACCCTGTACAATATGTAGCATTGAATACATGATTCTGCCATTATTTTTCATCCTATTATGTTTCTTTTTGCCATTCTTAGGTAAATGAGTATTGAACTAGACTAGTCTATGACCCCGACCCTGTGATCTTCAAAAATTTTAAAGAATCACCAGTGATAAAGCAGCCAAACCCAAAAAGGGTTACCCTTCAGAAGGGATGTGATTGACCCAACCCTACGGAGCTACCCAGAAGCCATGGTATCTTATAAGAAAGGGAGCAACTAATTGACTATACTGCACCCAGAAGAGCACTTAGTGGTGGAAATGTTTGAGCAACCATATTAAGTTTGAATTCACTCTACTCAGGGCACAACATGGTAGAGGGCAGAGAGTACCCCCGACTTAGGGGCAGTTAAGTGGCATGGTGGAGAGACTGTTGGTCTGGAGTCAGGAAGACCTTAGTTCAAATGTGACCTCAGATACTTCTTCAATATATGACCCTGAGAAAGTCACTTAACCTCTGTGTGACTCAGTTTCCTCATCTCTAAAATGGGGGTAATAATAGCACCGACATCCCAGGGTTGTTGTGAGCATCAAATGTGATAATTACTTTAAAGCACTTTGTACAGTGCCTGGCCCATAGTGAACACTGTATTATATAAATGCTAGTTATTACTATTATTAGCTATTATTCAAGTGGAATGTTTTTACTTTTGTTTTTTTCCAATAACCCTTTATAAAGCAAAAAGATAAAGAGTTGGATTATTTATTCTATGTTGATACAGAAGGCAGAATTAAGATTAATGAGTGAAAGTCATAGGGAAGCAAATTTCAGCTCAAGACAAAGAAGTATTTCTTTCAATGAGAACTTTCCATGATTGGGCATATTCAGTGGCCAAAATGCAAAGATTGTTAGTGGATCTAAATATAACACTACTCTGATTTTAAAAAAAAATCTGCAGTGGCTCCTCATTACCCATCAAATAAATACAAACTCCTTTACTTGGGTCCACTACAAATTTATGCTATATAATCTCAAGTGATCTCTCATTGTTGCTAGTCAAGCCTTTTGTTCAGATGTTTTTCAGTTACAGCCAACTCCTTGTGATCCCATTCAGGTTTTCTCAGCAAAGATACTGCAGTGGTTTGCCATTTCCTTATCATTTTACAGACGAGGAAACTGAGGTAAATGGGATTAAATGACTTTCCCAGGGTCACACAGGAGTAGGTATCTGAGGCCAGATATGAACTCAGGAATATGAATCTTTCTGACTGCAGGTCCAGTGCTCTATCCACTTTGCCATCTAGCTGCCCACGATCCCTAATTAACTCTGTCACATTCATCACATTGTTCTTCCAAACCTTTTCAGCCCTCCCCAAACTTCCTGTGGATCCTCCTTCCCATATACCTTGCCTCATATTTTGCTGGAAAGGAAAAAAAGAACGAGGCGCTTCACTGACAACTCCCTGTTCTCTCATCTTGTTCATTTCACATAACATAGATGCCTTCTGCTACTATCTCCTCATTCAACCCTATCTTACACGAAGAAATGGTTGTTCTCTTTGCCAGGATTAACTCCCTTTAAGTGTCCAAGTGATCTCATTCTATCTTGTCTCTTGCAGTAAATTGTCCCCCCTATCATCCCATTTTCTCATTTATCTTCAATCTCCCACTGTCTACTGGATGCTTTACTACTGTCTATAAACATCCTCATGTCTCCCCATTCTCAAAAAAAAATCTTCATTTGGTCCATCCATCATCACTAATTAACATGCCATAGCTCTCCTGCCTTCTGTAACTAAACTCCTTGAGAAGGCTGGCTGTCTACAAATAGGTGTCTCTACTTCCTTCTTTCTTCTCACTCTCTTAATTATCTACAGCCTGACTTCCAACTTCATCATTAAACCAAAACTGTTCTCCATTAAATTTTCAATGATCACTTATTTTCCAACTCTAATAGCTTTTTAAATCAATGTTCATCCTTCTTGACCTCTCAGTAGTCTTTGACACTGTAAACCACCCTTTTCTCTTTGATAATTTTTACTCTCTAGAATTCCCTGGCACTATTCTATCCTGGTTCTCCTTGCACTTGTCTGACAACTCCTTTTCAATCTCTTTTGCTTGGTTTTCTTTCAGGTCATGTGGGTGTTCCCCATGATTTTCCCCTATCCTGAACTTTCTTCTCTTCTCCCTCTATACTATCCATTTCAATTGATGATCTCATCAGCTCCCATGGTTTCAATTATCATCACTGTGCTGATGATTCTCATATCCATTTATCTGACCCTAACTTCCTTCCTGCCTTCCAAACGTGCATTTCCAACTATTTGACACATCAAATTGGATGACCTGGAGGTATTTTAAACTCAGCATACCCCAAACTAACTCATTATTTTTCCTCCCAAATTCTTACTTCTTCCAAACAGCTATTGCTTATTACTTTAAAAAAAAACAAAAAAGATATCTTTTATTCTAGTACATTCCAAGAGGAATGGTTACAAACACATGAGATACATAAACTTAAACATTTCCTCTTCTTACTTTCCCCACCCCACCCTCAAATGCCACAGTATCATGCCAATTATTTCCCATCCCAAATGTCATGGATACATTTGGAGTCACAGTCTCTTAAGCAAACAAGGTTTCTCCAAAATTCACTAAATTAAACAAATACCCTAAGGAAGCTCACCAGATTAACCCAGAACTTAGATATGTTACTGTTTTTTAATAGACTAAAAAAAAAGTACCAAGCTATATAGGAATGGTTACTGTTTCCTCAAAACATTGTCCCAGAGTGATACCTCAGAATCTTTTTTATGGAAATCCTTGGTGCTGCTCCTTCCTAGCCCCTCACCCAGCTGTTCCTCAAAGCTCCTATAAACTCATCATAGCCTCAACCACCAATGGACAGAATGGCTTACTTCAAACACCACTTTGAAAGAGAAAAAAATTTAGTCCACAGAGGCCAAGTTCTACTCTCCTGGGGAAATGAGGATACAACATTATCCTCCAAAATGACAATATAGAAAATTGTGTTCCAGGCAAAAGTAGCTATGCGCTTCTACTTAAGACAACTCAGAAATAACAAAATTAACAGAATTACATTAGATTATATATTTTTTTAAATTGAGATTTGCTTAAAAGTAGCTACCAATATATAGGGAAAAAAGAATAAACATTCACATCCTCAAAACCAGGTATTTTGCTACCCTTCTTTTGAGAATGCCTACTCTAAGTTCAAAGTGCTAGAAGCAGACATTTTTATTAAAAGACACTGTAAATAGTATTTTTTTTTCCTGTAAAAGCACAGAATTGTTTTACATATACGCCTCCAAATCACTTCTCCACTCCCCTGGCCAGGATGACAGAAAAGTGTGGGATGAAGTTATTTATAAAACCTCGGCAAGAAAGAAGGGAATGGGGAAGGATGCTGAGGCTAGGGCGGCGGGGGGGGGGGGGGGGGGGGGGGGGGGGGGGGGGGGGGGG
>NW_020954569.1:34499933-34572508 GCF_900497805.2 Vombatus ursinus | reverse complement strand
GAGAGAGAGAGAGAGAGAGAGAGAGAGAGAGAGAGAGGAAGGGTTGCCATGGCAACTGCAGGAGGCGGCGCCGGTCCCAGCTGGAGGTAAGCGGTGGACATGCGCACTGGAGATTCAGCAAGGGGCCAAAAAAGGTGGCAGGAAGGGGGAGGGGCCTGGTAGCACCGCCTCTCGGTGTCTGCTTCCTCCTTGCTCCGGACCCCCCATGGGGCAGCCCACACGGGCCGCGGGGCCGGACGCTTAGGGCCGCGGTGCCCCGCACTCGCTCGGCTGCAGTTCCCCGAGGCAGAACTGCGCCAGCATCTCCCGGGCGTCCGCCGAGTGTCCCACAGCCTCGAAGCTGTCGGTCGCGTCCCGACCCGCTTTTTCCATCAGAACCAGTTTTCCCCCCGGATGCTCGTCCAGGAAGCCGGTGATGTCTTACACTCGCCCGTGGATCACCAGCCACGTCCTTCTCCGAGTTGTGTTTCGCCACCTCCTCCAGGCTGTAGTAGGTGACCGCGGCCTTGGCCTCTTTCCCCGCCATGCTGCGGTTGCCGCCTTCGGCCGCGGTCCAAGCCAGAGGCGCCCCCTTCCGGCAGTGAGCTTCACACTCTGGCCTTCCGGGCGTCCGTAGGGGACACTGCCTGCTGCATTTGAGGCCACTGTCATCCTCCTCCGAGGCGCTAGGTGGCGCCATAGAGCCAGGAGCGCTGGGCCTGGAGCCCAGGAGACTTCGAGGGTTCAAATCTGGCTTCAGACACTTACTAGCTGCATGACCCTGGAAAGTACTTAATCCAGCTTGCCTCAGTTTCCTCATATCTTTGCCAAGAAAACCCCAAATGGGGTCACCAGACTCAGCAACAAAAACATCCTGCCAATCACCCAGTACCAAATGTGTCATCTTCAGCTCCTCACTCTCGTCCTCCATATTCAAGCTATTGAAAAGCCCTTTTAATTTTTCTCACATGTGACCCCTTTTCTGACATTGCCACCACCACCACCTTGGTTCAGGCCTTCATCACCTCCTGCTTGGACTATTGGAATAACCTGCTGGTTAGTCTTCCTGCCTTAATCCATTGCCCACTCTAGTCCATCCTTTCAACTGGCAAATTCTTCCTAAAGCACAGATCTGACCATGTCACTCATCTACTCAATAACCTCCAGTGGCTCCCTATCGCCTCTAGGATCAAATATAAAATTCTCTGGTTGCCATTTGAAGTCCAATGTTCTCTATAACCTGGTCCCCTCCTACCTTTTAGTCTTCTTACATCTTACTCTACCCTCCCCACATACTCTGTAATCCAGTTACACTGGCCTCCTTCATATTCCTCACACAAGATAGTCATTCTCTGACGGTCCCCCATGAGTGGAATACTCTCCCTTCTCATCTCTACCTCTTGGTTTTCCCGGGTTCTTTTAAGTCTAAGCTAAAAATCCCCACTTTTACAGAAGCCTTTCCCAAACCACCATAATTATAGTGCCTTCCCTATGAAACTACAACAATTTATCCTCTCTATCTTGGTTGTGCATAGTTGTTTGAAAGTTGTCTCCCCCATCAGATTGTAAACTCTTTTGAGAGCAAGGATTCTTTTTTTGCTTTACTTTGTATCCCCAGAGCTTAGCATTGTGCCTGTCACATAAGTACTTAAGAAATGCTTGACCAGTAAAGACTTCCATAATCTGTCACATTATTTAACACAAGCCATCTCTATACACAAATACTTCAGTCAAATCCCATTTTTCTTTGCTCTTACTCATGCATGACACTATCCTGGCTTTCTGCCTTTTCTTGAGCTTGTTTGAAATGATGGAAGCCATTTCATCACCACTTCCATCACTGTCTTTACCTGTTGAATCCTTAGCCATCCTTTAAAGTCCAACTAAAATGCCACTTCTTTTGTAAATATGTCACTGACCTAGAGGTCAGTGCCAACCCCTAGAGGATAACAATTACCTCTCAGATCTCAAAATTGCACTATTTTTTCAGCTCTCTAATGCAATTAACATGTAATACTGTATATAATACAACAAGCCATATCATTATATTTATATTTTGAAAAACAAAGTGGTAAAATGAGTAGAGAGTTGTCATTGGATTCAGGGAACAAGTAGTCATTTTAGGATTTGAACACAAGCCCGTTAAAGACAGATTCAGAGCTTTTTCCTCGGTACATTCAAACCAAAGACCAGAAAATTCCTATGGTGGATCTTTGGGGTGATCTTTCTCATTAATCTTATATTTCCTATTTGTCTGTCTAGCCATTTATTTATTTTACCTATAAGTGTTAGTGCAAGACATGCTTTAATGGTTATCTGCAGATAAAAAAAAATAGGTTATTTTTGTGAAGAGGGGTGAGGTTTGTTTTTCTTTCTAAAGAATATGGAATATTTCAGTTGTGCATCACAGCTTTAAATGAACTAAGGTAACTAAAGACATTTAGATAATAGACATCCTTTTAAATAACTCCTAACAATACTAAATTATATCCATTGAGGATATAACAGCAACAGCTTTATCCCAAGCTTAATTGGAATGCTATGTTTCCCACTAAGTAGGGACACTACTTCTAGTAGGTATCACCAATTAAAAATGAGAGATAAAGAGGTGGAAAAAAGAAAAAAAAGAAAAGAATGCTCCATCAAATTGTGAATGCCCAATTTGCAAGTAGCACCAGAATTTCATCCTCTGTGTATGTCAGTAGATAAAATTTAAACCACACAAACTGTAGGGTTTTAATTTCTTCCATTTTCTAGCTATTTTGTTTGTTTTTATCTAAATATACTTGCATCTTAAGATACATTACTAAAAAAAAATCAAAGAGATAAGAAAAAGTAGTACAATTAAATAAGGGGTAGGAGCAGAAAGATACCTCAGCAGAAATAATTTTTATTCTTGAGAAAGAAAGAGCTCACTGATCATACCAGTGAGGAAGCAATAAATTCCTTAGCTTTTGAAAATCACTTGGCTCTTAGGCTGGACGGCCCTTGCTGATCCTAATAGCCTTAAAGAATTAACATCTCTAAAATGCCACTTTTTTCCCCTTTCCATTATTTTGTTGATAGCTTCCCCTTCTCCAGGAAACATTGCCAGTATGCTCTGGACCTACTGTTCCGTTTGCCCCCACCACCCTCAAACATCCACAGAGACAGAAACATCAGATATTTTATGTACAGCAATGGGAAAGATCTGAGATTTCTTGTATGTAGGGAGTTCTATTAATACAGATGCAGGAGTTGCTTGGGGTAATTAGTGGGCAGAGTGGCTAGAGCAACAGTCCCATACACAGTAAGCTGAAGTGGGTTGCATTGTCCATCTTCTCTCTCAAAGCTGGAAACACCCACATCCCAAGGAGACTACAGAACCCAAAAAGACCTAAGAGACTAAATGGATACGAAGAGGCTGGTAGTCTCCTCTCTTTCATTCCCACCAACTCTACTTCTCCTACACACCTGGGGCATTGATCTCCACTAATGAGGAGAAAGTTCTATACCACTGGGCTTTGGAACTCAGTTAACAAATGCCTGAGAGTTTGTGGGAGGAAAGTCTTTAAAATAGTATTTACTCTAGTCATTTTTTTTTAATAATGGACTGTTGTAGACAATTTTGGACAATTGCATAAATGTAAAAAGATGGGCCTGCTATAGAATATCATTTTTAAAAGACTACTTATTCCCTTCTCATACCTTCTTCACAATTGTCTTCCATGCATGAATTGATCATAAGATTAGACATTTAAAGTTGGAAAGGACCTTTCAGGGCATAGAGCCCAACCCTCTCATTTTATCAGTGAGGAAACCGAGGCCCAGTGAGATTAAGTGACTTGCCCACGGTCCCACAACTAGTAAGTATTCAAGGTAGGATTTGAAGACAAGTCTTCTTAACTCTAATTCCAACAAGATTATCTTCATGAAAACTTTTTAGAAATGGGAAAAGTAGGTATATGGATCCAAAGCTTTTTCAGGCACTTAAAAAAAAAAAGTAATAACAAGGTCTACTTTTTTTTTTTTCCATGCTGTTAATAGCCTCCTCTCTCCCCTCCAGCCTGGAATTCCTTTGTGTCTAATCCAAGTGTCATTCCTGTTGTAGCACCCATCCTGGCATGTTCCATCAACTTGCACCACTTCTCAAGGGCTGGGCCCCTGGGGGCTGCTCCTCCCAGTTTCTAGTAAGCATTCTGTGGGTCTAATGAATCATCCCCTAACCAGTGAGCTTTCCTTTAACTGTCAGCCAGTAAACCACAATTGGTTCAAACCAAAGGCGTTTACATGGATGAACATCTCTGCTTCAAAACATAATGACTATTGGGGCTCCGGGAAAAATTTTCAAAAAATAATACCCTTCTTCCCACAGGAAGAGTGATTTTTCTCTTGAAGTTTCTCCTTTAACTTATGCCTTTTGGCTGGACTTCTTCCAGAAGGGCTAAGTTCAGCCTTTAAAAGGTCATCATAATCATGGCCAGTCTTTGTCTGGCCAAAGACCTGGGTCCCCTTCCAATTTACTAGTAAGGCTGATAGAGTGTAGTAGGCACTTCAGCAAGGAAAAAAAAAAAACAAAAACAAAAACAAAACAATTTTTTCACTGTTTGTAAAGGAATGATAAAGTGTTAACATATCTTTAGCATATTAATATCTGATTAGTATATTAATAACTGATTATTTCTGTTCTCAGTACCTTTCTTTCTGTGATTACTTGGGGAAAGGGTAATCAATTGGTCAGAAACCACCCCACGCCCTCTAACCACCACTATCCACATACCATGATTGCTTAAAAATTCATTCAAATCAGTATGACTTTATAGTATAGTGGAGTGTATTTGATCAATAACATGTCTAATACCAGAACAAAATCAGAGTTATCATTTATTATGAATTAAGATTAGGTAGTATGATGAAAAGGATAGAGTGTTAGTTGTTTTAGTAATGAAGACCTAGGTTTAAAATTCCCCAGCAACATATATTAGTTGTTCATACCCCTGGACAAGTATAATAAGCTCTAATTGGCCCCATTTGTTGTTGTCCAGGCATGTTCTGTCCCATCTCCATCATGTCCCTATCCCTAGCTTATTACACTAGAGACTTTGGGAAACTTTCCCTGAGGTGAGATCCAGGACTCACTTTCTTGTTTGAGCTTGGTTAATTCACTCCCAGTGGAACAGCTGTTTTATTCTGTACTGTCTGGTATATATACCTTCTGATTACTGTTTTGCTATCAACTTGGGGAAAAAATGGGTTTCTTTGCAACTAGCTATGTGTGTTCATTACTGGTATCTGGTGGGAAGGAAGTGAGGCCTTGGACATAAAACTTAAGTCCTTTTTTCTCCCAATTATTGAACAGTGATTAAAAGTTTAGATTGAACCTGAAAGACACATCCCCCTACACTAATAATATAATTCTAGATAGATATAATTCTAGCCTTCAACTCCCTCACTCTGACGAGAGCAGAATGGCGAAACTAATGTCCTCAACCTTCTGATTCCTCTCCTGACGAAAGGGTAGGTGGAAAGAAAAGCCTAGAGATGTCTATTCTGTCTCCCTTTGAGCCACACAAGGATACCCCACTGTTTATGTGAGGGAAAGCCCTCACTACGTAATAATCATGTAAGATCCCTTGAAATATGTGCCAGAGTTTACTTTGCCTGATGACCCTCTGATTATTAAAAACAAAGGAAACTTTAGTAATTATAACTTTGAATGTGAATGGGATGTTTATAGCAGCTCTTTCTCTGGTGAAAAAGAACTTCAAATTGCAGGGGTCAACATCAGTTGGGGAGTGGCTGAACAAGTTGTTGTGTATGGCTGTGATGGGATACAACTGTGCTATAAGAAATGATGAACTAGATCTTAGAAAAGCATGGAAAGACTTGCACAAAATGGTGAAGAGCAAAGAACCAAAAGAACATTTCATATAGTAACAGCAATATTGTTTTAAGAACGACTTTGATCAAATAAGTTATTTTGTCTGCTATAAATACCCAAACTAACTATAAAGTACATATAAAGAAAGACACTATCTGCATCCAGAGAAAGAATTGATAAATAGAATTACATATAGGATGATTTTATGCACACATACACATATTTATATACCTCTTTGTGCCTAATGGTAGGCATCTCTAGAGTGAGGTGGGGGGTGTACAAAGGGGTAGGGAAGAAAAAAATTTACATGATAACTTCTTTGTATATTTGGAGGGAATAGCAAGTTGTACATGGTAGATTTGCAGGTTCATGTGTAATCATATTTTTATTGTACTATGTTATGAAAATGCTTGTTTTGTTCTGTAAATTGAAAATAAAATAAATTTTTAAAATAGGTATAAAACAAGGAGGTATGATATGCTCATCACTCCACTCTGCATCTGCTGCTCTACCTGGTTTCAACTCCGCAGGTCAAGATTCCCCTCTCATCACATCTAATCTCAACACCAGGTTGCCAAGTCAAGCCTTGATTGACATTCTCTTTCATCCTCCTCTAATTGGAGGGATGGAAGATGGAGTACCAAACTCCTTTCAATGTCCTCCTTTATGGAGGGCAGAAGCTAGACTTTTGATTCACTCCACTCTGCCTCTGTTACTCTGCTTGGGTTTAAGCTTCACAGAACAAGATCCTCCCTGAGTAACCCCTGGCCTTGCTCCTCCTTTTCCTGCCTTCTTTTGTGTGTCATCTCCCCCCCATTAGATTGTAAGCTTCTCTAGGGCAGAGGCTATATTTTTTTATTAATTTTATCCCCATCAGTTAGCACAGTGCTTGGCACATAATAGATGCTGTTAGGGTGAATGTCTCACAGTCTCATGAGAGCTCTGTTGAGGGAACTTTCCCATGGGAGTTCTAGCTTCTATCAGTAGAAGCTGAGGGTCACAACATAGTTGCGTGGCAAAAATAAGGAAGTCTCCCAGGACCTCTCCTTTGCTGACATGCAGCTCCCACGGTTGGTTTGGCTCTCCTCTCAATGGGAGATGAGTCCTGACATGAGCTCCAGCAGACCTGATGATTGGCTATCACAGGGGGATCACGCTTTGAACATGCATCACTAGGGCCATAAAAGACAGCTAACTGCACTCAATAAACGGAGCTTCTGCCACCTTGCTGTCTCCCGCCTCATCCATGTGTCTCAGGGTTACAGAGCATTGAGCTGGTCTCATGCTCATCACTGCAGTGGCCGCGTCAACTGGCGCCCAACATAGAGCAGATTCGATGACGGCCTGACACCCCACGAGCGGAGTCTAAAAACTCTATGAATAGCGCATCAGCAAGCTTCGAGCTTTCAGCCCGACGGAATCGGGTCTCCGAGACGTTTCCTGTCTTTGGGGGGCAGAGAAGGTAAAGGTTTCGCTTTACATAATGGGGCAAAATATAGGGCTTCTCCTTCCCACAGATGAGGAGAATTACGCCAGAGCTTTATATAAGGTAGCAAAGAATGAGGGAATAACGATACACCTAAAAGATCTTAGAAAACAAGCTCTGACGAATCAAAAGCAAACAGAAGCCCGGAATTTTCCAGTCTGTACTCAGACAGGTTCCTCCCTCCCCTCTCCCTCTGCGAGCAGACCTTGCTCTCCTAAACTAAGAGAAGGTACCGCAGACCTCCCTCCCTGGCCACCCCCAGGACACTATTCAAACTTGTATCCCAACTTGGGGGAGTTAGGAGACACTTTAAAAAACTTGGTAATTACCCCTCCCGAGAAACGAGGATTCCGGGAACAGAATAGTAAGGAATTTCCACCAACAACACCCCCTGCAAGAGCAGATAAGAGATTCTTTGCTGCACCACAAACTTTGGGAAGTGGGTGTGGCCACCTTGGCGCACACACAACAACTTCCAGAGGTGAGGAATCACCATTACAAAAGGGCATTAGAGAAGCAAAAGAAAAGGGTGAGGATGTTAGTGAATGGGATATTGGCCTCTACCCGGTCATCCAAGAACCTGATCCTTTTAACCCAGGACAGGTATGGAGGAGGCATGAAAGTATTCCTTTTACAACCTTACTGCAGCTAAAACAAGCAGTTGCCCAATATGGACCTACTTTACCTTTTGTAATGTATCAATTAGAGGTTATCTCTAACTCTATTTTGTGTCCAAATGATTGGAAGGCAATAGCCCGTGCAGTTCTGACACCTGGAGCTGCTGTCTTTTGGATGGCTGAATTTATAGATCAGTGCCGTATGGTTTCATACCAATTGGCACCTGGACCCCAAGGAAAAGCACTCTTTGAACAGATGAGTGGCACAGGGGATTTTGCTACTACTGCCCAACAGCTAGGATATGCTGAGGAGGGCTATCATAGAATTTCAGTACAAGCTAGAAAAGCTTGGTCTAGGATACCAGAAAAGGGGCAGGCAAAGGAGTCTATGACCACTGCCCAGCAGAAACCTAGTGAGACATTTGTTGACTTTGTGGCTAGAATTCAAGAACTAGTCGCACGAACAATGGGAGAAGTAGAAGGGACTGAAATAGTCATAAAATCACTACTTAGAGAAAACTGTAATGAAGACTGTAAGAAAGCCATGCTAGGTTTGCCTAGGGACGTGACCTTACAGGAAATGACAAGGAGATGTGAAAAGGTAGGGACTCAGTGTTTTCACTTCGAGTTGGTGAATCAATTTTTAGCAGAGCATAAGTCAGGGAAAAAAACAGGGAAAACATGCTATCAATGTGGGAGAGAAGGGCACTTTAAGAAAGACTGCAAGTCAAACAAAAGACACCCTGCCACGCCCTGTCCGAAATGTAAAAAGCTAGGGCATTGGGCTTCTGAATGCAAGTCGGGAAACGGGCGCAGGGGCTCTGCGGGAGCCCCGAATATTCGTCCCATGGGGATGACAGTACAGGAATCAAACCCTCTCACAAACGAATGGGGAAAGAAATACATGACTCTAGCTGCCCAAGAAAAACAATTCGAGTATTGAAACTGAGAAGCTTAGATAATTTTAAACTGCCACCCCATGCTGTCTGAAATGTCCCACTCATGGACCAACAGGAATTGGGGCCAGAATTTTCCTTAATTACCATATCACCCCTGGATCAGCACTACTCACATGCAGTTCCAGTAATTCAAATGTATAAGGGCTCCCTCCCTCACCTCACCTTGATTAACACTAACAATGATGATACCTATATAGAAAGGGGGCAGTGTGTGGCTCAAGCCATCGCCATCACTGCAGAATTCCACACAGAAGATCCTACCATAATAAAAGGCCCACAGACAGGCTGGAGGTCAGGAGCATTTTTTACACAAGCCGTCTCTATGGACCATCCCCTATGTACTATGAGTGTAGAAAAACAGAAATTTACAGAGTTAATTGATACTGGGGCTGATAAATCAGTATTCCCTGCAGACCTACTAGAGCCTTTAAGAATCAAATATAAAGGAGCCTATTTAGTGCACTATATGGATGATATTCTTTGTAGTCATGCCAATTTAGAAGTCCTTGAGCAGATACTCCAAGAAACAGTATCTATTTTGACAAACAAAGGGCTTCAGATAGCACCAGAGAAAGTGCTAAAACAACCTCCCTTTCAATATCTGGGATTTCAGCTTGACTTGGAGGAAGTCTCTTTACAACCTCCTGAACTTAGACAAGACAAGGTACAAACTTTAAATGATTTCCAAAAATTGATAGGAGACATTCAATGGATACGACCAAAGATAGGTATTACTAATGAGGAGATGCAACCCTTATATTCTATCTTAAAAGGGGATCCTCGCTTAAATTCTCCTAGAAAATGGACCCCTGAGGCTGAACAAAGCTTAAAACAAATCATTAGGAAGTTAGGAAATCACACCCATCGGGTATCTCCACAGAAGGAGATTGAAGCCACATTGATAATGGCTCAGCAACATCCACACATTATACGTCACCAAGAAGAAAACATTATAGAATGGTTATACAGCAAAACCAGTAATAAAAGAGTCTTAACTAGTTATCTAGAAGAAGCCTCTATGTTGGCTAAAAAGGCACTTCTTCGCATTTTACATCTTAGTGGACAGAAAGGCACTTTGTGGGTCCCTGTTACAAAAGAAAGACTTGAGACCCTTTTATATTGTGATGACAATTGGACTGTGTTATTGAATCTAGGTAATATTCAAGCAGGACAAAAATACTTCTTTGCAAAATGGTTTAATAACTGGCAATGGATATTTCCCAAGATTGTCAGGAATACACCTGTTGATGGCTATAATGTCTATACTGATGCTACAAAGAAAAGAAAGCTGCTATATATTGTCCTGACTTAGACATTCATACAGTTACACAGACTCCATACACTTCCACTCAAAAGAATGAGCTATATGCTCTTCTATATGCTTGCAGAATACCTCAACCTATTAACATTATTACAGACAGTCATTATGCTGCTGGTGTGCTTTCTCACATCGAAACAGCATATATTAAATCTGAAGCTTCACCAATAACAGAATTGTTTTATGAACTTCAATCATGCATCAGATCAAGACAATATCCTCTGCATGTAATGCATATAAGATCCCATACAGATGGATTAGGTCCCATATTTTCAGGGAATAATATTGTGGATTCTATGCTTATAGGCAATTGTCAAGAAGCACAACAAGGACATGGTAAGTATCATATGTCAGCCAGGTCTCTACGTCGCCTTTATGGCATAACCAGAGAACAAGCCAGAGCTATAGTGACAAGGTGCACTCAATGTGTTCCTTTCAATTCACCATCACTTCGCTCTGGTATCAATCCTAGAGGACTTTTTCCTAATTTTCTATGGCAAATGGATGTTACACATATTCCACCATTGGGGAAACATAAATTCCTCCATGTTATTGTGGATACATTTTCAGGATTTTGTATAGCTACTCCTCAAACAGGAGAAACTGTTAGACATGTTATTAATCACCTTTATCATGCTTTTGCTATAATTGGCCCACCATGTGCGATAAAAACTGATAATGGGCCCGCTTATACTGCCAAACAATTACAAGCCTTTTTTCTAGAGTTTGGCATACAGCATATATGTGGTATTCCTTATAACCCAACTGGTCAAGACATTGTTGAACGAATGAATCAAACCATCAAAACTTTCTTTCAAAAACAAAAAGGGGGAGCTGAGCGGTTATCCCCTCAAAGACAGATTAATAAAATCTTGTATAATATAAATTATTTGAAATTTGATGGTAATGACCTTACCCCTGCTATGAAATTCTTTTTACCTCACAATTCACCTACCTTGACTCATGATGACCCAACAATATACACAGATAAAAAGAAATTGGTCCTGTGGAAAAATCCCAATAATGAATGGGTAGGACCTTTTAGGGTACTAACCTGGGGACCAGGGCATGCTTGTATCTCAACAGGTGAAGGAGCTAAGTGGGTGCCAACGAAAACTCTCAAGATGGTCCCTACTTGGGAGACACCCCAGGAAGAAAAGGAGGAGACCCAGCAAGAGGAAAAGGAGACGAAGGACAATGCAGACCTGTATGAAGTTGCTTCTCCTACTAAGCCTGTCAACACCTGTGGCAGGGAATCAGATCTTACACCGGTGGGCGATCTACATGGACCCCCTGTGGCCTCGAGTAATAGCTTGGGGTGAACAGTTACCTAACCTTGTATTCCAGGGGACCTCATCACTAATGGTGGGGTATGAGTTTGACCTCCCCACACAAACTAATATGACTTCATCGTCAATAAAATACAACTTCACGGGACTGTCCATGAGGCAGCCCGCACCAACAAGGTGGAGGGCTGCATACAACTGCAGAATGTCAGCCTTGCCATGAACATTCCCGGCATGGGGCCACACCAGATTCACCTACTCGGTGGACAGGGGACACCCTGCTCCAATGCCACCTCCCTGCGCGTGGGGGGTCTGGACAAATGTAAGGTGAACAGTGACTCTGGGTCTGGCTGGCCTCATGTGGAGACTTGTGTAGCAGCGCACCGCCTTTGCATGAACTTAAATGGGACTGTTGTTCAATCATGGCATGATACTTACACATGACAATTCTACTTATAACTGGACAGTAATCAGAAACCACTTGAATGGTCTATTCTTAAACAATACAATAGAATCTGACATTGAAACTTTATACAGCTTAGCCTCTGAAATAAAAAAGGCTTCTGAACAGGACTTGGATCCTGACAAAACAGCAGAGAAAATCATACATTGGTTTGATAATGCCTCCAATTGGTGGGGATCATTTGAGTATTGGATTATATTGATTGTTGTAGTGTGCTTACTTTTATGCTGCTTGCCTATTATAGCCGGATGACTCTTGAAAGTAATGATCTCCACATTCAAAAATGTTATGTCTCAGCTACAAGTGCTGAAGGACACACTCACAACGACGCCTTCTTTAAAACAAAAAGGGGGAATTGTTAGGGTGAATGTCTCACAGTCTCATGAGAGCTCTGTTGAGGGAACTTTCCCATGGGAGTTCTAGCTTCTATCAGTAGAAGCTGAGGGTCACAACATAGTTGCGTGGCAAAAATAAGGAAGTCTCCCAGGACCTCTCCTTTGCTGACATGCAGCTCCCACGGTTGGTTTGGCTCTCCTCTCAATGGGAGATGAGTCCTGACATGAGCTCCAGCAGACCTGATGATTGGCTATCACAGGGGGATCACGCTTTGAACATGCATCACTAGGGCCATAAAAGACAGCTAACTGCACTCAATAAACGGAGCTTCTGCCACCTTGCTGTCTCCCGCCTCATCCATGCGTCTCAGGGTTACAGAGCATTGAGCTGGTCTCATGCTCATCACTGCAGCGGCCGCGTCAGATGCTTAATAAATTATCTACTGGATTGGAAAATCATCCTCACTGTTAAGAGAAGGTATGATACAAGACCCAAATGAAAGGGGGATTTCCTATAGATGGTGAGGTCCTACAGATGCTCCTGTCTGAAGCACTCTTAAGATGATAAGATTAAGCCCTGGAACAACGTAGAACCCCATAACTAAGCTCTCTGATAACTCTAAGGAATTTGATCTAAGTATCAATATCAGAAAAATCAGAATGAAAAATATCTATTTCCCAGACTATGACATGCAATTGGATAGACAACTTATAGAATTTATCTAATCACACATATATCTTGGAGAGAAACTATGTGAACAAGGCCCAGATTTGAAGAAGAGGTGGGAAGGTACTGGATTATCTCTGGAAGAGTGCATAATTTTTTCATGGTCCCAATATTCTCCCTAAATCTGAAACCTATAGATTTTTATTATCATTTTTTATTAAATTGTATTTAAAAAAAAATAACAAACATTATCTCTACCTTCTATCTCTCCCACCCCACTGGAAAAAAGAAAAACAAAAATAAAGTGTGCAATTGTTCCTAATCAAGCAAAACAAATTCCCTCATTGGTCTTATTCTTATTTTTTATACCAAAATTTTTATATTGATGTTGTATGTGTGACTTCAAGCAATGGAATGCTCCAGTCTCTGAAGACATGAGGTTGAGGGTTACTCCTAGGGCAATGAATAGTTTATATTACATTAAAAATGAGGACTTCTTCAATAAATATTGCTAGAAAAGATATGTGTGGCTGGGGGGAGATAGATTTTTGCATTGAGAGATAACTCAATCATGGTTGAGGAAGTTTCTTCATCTCCTATGGCTTTCTCACACAGGAACATTCCTCTATCCCTGCAGACTGTTTCCCTCACTTGTGGATTTGTTTCAGAACCACCATTTTGAGGAAAGGCTAACCACCCTACATTTGCTTGTAAGCTTGACCTTTGCCTCTCCACTGTATGCTGCTATGCTCCTCACCTGGGCACCTTCCCTCCTCAGCTGCCTTTTATATGATGTCTTCCCCCAGTAGAATGTAAGGAGCTTGAGGGCAGGAGCTGTCTTTCATGCTTGTTTCCCTAATACTTAATGTTCTGCCTAGCATACAGTAAAAGTTTAATAAATACTTGTTGATCTTATAACTCATAGGGAGCCCAAGAGCTCTTTGGTATGTACATTATAGCCAGAGAAATAGAGTAGATACATAGAGGCCCAGATCTAGAATTGGTAGGGACCTCAAAATCCATCTAGTCCAGAACATTCATTTAACCAGTGAAGAAACTGAACTCCAGAGAGTTCAAGTGATTTTCCCAAGGTTACAGTGGTAGTAAGTATCAAAAGCAGAATTTTCACCCAGATCCCTTGACTCCAGAGCTAGTACTCTTTCTATTGTACCATGCTACATCCACACTGTTCCATCATCCTGGTGTATTTAGAGGATAAGAATCCCATAGGATTAGCAGGCCTTGATGGCTGACCTCACTGGAGAAAAAAAAAATAGATTTTGTTGTTGTTCAATCATGTTTGACTCTTCCTGACCTCAGATGGAGTATTCTTGGAATTTACTACAGTGGTTTGCCATTTCCTTCTCTTGCTTATTTTACAGATGAGGACACTGAGGCAAACAGGATTAAATGACTTGCCCAAGGTCACACAGCTAGAAAGTGTCTGGGGCTGAATTTGCACTAAGGGTGTCCAGACTCCAGGGTCCCTGTTCTGTTCACTGTGCTGCCTAGCTGCCCTTCCCCCGCCAAAAAAATAGATAACATTGAAGGATTGCAGTAGTGGAGTTAGTTCTGAAGATCACTCTAAGACTTCCAGCAAGGAGTATCCACCTCCACCTCCTCTAAGTTCTTAGAATGTTTCAAGAGTAATCAATTAGTAACTCATTTCTCCATTCTCTTATTTTAACATTGCCCTCTCCTTCCACTTTCCTAAATATTAGGAAGATTCTCCCACCAACTTAAAGGCAAATGAAATATGTCAAAAGAGAACAAATGCAGTGAGATCCCTGCCCAAAAATAACAACCTGGAGAACAGAAGCAATGTCCAAGGAGCTTTTTCCCTGACTTCTGAACCATTCTTGCCAGACTGTCTCTCAAACATGAAATGGTTGATGCTCTATTTCCCAAAATTCAATGGGATTTAAGAGAATTGTGATGCTGAGTAAAAGAATACCATTTTCCTGTCTAAATCAAGACAAATAAGTCATACCCCTCTGGGGAACAGGGTGAATTGTGAGGAACTCTGACCCTGAACAAAATTCCTTATGCATCTCTGGTTGGGCAAAAACTCAGAAGGAGGCAATGTGGTGCAATGGAAGGAACTCTGAATTTGGAGTCACAGATTCTCAGTTCAAATCTCAACTCTGTATAAATTTGTGGCCTTGGGCAGATCACTTCGTCTCTCTAGGCTTTGATTTCCTCAGCAATAAAAAGAAAGTATTGGACTAAATGACCTCTACCCTTAATAGCTTTATGATCTATGATCCAATGAAATTTGAAATGTGCCTGGGAAATCTAACCTGTAGTCAGACAAAGCTGTTGATCCCACTGTGCTCCCATCTCCTGGTACTAACTGTGACTCTGATTTATTCTGAGACTGGCATACAGTCCCTTCTCTCTGTCAACAGCCTTCACCTATATATTGAAATGATTGAAAATAGATACAAATCATCTTCTTCTCCACAAAAGTTAACGTATCTGTAACTGAGTTGCTGTGAAATCTGAAAAGAATGCAGAATACAACATTGTGTCCTCAGAGCTCAGTAATGACAGTGACAGGTACCATTTGGCACCACACAGATAGCAGTAGCCATCCAACAGGGCTATAATTGGACTCAAAGAGGCATCAGCAACCTGGAATCAATATGGGTCTCTTTAAAGAATTGAAACTCATTATGTATTTTCTATGCTCATTACTGATTAGAACTCCCAGCACTGTCAAAATGAGCAGTAACAGATCCTGAAAGATTGCCTCATGCAGGAGAGGCAGCCCAGGATAATGGTCAGTGTAAGAGCCAAGGATTCAGGAAGTGATAATTCTAGTCTGGGTCTTGATTGATAATCACCTAGTGAAGGCTGTCTATCTACTGAGCAGCTCTACTTCTATGCCATTAAAGCATGAAAACCATATTTCTTCTGTCTTGGGAGGTTAATAATGGGATGTCTCCAGGACTATTTATGTTATTCAAGGAAAAGTTTTACTGAAAAAAGTACTTTATTTCAATGTAGCATATGTGCTTGACAGATTTCTAATGTGGACCTGACATAAAAACAACCTAATTTCCTGGGAGGTCTTTTGACAAAGTTATGCATCCCAAAGTTAGAAAACAAGATCCCAAAGCATTCACATTGTGATTACTGGAAATGAAAATGACCCTAGTTCTTGAGGTGAAATGCTACCATTTGGGAAATATTGGAGGCTATCTGGGGGAAATAAAGAAAATGCATCTTTTTAGGCACTTGAGAAATCATGAGTCTATATGCATAGCATGACAGAAGGGTCAAAAATCATTGAAAGAGTGAACAAAAGAATAGGGTTCCATCTGCAAAAACAAAACAAACAAACAAAAAACACTTTAAATGTATGGAAATGCAGTATTTACATCATTTAGCCATGATATGATTTAATTGAAAGGTGGTACAGTGTAAGAGAGGTAGCCATAGAGTCAGGAAGACAAGGGCTCAACTCTTGTGTTAGAGAGGCAGTAAATAGTAGAACAGACTTATGTTAGTTCTCACCTCTAACACTTACTAGATATCATACTTAACCTCTCTAGTCCCTAGTTTCTTCATCTGTAAATGAAGGGGTTGGACTGTATAGGTTATAGACCATCCTGGAGGAAGCCTTCAGCTCTAAATCTATGATATTATGATGTTAGGCAGTTCACTTTAAACCATTAGTGCCCAGATAATTTTATGAGACTGTGTTGCAGAATAGAGATTGACATTGGTGGATTTTCCTCCTTACTTGGCATTCTCTACCCTAGTGAAATCACAGGTCGATACCATCTTCCCATGATATAACGTTGGGCATCTTGGAGATGGACATCATTATACCAGTCAGGCACCATGGAAAATACCAATATGTATAATGTAGAATCTCTTGGGACAGCTAGGTGGCACAGTGGATAGAGCACCAGCTCTGGAGTCAGGAGGGCCTGAGTTCAAATGTGACCTCAGATACTTGACATTTACTAGCTGTGTTGACTCTGGGCAAGTCACTTAACCCCAATTGCCTCCAAAAAAAATAATCTTTTTTGCAAAGGGAAATGGGTATAAATCTTCTTCTGATCCCCAAGTCCCTTATCTATTATAAGGAGGACACAGTTGAGACTATGTGTCCTTTACTTACTATAGTATCCATAAGACACACAAAGGGTGAAAAGTTACGCCTGACCTCAGCACAATTGACAAGAAATAAGTCCTGAATGTTGTAGCAGGGGAAATTAAAGATACAAATGTATATCTCCATGGGATGCTGCAGTTTCCAAAATCCTGAGATGCAGACATCTGGATAGGCATGTGAAACTGGATGCCTATAGAGACCTGACTATTAATGCCTTCATTCATTAACCAGCTCAGAAAATAAAATGTTATTATTCAGATGACCTCATCTTCAATAATTCTTGGTTTTCAAAAAAGCCAAATCCAGAGACTTTCCTCCTGAGGATGACCAATGATGTGCATTGATAGAGGGAATTTCCTCATCCAGGAATTCTTAATATCAATGACAACAGGTCCAGTTCCTAGATTTTGTTTTTGTTTTTCTGGTAGGGGGGAGAGGTATTATAGACTTACATATGTGTCTATTGTCACCCTCAATAGAATGTAAGTTCTTCAAAGACAGGGACTGTTTCATTTTTCTCTTAGAAACCCCAGCACTTAGCATAGTGCCTGGCAAACAGTAGGCTTTTAAGAAATTCTTAGTAATTGATTGACTGATCATATGAGATAAGGTATATATACCTTTTTGCAAACCTTATAGGAGCAATTTGCAATTTAAATTTGCTCTTTTAGGGCTTACATTTAGTCCTCATGGAACTCAGGATCAAAGTGTTTAAGAAAGACGCAAGGATTCAGTCTTTAAACTGTACTTTGGATATAGATTTATTTTTTTTTATAATCTGAAAACTTACATTCTGTATTCCTTGCAGTGAAAATTGGTCATTGACTGCCAAGAAGCTCTTGCGTGTGTATCAGTGGGCATGTAGATGTTCACTGGTTGCTATTGCTTTTTGTCCTAAATGAATTACTGCTATGAGGAGCCATTGACCATGATTTACATGAAGAGATAAACATTTAAAATCAAGTGTCTCAATAGCTTATGGCATTCTCTCTAATTAAGAGGTTGAGACTAAGATCATGCCTTGTCCAGAGGCAAAATTTTACTTAACTCTAAATAGTCTGATAAAGTGAGATCCTTCCTTTATAGGGAAGAACATGGTAGCACCTCTCTAAAGGCAGTGCTGAATAGAAAATAGCCATATTAAACATTGTGCTGCTTGTTTCTCCTGATAGTATTATTTTGGAACCTTCTTGGTATTGCAGCAAAAAGGAAACTGGATATTATCTGAAGGTTTGTTTCCATAACTGATTCCTCATTCACAGGGTGGCTTTGGGCAAGTCACTTAGAACTTCCCTCAGGTTCTATTTCTTTATTTTTGACACCAGATCTACTAATCTAAAGGGTTAGTTATAGTGATGATCAAATAAGATATATAAAGCAATTTCTAAGCACAAAACTCCATAATGATCGATAAGAACTATTAGTATTGTAGAGCACAAAGGTTGATAGGGTTGTTGTCACTGATCTGCTAATATAAATTGCAAATGGTGGGTTAAGGCAAAACGTTATTCTTAAACAGAATCTCCTAATTCTTAAACTAACTTCTGATAACCCAGTTGTAAGCTTTGGAAGGAAGAAAAATATAAACAGCAATAGATGCCTTAACTAGGATGGGGCTACAGGTCTTTGTCCCAAGGCTCTAATATGGGGGTAGAAAATGTGCACTTCTTCTACATAGTGTTTCTCCATTCAAGGAAGGGTAGAAGATCAAGAATCTAGGTTGTTATTGGTCAGTCCTGTGTAAGGAGTACAAAAGAATTAAACATTTTAGAGAGATATTGCTCCTTCAGTCCAAGTTCAGGCCCAGGAAAATTGGTAATAAAGCTACTTAGTAGAAAGGAGATAATTGGTGATCTAGCTACATCCCCCCCCCCAGGACCATGTTCTACCCAAAAACACATGGCCCTTTGGGGACCCACAGCACAGCTTAGTCTGAGAGAGGACAACAATTGCTGGGCACCCCAGGGATAAATAGTTGTTTATGAAGTGGAACACACAACCGAGATTCATTGAAAGAGTGGGGATAGTTTAGAAGCCTAACTCTTTTGACCAGGCTGTGTGGTATGGCAGAAAAAAAGACTGGCTTTGAAATCAAAATACCTGGGTTCAAATCTTCCCTCTGCTATTTGCTACATGTATGACTGGGCGTGTCTGTGAATTTCCATGGACCTTGCTTTCTCATCTACAGAATGAGGGAGTAGGATTAATTGACCTATGAGAGTCCTTCCAGTTCTAGTTCTATGATCTTATATCATAGGCCATGGGTTCAGGAGGGAAAAGGGATTTCTTAGATGGAGGATTTCTTTAATACAGAAGTTTCTTCAGAGCTCTGTCAATAGCTCTTGTCTTGGCCAAGAGGGAATGTTCCATGGCTCTTGGCCTGCTCGGAGCAGGAGCTAGGCTACTTCAAGGAGGGGCCCCACTTCTCTGAATTATTCAATCCATTGAAAGGAATAGGTATCAGTCACTCCTAAGACAAATAGTGGGCTGCAAGGCAGTAGCCCAAACCAAGGGCTTCCTCTATATTTACTCCAGAATTCCTCCAGACAGCTCTGCAACTGTACAAAGGAAGCTGGCATCAAAAGGTAACACAATGCGTAGCAAATACGAGGGACAATGTAGGCCTCTCTAGGTTAAAGCACACAGACTTCAGTTCTTTTATCAGTTGGTCAACTGCAACAGTCTAAGGGTATGAGAACTCATTACCATTTTTATGCTGCTCTGCCTAATTATTTTGTGCATTTTGGGGGGCTTTCTGTTTGTCTTTGTGGTTTTCATTATTTTCTTTATGATAAGTTTTTGTTTGGGAGAAAATAAACATTGTAGAAAAACAATAAAGCTATTTTAAATTGAAGTAAGTTTTGAACCACATGGGCAGGGTTTAGTATACTCGAGAAGGACATAATAATAGCAGTCTGCTATTCAACCTTCATGGGCAGCTATATGGCAAAGTAGATAGAACGCTATACCTCAAATCAGGCTGAGTTCCAATTCAGCCTCAGACACATTACCTGTATAACCTAAGCAAGTCATTTAACTCTGTTTGTCTTAGTTTCCTCATGCATAACATGAGCTGGAGAAGGAAATTGCAAACTACTCCAGTAACTTTTCCAAGAAAACCCCAAATAGGGTCAGAAAGAGACAGAAATGACTGAAAAATAACAACAACAATTTGTATGTTTTCAAACATTCAACTTAGAGCTTAAGCCCCAGGCAAAATCAGTCCATTTCATGAATTCAGATAATTTTCTTTTCCTCTTCCAATTCCCTACTACTTTTCCTAAACTTCCACTTAAATCTTTTGTGTCCCTTTTCTTAATGTGGATTTTTTTCTACCTCAAGTTTATAAATGGTCTCAAAAATCATTAAACAGGGGAAATCCTGTTGGACCTAAAAAAAATCCCATTGATGCTTCCTTTACTGACTTTTATCTCTCTTGGGGCAGCTAGATGGTACAATGGATGGAGTGCTGGACCTAGAGTCTGGAAGACTCAAAACCCTAAGTTCAAATTTGGCCTCACACACTTGCTAGCTGCGTGACCCTGGGCAAGTCACTTAACCCTGTTTACTTCAGTTTCTTCATCTGTAAAATGTGCTGCAGAACAAACAAAGTCAATGCAACCGAGATTAGAAGGAAAACAGAAAGCTAGGAAACAATTTTTACTGCCAGTGTTTCTGATAAAGGCCTCATTTTTAAAATATATAGAGAAGTGAGTCAAATTTATAAGCATACAAGTCATTCCCCAATTGACAAATGATCAAAGGGTATGTACAGGCAGTTTTTGGATGAAGAAATTAAAGCTATTTATACTCATATAAAATGCTTTAAGTCACTATTGATTAGAGAAATGAAAATTAAAACAACTCTGAGGTACCACCTCATACCTATCAGATTGCTAATATGACAGAAAAGGAAAATGATAAATGTTGGAGAAGAAGTGGAAAAATTGGAACACTAATACATTGTTACTGGAGTTGTGAACCAATCTAACCATTTGGGAGAACAATTTGGAACTATGCCCAAAGAGCCATAAAACTGTGCATACCCTTTGACCCAGCAATACCACTATTAGGACTGCATCCCAAAGAGATCATCAAAAAAGAAAAAGGACACACATGTACAAAAATATTTAAAGCAGCTCTTTTTGTGGTGTCCAAGAATTGGAAATTGGGGGGTACCCATCCATGGGGAATAGCTGAACAAGTTATGGTATATGAATGTAATGGAATACTACTGTGCTGTAAAAAATGAGCAGGAGAACATCAGAAAAACCTGAAAAGACTTATATGAACTGATACTGACTGAAGTGAGCAGAACCAGGAGAACATTGTACAAAACAACAGCAACATTGTGCGATGATCAACTTTGAGGGACTTAACTCTTCTCAGTAATACAATGATCTTAGACAATTCCAAAAGATTCATGATGAAACATGCTATCTACATCCAGAGAAAGAATTATGGAGTCTGGATGCAGATCAAAGCACAGTATTTTCACTTTTTCTGTTTTTTTTTTCTCGTGGTTTTTCCCTCTTGTCCTGATTCTTCTTTCACAACAAGACTAATGTGGTAATATGTTTAATATGATTGTACATGTATAACTTATATCAGATTGCTTGCTTTCTTATAGAAGGAGGAGAAAAGGGAGGGAGGGAGAAAAAAATTGGAACTCAAAATCTTATAAAAGTGAATGTTGAATACTATCTTTACATGTAATTGAAAAAATAAAATACTATTAAGTGGGGGAAAATGTGCTGCAGAACAAAATGGCAAACCACTCTAGTATCTCTGCCAAGAAAACCCCAAATGGGATCATGAAGAGTTGGCCATGGCTGAAAATGAATGAACACGAAAAATGGCACACATTACCAGAGAGAATATTCATCTCTGGACTTTGTAATACTGTGATGGATATAAACTGACTAGCAGAAACCAATGCCCATTTCAGATGTTTAAGCTCTTCATAGAAGATCCTAGAGCCCTGTCTATTATATGAATGTATGTGTTATTGTGAGTGTATTTTTTGTTGTTGTTGTTTTTATCTTCATTCCATAATAAGGCATCCTGGGCCATCTTCAGTCATCTTCACTTATGTTTTCCCACTGGATTCTGATGACTCTGAAGGAGAGAGTGAGTCTGATGACTTCATAGCTCTGCTCAATTAAATTCAATTCACTTGCAAGTCAAGACATCACTCTTCTGATATCTTTCGTCCTTTTGGAGAACAAAGGATGAATAACAAACAAATTGGAGTCATAACTAGCATAAGATTGAATGAGGCTTTGTCCCAGGTTGCCAGCATCAAAGAGGGTACATTTTCTCCTCATGTTAATCACAATTTCAGTGTCTTGTCCCACAATTCCCACTTCCCTACACCATTTTGCAGGAACAACCACTCAAGGATCAGCTAGTAAACATTCAATTAGTGTTTATTATTGCCAGACACTGTGCTAAGTGTTGGAATAACAAAAAAAAAAAATCCTTGTTCTCAAGGAGTTCACATATCTTTGGAGAAACAATATGCAAACAAGTTACCTATGGGATAAATTGTTAGTAAATTAGTTAGTTAGTGGGAAGGCACTAACATTAAAAGAGGTCTGAAAAGTCTTCTTGTAAAAGATGAGATTTTATCTGGGACTTGAAGAAAGTCAGGTAAGCTAGGAGGCAGAAATGAGAAGGGAGAGAATTATAGGAATGGGGGACAGCCAGTGAAAATGCAGCCCCAATTAGGCTGTCCACCCTTTGTTTTACTAGTCCTTAACCTTGTTATCTCCAGGTCAATCTGTCTTCTGTGTCATCACATCCAAATCAAATTTTCATCTGAGATGATATAATTTCCTGGTAGATCTATAAAAAAGAATTATAATAATTTAGAACCCTAGATAAAATCAGACATTACTCCCACTGTTCATGTCATTATTCAGGGGTCACCCAACTGTTTAAACATCCATCTCCCTCTTGATGCAAACTTATTATTTCAATATTTTAGTGGCCTATGATTTCCTTGGTGTGGACCACCAATACAGAGCACAATTTTTCTTTCATTAAAAGGTCTTCAAGAGTTTTTGTGGCAAGCAAATTCAAGACCCTGAGGCTGATCTGCTGTTGAGCTCCACTAAATCTTACTTGGCTGGTCCTTGGATGACAAACACACAGTCAATCATCAGGCTTGTGTAAGTTTCTTAAGTAAGCAGACTATCTCAGTGGCTTTAATAACAGCCTGGGGAGGAAAGGCTGGAGAATTTCTGATTTGCAAGATATTCCTGACTAACTGTGTGCCTTTGGGCAAATCACTCTTAATCTTTGTGTGCCTGAGTTTTCTCTTCCCCAAGCAATAGTAATCTACATAGCAGGGCTGCTCTGAAAAATAACGAAGACAAGTAAATACAAAATTCATGTCAAAGTTTTTTGTGACAGGAGTTTTACTTAATCCTGCTATCCCCTGTGCACCATGTACTACTGCCGAATATTCTCAAGTGCGGAGAAGAACTTTCTCCCTGGGCTCTCCACAAGGTTTCAGGGGACACAGTCTTGGCTCATCACTGACTCTTAAAAGCTCCTGGCTATGACACATCTCTGTGTACCTCTCACAGATTCATCAAGAAGTGATTAAGTGAGCTTTTATGACATCAGACAATGTTTAGTTAGCTAAGCGTCCCTGGACCTAGAAACAGGAAGACTTGAGTTCAAATGTGGCCCCAGATATTTACTAGCTCAGTGACTCTTGGCAAGTGACTTATCCTCTGTCTGCCTCAGTTTTCTCAATTATAAAAAGAAGATAATAGTACCTACTGTACAGATTTGGTGATCAAATGAGATAATTATAAAATAATTACTATAAGGCCTGGCACACAGTGGGCACTTAATAAATGCTTGTTTCATTCCCCTTTTAAATAAACCTTAAATATAGGTCATGCCCTTTAAATGATGTATTTTTGAAATGGAATATATATATATATATATACACACACATATATATATATATATATATATAATTTAAATATGACTGGGGGATGGGACTGCTCTCACCATGAGCCACTATGAAACTGAAAGCATGTGTGGAGTGAAATGGATGAGGGGCCAATGAACCCAATCCTTAACGGCAGGTGTGAAGTGTTCAGCTGATATATTCCCACATGGCCTTTGGAGAATGTGTACATATTCTATCGCTCATTCCCAGCTGCTAACCAGCTAGTGAAGAGGAGCCTCTTTGATTGGCTGTTTAGCCAGAACTGGGAGTACATTCAAATGACATTAGTCATCTGGAGCCTTGGCCTTTTCTTTGTTTGATTTCCTGCCTGGAGGCATTCCAGTGAGAAAAGGCAGAAAATGATATAAGGAAAGAGGTCCCAAACCCTCCCTACCAGAGACTGAGGTGTACATGTGTCCCGGAATATGGGTTTTGATTCTTTACCTTGGCGTTTTGTTCTCTCACTTTAGATTAAGGAGGTCTGGAGGCTATAACCTCATGAGTTTCAAAATACCAGCAAAGCGAGACATCTGAGATCCATGAGTGCAGACCATACCTAGTTTTGTAGCCAGTCTGACTCTGAGGCCCCAAGGAACAAGAAGGACCATTGGGATCCAGCTCTGCAGTAGTTAAGATAAAGACTCATCTAGCACTGATGTGACATTTGGACATGAAGTTGGCTAGATAAATGATGTATAAAAATTATGTTGAATGCCCACTCTCTCAAGACACCAATGCAGTATAGGAAATGGTAGCCCAAGGTGTTGAAGGGGAATGTTTTTACTGCTATGCTTGTATTTTAAAGGTCCATATTTCTTTGATTGCTTAATTTGTTAGCTGGAACTGAGGTGCTAGTCACTGGTGGCTAACAGTTAGGAGATCAGAATGGGAGCTCAAGCTGATGGCATTACAGAGATACTCTCAGCCTCTCAGGAGTATGTTCTGGAAGAGTGAGGCCAAACTACTTGTTACATTCCCCACCCCAGCACATCAAACACACACCCACACACACACACACACACACACACACACACACACACACACTTTACATATATACACATATGCATATACAAGTATGTGTTACATGTATGTGTATATATGCACATACATATAAATATATATCACATATATTACATTTATAACAGATACATGCATGTATGTGTTCACATGTATCTGTGTATTTGTTTATATTTCAGTGCTTTTGTTATTGTTGTTTTGAGTGTATACGACCAAAATAATGCTCATTATTGGCCATATGTAAGTTCTATAAAAGCTAGATTGGAGAAGAACAGTAAATACATCCTATATATTATATTGTAAGCCCCTTCAGGGCAGGGGTTATCTTTCCTTTTATTATTTGTATCCTTAGTGCTTAGCACAGTTTCTAGCACATAGAAGGTGCTTACTAAATGTTTATTTTATAGTATTGTATATATTTGGATCAATATAGATAATGTATTTGTAAGAGAATATCCAGGTTTGCCATATTCTTCTATCCACCAAATGGATCATTACAACATAGAAAACTGTGCAGAGAGTTGTTTTGTTAATTTAAGGGGAAAGATGTATTTTTCCTTTTTCTTCTTTCTGTCTCTATTCTTCCAGCTATTGGTTTATGCTATCATCCTGACCTACAAGTCAGAAGATACAGCTGAATATTATTTAAGGCTAAAAGACAGTAATTTGTAAGCTGAGCACATTGAATTCATAGGCTCTGCTGCCTCCTCTCAAGAGCTCAGCTGTTTAAGAAGCTGCAGCTTAAATCCCCAACTAGGCATCTCAAGGCCACTAACCAGCCCTGATTGCCAGTACAAAGGCTTAAGGATCAAAGCTTTAAGCCTTAGAATGGTGATAAAGGATAAAGAAAACCTAAAGGACTTAGCACTGGTGAAGTTCAAGAATATTTGTAAAAGTTTAGCCACGTCTGACCTTCCAGACCTCGTTATTTTTTTTTCCTATCATTATCTTTCACACTAGTCAATACAGGGAAAAGGGCTTCATGAGAATATAGCAAAGCTTGCTTCTGACCTAGATTGTATTAACTTACTCATTTGCTACAAGGGCTTTGTCAATTTTAGACCACCAAGTGTTTGCCCTTTTTTTTCTTCTCACTTAACATCTGTTGTCCACTGTCTGATCCATCTCCCTTTGGGACACACAGGCAATTGATGCACAACTTGTAGAAGGTCAAATTGTTTCCAGGAGCCTTTGCTAATCAAGGATTTGCTTTCAAATGTCCTCTCCCTGCCCCTCCCCCAACCCAGGTTAGATTTTAGTTATAATTGATCAGATATTTTAAAATCCTATAGTTCTTTAAAAAAAAATATTGCCCCTGAATGACAACTCTGTATCCATTTTGAACCTGGCTCAAGTCAAAATTTTTCCTTTCATTGTTTGTTTATTTGTTTTTTAGTATTATATTTTTATTTTTACCCAGCTACATTTGAAAATAATTTTTAATATATTTTTTAAAACTTTGAGTTTTAAATTCTCTTCCTTCCTCTCTCCCAATCCCCCCCTCATTTTTTTTTGTGAGACAGCTGGGGTTAAGTGACTTGCCCAGAGTCACACAGCTAGCAAGTGTTATGTGTCTAAGGTCATATTTGAACTCAGGTCTTCCTGACTTCAGGGCTAGTGCTCTATCCACTGCACCACCTAGCTGCCCCTCAACCTCCCGTCATTGAGAAGGTAAGCAGTTCAATATAGATTATACATGTGTGATGCAAAACATATCTATAATAGTCATGGTGTGAAAGAAAACATACACCAAAAAAACTCAAGAAAAATAAGGTTAAAAAAAAGTATGCTTCAATGTGTATTCAGACACCATCAGTTCTTCCTCTGGGGATGTATAGCATTTTTCATCGTAAGTCCTTTGGAGTTGTCTTGAATCATTGTACTGCTGAGAAGAGCTAAGTCATTCATGGCTAATCATCGCACACTACTGCTGTTACTTTGTACACAGTACATGTCACTTTGCCTCAGCTTCTATAAATCTTTCCAGGTTTTTCTGAGAGCATCCTGCTCTTCATTTCTTATAGCACAATAATATTCCACCATAATCACATAATACTGTTTATCAGTCATTCCCCAACTGATGGGCATCCTCTCAATTTCCAATTCTTTGCCCCCACAAATGAACTGCTAGGTCCTTTTCTTTTTTCTTTTTTTTTTCTCTTTTGGGATACAGACCTAATAGTGGTATTTCTAGGTCAAAGAGTATGTATGGTTTTGTAGTCCTTTGGTCATAGTTACAAATTTCTCTATAGAATGGTTGAATCAATTCACAACTCTACCAACAATGCATTTTCTCACATCCCCTTCAACATTTATTATTTGCCTTTTCTGTCCTATTAGCCAATATACTGGCATGAGGTAGTACCTCAGGATTGTTTTAATTCACATTTCTCTAATCAATAATGAGTTGAGTATTTTTTCATATGGCTATAAATAGCTTTGATTACTTCATCTGAAAACTGATTATATCTTTTGATCATTTATTCAATTGGGGAATGGCTCTTATTTTTACAAATTTTTTATAAATTTGACTCAGTTCTCTACAGGTTTGAGAAATGAGACCTTTATTAGAGAAACTTGAGTCAAAATTATTTTCATACTTACTATTGCTAACTGTATTCCCCTCTATTCCATCCTCCCTACCCCATTTATTCTATTCTCTCTCTCCTTTCATCCTGTCCCCCCTCAAAAGTGTTTTGCTTCTGACTATCCCCTCCCCCAATCTGCCCTTCTTCTAACACCCACACCCCTTTTTATGCCTTTCACCTCATACTTGCCTTAGGGCAAGATAGATTTCTATGCCCAATTGAATGTGTATATTATTCCCTCTTTGAGCCAATTCTGATGGGAGTATGGTTCACTTACTCCCTCTCACCTCCCCCTCTCTCCTCCACTGTAAAAGTTTTTTCTTGTCTCTTTTATGTGAGATAATTTACCCCATTCTATCTCTCCCTTTCTCTTTTCCCCCGTACATTCTCCCTCACCTCTTAATTTTATTTTTTAGATATCATCCCTTTATATTCAACTCACACTGTGCCCTCTGTCTATATATACTCCTTCTAACTACCCCAATATTGAGAAAGGTCTTATGAGTTACAATTATCATCTTCCCATGTTGTAATATAAACAGTTTAACCTTAAGTCCCTTATGATTTCCCTTTCCTGTTTACCTTTTATTGCTTTTGAGACTTATATTTGAAAGTCAAATTTTCTATTCAGCTCTGGTCTTTTCATCAAGAATGCTTGAAAATCTTCTATCTCATTGAATATCCATTTTTATCTCCTGAAGAATTATACTCAGTTTTGCTGGGTAGTTGGTTCTTGGTTGTAATCCTAGCTTGTTTGTTCTCTGGAATATTATATTCTAAGCCATCCAATCCTTTAATGTAGAAACTGCTAAATCTTGTGTTATCCTGGCTGTGTTTCCACAGTACTTGAATTCTTTCTTTCTGGCTATTTGCAGTAGTTTGTCCTTGACACAGGAACTCTGCAATTTGGCTATAATATTCCTGAAAGTTTTTATTTTGGGATCTTTCAGGAGGTGATCAATGGATTCTTTTAATTTCTATTTTACCTTCTGGTTCTAGAATATCAGGGCAGTTTTCCTTGATAATCTTTTTTTTTTGCTTTTTGGTGAGGCAATTTGGATTAAGTGACTTGCCCAGGGTCACACAACTAGTAAGTGTTAAGTGTGTGAGGCTGTATTTGAACTCATGTCAACCTCACTCTAAGGTCAGAGCTCTACTCACTGCACCACCTAGCTTCCTCTACTTGATAATTTCTTGAAAGATGATGTCTAGGTTCTTTTTTTAATCATGGTTTTCAGGTAATCCAATAATTTTAAATTATCTCTTCTGGGTCTAGTTTCCAGGCCAATTGATTTTCAAATGAAAAAATTCACATTATCTTCTATTTTTTCATTCTTTTGGTTTTGTTTTATTGTTCCTTGATTTCTCATAAAATCATTAGCTTTCATTTGCTCCATTCAAATTTTTAAGGAATTATTTTCTTCAGTGAACTTTTGGATCTCCTTTTCCATTTGGCCATTTCTGCTTTTAAAGGCATTCTTCTGCTTGTTGGCATTTTGTACCTCTTTTACCATTTGACCTTGTCTTTTTTTTTTAAGATGTTATTTCCTTCAGTATTTTTTGTATCCTTTATCAAGCTGTTGACTCATTTTTCATTATTTTCTTGCATCACTCTCATTCCCCTTGTCAATTTTTCCTCTACCTCTCTTACCTGATTTTCAGAATCATTTTTGAGGTCTTCCATTGCCTGAGACCAATTCGTGTTTCTTTTGAAGGCTTTGGATGTCGGAGCTTTGACTTTGTTGTCTTCCTCTGAGTGTATTTTTTGATCTTCCCTGTCACGATAGAAACTTTTTTTCCTATTGTTTGATCAGGTGAGTCCCTACTTTTACTTTTCCATCTTGGCTCCCTCCTTTAATTGTTAATATCATCATCTAATCCAATGTAAAAAAAAAAAAAACACACATCTCCTTACCTGTAGACAGAGACAACAACTGGTTTGATTTCAGAGAATTTAGAAAATCCCCTTTCCCTAAATTTTTTTCTTTTAAATCTCTTTTTCTACATGTGCTTCCTGATGACTGAATTTCTTCATTTAAAATTCAGCCATTTGATTCAAGGCTCCATATACCTTGTTAAAATGTAAATATTCCTGATAGTGATAACAAATGGAACCTTAGCAGCCATTTATACCTTAGTGTGAATAATTTTATCAGGATCTATCTAGGTTTAGGTAGAGGGATAAGCAGAGATCATGAGGAAAAGAAGCAACCCAAAGGAAAGGAACAGGACCAGGCTGGATAACAAATACCACATACTTTAATTCCATTCAATCTGAGCAATCTTTCAGTATGTGCAACCAGAAGCTACTATTCAAATCAAATTTATGACTCCCACATGTCTTATTTCTTTTGCTCCCAGCAATGTCAAAATATATATTCTTTGCCCTTAAGCAAACCAGGTCAATAATGTGAGGTCTCCCTTATACTGATTCCAAATATTTTTCCCCTCAAATTCAGTTACATCTCTCTGAACACAATCTTGTTCTGCATTACCATATCCTCAAACTAGCATATTTCTTATTTGCAAACTGAAATTGACCCAAGAGAAAATTTAAATGTGGGTCAACAAGCTCTAAAGAAACTTTTCTACATTTTTGAAGCTAGAAAGCTCGAGAAAAAACAGGTAAAATCAATAACTGAAAGGAAATATACAGATACCATAAAAAACACTTTACATAGCCAATAAATAAATAAAAATACAAAGAGGACACTTGTGAAATATTATGACCCATTTTTAGATCCAAAGTCAAACAGTTTTATCTAATCTGGTGTTTGCTAAGCTGTCATTTGTCCTCAAGGAGTTCTACCATGATTAGGGAAAAGTCTTAGTGTACAAGAAGGAAGAGAAGAAGCAGAAGTGTTATAGAAAGTAGATTGGGGGACTTCTTGGAGCCAAAATGGCAGAGTAAGAAGTAAATTACTATAACTCTCACATATTCACCTTGAAAAAACCCCCCACAAAATAGCACCTCAGAGCAAATCCTGGACCTGCAGAGGCAATGGGAAGAAGGGGTGGAGCAGTCTTCTGGCCTGGGAGACTGGGAGGATCAGCAAGAAAGGTCTATATCACTCGGGTAAAAGGGTAACACAGTCAAGGACAGGAAGCTTCCCAGCAGGCCAGCAGCTGACCCCACCTCAGCAAACCAGTAGGAAATCCTGAGCCCCAGTTTGGTGGAGCAAGTGAACATCAATACAAGGATGCCCATGTGACTTGGCAAAACCAGGGAAGCTGGCCCACTCCAGATCTGAGAATCACCATGTGCTTTAATGTAGGCCTGGGGAGCCAGGCATCTTCCAAGAGGTGCTTTAGTGCAGCCCCAGGTGGGCAGGTGTCCACAAACAAACAGACCTGCATGTCCTTCAGCCCAGCCTAGGGCAAACTGGCATCCTCCAGGGATGCAATACAGTTCTCAAGAGTTAGAAGCATCATCTTCCCATGTAGGGATGTAAACAGTTTACTCTCATTGAATAACATGTCTTTTTTCCCTTTCTTGTTTATCTTTTTATGCCTCTCTTGAATCTTATATTTGAAGATCAAATTTTCCATTGAGCTCTGGTCTTTTCATCAGGAAAGTCTTGAAGTCCCTTATTTCATTGAATGTCCATCTCTTCCCCTGAAAGATTCTGCTCATTTTTGCTAGGTAGTTTTTCCTTGGTTGCAATCCAAGCTCCTTTGTCTTATGGAATACCATATTCCAAGCCCCCTGATCTTTTAATGTAAAAGCTGCAAGGTCCTGTGTAATCCTGACTGTGGTTCCACCATATTTAAATTATTTTTTTCTGTCTGCTTGCAGGATTTTCTCCTTGGCCTGATAATTCTGGAGTTTGGCTACAACATTCCTGGGCATTTTCAGTTTGGGATCTCTTTCAGGAGGTGATTGGTGGATTCTTTTGATGATATTTTACCCTTTGATTCTAGGGCCTCAGGGCAGTTTTCCTTGATGATCTCCTGAAAGATGCTGTCCAGGCTCTGTTTCATCATGACTTTCAGGTACACCAATAATTCTTAAGTTATCTCTCCTGGATCTATTTTCCAGGTCAGTTGTTTTTCTAATAAGGAATTCTGCATTTTCTTCTATTTTTTCATTCTTTTGATTTTGCTTGACTGATTCTTGAGGTCTCATAGCTTCCAATTGCTCAATTCTAATTTTTAACACATTGTTTTCTTCTATTAGATTTTGTACCTCCTTTTCCATTTGACCCATTTTACTTTTTAAGGAGTTCTTCTCTTCAGTGAGTTTTTGTGCCTCCTTTTCCATTTGGCCAATTCTACTTTTTAAGGAGTTGTTTTCTTCAGTGTACTTTTTTTTTCCATTTTGTCAACTGTATTTTTAAATGAATTGTTCATTTTGTCTCCTACCTCCCTTATTTGACTTTTAAAATCCTTCTTGAGCTCTTCCAAGAAGGCTTTTTGGGCTTGAGACCAGTTCCCCTCTGAGGTTTCAGATATGAGTATATTGACAATGTTATCTTCTCTTGAATTTGTGTTTTGATCTTCCCTGTCACCAAGATACTTGTCTGTGGTCATTGTTTTTCTATGTTGCTTCTTGCTCATATCATTGGCCTTTTTTCTGGCTTTTAAAGTTGATCTGTGCTTCTGAGGCATAGGGGGCACTATCCCAGACTTCTTGTGTTGGGGGTTAGGGGCCTGCTGAGGTGGTTTGCTGAGGTGGGGCTTGACACTGGCTTGCTGGGATGCTTCCCTTCCTGTACTGGTCCCCTTTGACCACAGCAAGAGAGACTTTTCCTGTTAATCTCCCTTGTCTCATGAGCTAAAAGACTGCTGTATCTAGTATTTCTGCTGACTCTGCTATTTCAGGATTTTTCCTGGGGCAATATTCTCTGGGTTTTTCAAGGTCAATAAGGGAGAGTGAGAGCAACTTACTGCTTACTCTGACATCTTGGCTCTCAGAAGTCTAAATAGGTGACTTTCACGCATTCAATCTGTGGGCTAATAGCTCCAGGAGCAGCACTGCCACTGCTGCCACTACTGCTGATGATTCAGTCACTCCCAAGGCCTGTTCCTGGTTTGCTGGTGCAGGGGCTGTATTGGCATACCTTGTGTCATGTGCTGGACTGTGCTTCTCTCTCACCCAGTTCTGGCAGACACTTCTCGCTGACCTTCTAAGTTGTCTCTGGTATCGGTGGGCTGGGAAGACTCGAACCTGCCACTGCTGCTGGTGATTCAGTCCCCCAGAGCTTACTCAGGCTTTGCTTAGGCCAGGTCTGGGAGTACGCCCTGCATGTTGGATACTCCTCTCTCAGGCTGTTGCAACAGACCTTTCCTATTGACCTTCCAGGTTTTGTTAGGCTGGAAATCTACCTCACTCTGTCTCTTTGTGGGTTCTGCCACCCTAGAATTTGTTCAGAGTCACATGTTAGATGTATTTGAAGAGATTCAGGGAAGAGCTCAGGCAAGTCCCTGCTTTTACTCTGACATGTTGGCTCCACCCCACCCCCTCACCCCCAACTTCTTACTCTGCCATCTTGGCTCCCAGAAGTTTAATTGAGCATAATCTTTCAGGGGTAAAGACAGACATTCAGTGAAATAGGGAATTTTCATTCATTCCTAATGAAAAAAAAAAACAGAGCTGAACAGAAAACTTGATCTTCAAATATAAGACTCAAGAGAAGCATAAAATAGTAAATAAGAAAGAAAAAGCATGCTATTCAATAAGATTAAACTGCATACACAGGAAGATACTTGTAACTATTGAGAACTGTATCTTTATTATGGCATTTAGAAGGAGAATACATAGACAGAAGGTATGAGTATAAGTTGACTTTGATGTGATGATAAAAAATTAAGAGATGAAAGAATGGATTGCACTGAAAGAAGAGGAAAGGGGGACACAGAATAAGGTAAATAACATCACATAAAGTAGCACAAAGACCTATTACAGAAGAGGGAAAGAAGAGGGTGAGCATTGTTTGAACCTTAGTCTCATCTGATTTGGCTCAAAGAGGGAATAATATACACATTCAGTTGATTATAGAAATCTTTTTTAACCCTATAGGGAAGGAGGAGAAAGGGTAAGGAAAAGGGAGGGAGCTGATAGAAGGGAAGGAAAAAGGAACAGAAGAAGTAGTAGGAGAAAGGGGAAAAGAGAGGGGAGAGGGACTAATAGAAGGGAGAGCAGATTGAAGGGGTGGTGGTCAGAAGCAAAACAATGGTAAGGAAGGAAAGGATAAAAGGATAGAGAAAAGTATAAACAGGAGTGGGAGAATAGGATGGAGAGAAAGACACAGTTATCATAACTTTGAATGTGAATGGGATGAACTCTCCAATAAAATGGAAGTGGATAGAAGAGTGGATTAAAAACCATAATCTCATAACATTTTGTTTACAAGAAACACATTTGAAGCAGAGACATACACACAGAGTAAAGGTAAAAGGTTAGAGCAGAATATATCATGCTTCAGCTGAAGTAAAAAAAAAAAGGGGGGTATATAGCATGCAAGTTCTTAGAGAAGAAGTTAAGGGAGTTACAGGAAGAAATGGACAGCAAAATTATACTAATGGGTAACTTTAACCTCCCCCTCTCAAAACTAGATAAAATCTAACCACAAAATAAACAAGAAAAAAGTTAAGGAGGTGAATAGAATTTTAGAAAAGTTAGATATGGCAGACCTCTGGAGAAAATTGAGTGGGGATAGAAAGGAATATACCTTTTCCTCAGTACTACATGGCACCTACACAAAAATTGACCATGTATTAGGGCATAAAAACCTCACAATCCAGTGCAGAAAGGCAGAATTATTAAATGCATCCTTTTCAGATCATGAAGCAATAAAAAAATACATGTAATAAAGGGCCATGGAAAGATAGACTAAAAATTAATTGGTTACTAAATAATCTGATCCTAAAGAATGAGTGGATCAAACAACAAATCATAGAAACAATAACTAACTTCATCCAAGAAAATGACAATAATGAGACAATATACCAAAACTTATGGGATGCAGTGAAAGTAGTTCTTAGGGGAAGTTTTATATCTCTAAATGCTTACATGAATAAATGGAGAAAGAGGAGATCAATGAATTGGGAATGCAACTAAAAAAAGCAAAATAAAAGAACAAATTAAAAATCCCCAATTAAATACCAAATTTGAAATTCTTAAAAATCAAAGGAGAGATTAATAAATTTGAAATTAAGAACACTATTGAACTAATAAATAAAACTAAGAGCTGGTTTTATGGAAAAACCAATAAAATAGATTAACCTTTATTTAATGGGTACATGATTTAGACATAAAAGGTGAGACTAAAAGCAAATTAGGAGAGCAAGGAATAGTTTACCTGTTAGATCTATGGAGAATGGAAGAATTTATGACCAAACAAGAAATGGAGAACATAATGAAATGCAAAATGGATAATTTTGATTACATTTTATTCAAAAGTTTTTGCACAAATAAAGCCAACGCAACTAAGATTAGAAAGGAAGCAGAAAGCTGGGAAACAATTTTTACAGCCATTGTCTCTGATTATGTATTCATTTCTAAAATAAATGGAAAACTGAGACAAATTTATAAGAATTCAAGTCATTCCCCAATTGATAGATGGTCAAAGGATATGAATAGGCAGTTTTCCAGGTGAAGAAATTAAAGCTACCGATAGGCACATGAAAAAATGCTCTAAATCACTATTGATTAGAGAAATGCAAATTAAAACAACTCTGAGGTACCACCTCACACCTACCAGTATGGCTAATATAGCAAAAAAAAAAAGGAAAATGTTGTATGTTGGAGTGGATATGGGAAAATTGGAACACTAATGTATTATTGATGGAGTTGTGAACTGAGCCAAACATTCTGGAGAGCAATTTGGAACTACACCCAAAGGGATACCCTTTGATCCAGCAATACCACCACTAAGTCTGTATCCCAAAGAAATAATCACAATGGGTAAAAGACCCACATGAATAGAAATATTTGTAGCAGCTTTTTTTGTGATGGCCAAGAATTGGAAATTGAGGGGATACCCATCAATTAGGGAATGGCTGAACAAGTTGTGGTATATGAATGTAATGGAATACTATTATGCTATAAGAAATGATGAGCAGGCAGGTTTCAAGAAAAAACCTAGAAAGACTTATATGAACTGATGCTGAGTGAAGTGAGCAGAATCAGAAAAACAACATAGTAACAGCTACATTGTGTAGTGACCAACTTTGATAGACTTAGCTGTTCTCAGCAATGAAACGATGTAAGACAATTCCAAAAGACTTCCTATAAAAATGCTATCCACATCCAGAGGAAAAAACTGTAGAGTCTGAATGCAGATAGAAGCATACTGTTTTCTCTTTTTTGTCTTTTTTCCCTTCTCATGGTTTTTGCCTTTTGTTCTGATTCTTATTTCACAACATGATTAATATGGAAATATGTTTAATATGATTGTACATATCAAATTGCTTGCCCTCTTGGGAAGAGGGGAGGGGATGGTAGGAGGAAGAAAAAAAATTGGAACTCAAAGTCTTATAAAAGTGAATGTTGAAAAAAATTAATAATTTTTTTTAAAAAAATTAAAAGAGGTAAAAATAAAAAAGAAAGATTGGAGTAAAGATTTGTTAGGGTATGAATAAGTGTGGATAATTCTTTATTTGTGCATTCATTTATTTATTCACTCATTCACTAAATGTTGCCTGAATGTTTATTATAGAGACTAACATATAAAATGGAATTAACCACAATAGAACAAAAGATAACATTTGAGCCAAGAGAAATTCTTGTAAAAGAAACTTAGAAATGGCTAATCAGATCCACAGCCTGTGCCAGAAGTCCATTGTGGTTGTCTTTTCTCCTATGCTTTACTCATCACTTCAATATTTGACTGCTAACAGTTTATGTAACCTCTGAAGTTCCCTTTCCCATCTGTCAAGGAAGGATAAGAACAGTTGTTTTGTAATCCCCCTCAAAAGGAAGTTTGAAGGATTAATAATAAAAAAAAGTCTTAGAGTTCCAAGTTCTTAAAAAAAAGATATCTAAATATGTCATCATTACTTTTGTGTCTTTTGTGGACAATAGTACCCTTAATTTTTTTTCTTTCAAAGAATATAAAGTTGTATTTTTATTCAGATGTAAAGTCCTAATTTTTAATGTCTTATAACTATATTTCATGTTTGGAAACTTAACTTTATTTCAGTTTGCCTTATGCATTTGTCATTGTTTTATTTACCCCAGGAGCATTACAAATTTATTATATGAATTTGTGATAAAATTAAAGGAAGCACTTCAGGTATAAGCAATTTGGAAATCATGCTGAGCATCATGCAGATATTATCTTTTATATCCACAAATCCATAGTTTTCATTAAATTTTGCCTATGAATTAGTTTCCACATCAGAATCTCAATGCCTAGTTGAATAGAATATTTCAGAGTCTTTTCATCCAGTATGGCTTCTTAACAATTTCATTGAATCCCATTGTTCAATGCCTACAACCAATAAGCTCCTGTCTCAGGGGAGAAAATGCAGTATCTGTGACATCTAAAAATAGAAATTTAAGGATTAAGAAAAACTCTCTTACAAGCTGGGGGAGAAAGGAAGTGTCCAGACAGAATAGGAAATGGACCTGAATTAGCAAACCAGGGAAACAGTTTCAAAAGAATATTCTGGACTCAAAGTCACAGTTGAGGATATCAAACCAGGCCCAGAAGACTTAGCAGCTAAAACTGTGCTGGTCAAAAACAATTAAAGGCAACTTGGAAGCAGAGGATAGAGGAGAGTTTCTGATATACTGTCAGCATCTCAAAAAGACCCACTCCCTCTGATAATTAAAGTATTTCCTCACATTGATCTGAGGAGTGCTTTAAAGGAGTCCACTAGTTCAACACAAGGATGACTAACAAAAAAATAGCTTTTCACAACTTGACATGCTCAGTTCATTTCAATAGAGAGGGAGTGTGCTACACTGTAAAGCAACAACCATAGGGACACAAAAAGAGATGGATTCAAATCCTACCTTTGATACTTAACCCCAGTGTAACCTTAGACAAGTCTCTCTCTCTTTTTAAGATTTATTTTATTTTCAATTCATGGAACAAAACAGACATTTCAATAACACAGTGCAAGAAAAAAGATGGTTGCACATGAAATTGCATATCTCCCATGTACAACTTGCTATTCCCTCCAAATATATAACAGGATTATTATGTAAATTTATTTTTTTCTTTTGTTTTCTTCCCTCACCCCCACCCTAGAGATGGCTACCATTAGACAGAATTGCATACATATATGTATATGTTTGTGTGTGTGTGTATACACACACATATAGATATACACACACATATATATGTATATACATATATATGGAAAATAATTCTATACATATTTCTATTCATCAATTCTTTCTCTGGATTCAGATAGCATCTTTCTTGAAATGTTTTTTATTTTTAATTTTCAGATTTATAATAGTCAAAATTACTTAGTCTCTCAAAGTCAATCTTTTTTTTTCTTCCAAAGCCATTCTTAAAACAATATTGCTGTTACTGTATATGGTCTTCGCTTGGTTCTGCTCATTTTGCTCTTCATCATTTCTTAGTTCTCTTAACCTTATTGGGTTTTGGGTTCCTCACCTGTAAAAGGAGGGAGTTGGATTAGATAGTCCCTAAGGTCCCTTCCAACTATAGCTATGATTCATGAACAATCATTGACGAAGCCTCACCATACACCAGACACTAGGCTAGACAATCAAGATGTTAAAACAAAGAGGACAACAGGCTCTATCCTTAAGGAACATATATTCTAAGCTACCACCTCCTATTCTGATTCCCATCGCTAATGTCCTTCCTCACCACTTACCTTGCATTCATTTAGTTTTTATAAACCTAAATGTCTACATTCTTTCTCTCTTGATAGAATATAAGTTCCTTGAAGGCAAGGATTGCTTGTTTTAGCTTTGTACCCCAATCCCAGCATAATGCCTGACATGTAGTAGTTGCTTAATAAATGTTTGTTCATTACTTGATTTATTTTACAACATGAAAGACACTTTTGCTTTAAATGCATTGGTATAAAATGGCTTTGTTAATTCCTTCAAGTCTTATCAGGATTTTTTTTAATCCTTCTTTATCCTTATTTCAGCACTATAATATTCCACTGAATTCATATTTCACTGTTTGTTCAGTTATTCCCCAATTGATGGGTATCCCATCAGTTTCCAAGATTTGCCAATACAAAAAGAGCTATTATAAGTATACATATTGATCCTTTTTTAACTCTTTCTATGATATCCTTGGAGTAGAAATATATCAGAGTCAAAGGGTAAGCACAGTTTAATAGATTTTTGGGTATAGTTCCAAATTGCTTTTTAGAATGTTAGGTTAGTTCATAGCCCCACCAACAGTGGATTAGGACCCCTATTTTCCCCACAGAGTTTTCACAATTTGTCATTTTCCTTTTTTGTCACTATTGCTAATTTTATGGGTGTGAGGTGGAAACTAGTTGTTTAATTTGCATATCTCTAATTATTAGTGATTCAGAAAAAAAATTACATAGTTATTGATAGCTGGGATTTCTTCATCTGAAAATTATTTCTTCACATCCTTTGACCATTATGTATTAGGAAATGACTCTTACTCTTGTAATTTGGCTTGGTTACCTACATATCTTAGAAATAAGACTGGATGCAAAAGGACCTGAGTATAACTAGGACAATTCATATGACAATGGCAGTGTTGTAAAGATAATCGACTTTGAAAGACTTAGTAACTCTGAACAATACAAGGACCAACAACAATTCCAAAAGACTCGTGATGAAACATGTTATCCATCTCCAGATAGAGTCAGTGGTTTCAGAGTACAAATTGAAGCATGTTTTCTTGTGTTTCTTACTTTTTCTTTTTTTAATGTCTAATGTGGACATTTGTTTTGTATACATAATTGTAATGGATTTTGTTTTTATCAATCAGTGGGGGAGGGGAAAGTGGTTGGAGAGAATTTGAAAAAGAAAATAAAATAGAATTTTATTTTTTTTTAAATTAAATAAATAGATGAAATGGCTTTATAATTGTTAATTCTGCAGTATGACCAATATCTTTACCACAGTCAACAATTCTTTTTCCCATTCTTTTCTAACTTCTTATTAATAATTTGACCATTTATTGAGTACAAAGTTAAACAAAATGTTATCTATTCAAATAGCTCCAATTTTCCAAAGTTACTGTGCATGAATTTTAAAAAGAGATAAACTCTGATAATGAGCTGAAGAGGTATTACATCTCCTATAAGAATATGATTTAAAATACTAAACACTTTAAAGACTTGATTAGTATCTATCTTTGTAAAATTAATCTATTAACAAGGTTGTTCAGATTTATTTGAAGAAATAAAATATTGTGGAATTAAAAATAAGATCTTATCTATAGCAATTTCTCTGTATTGAGGAGTCAAGGGAGAGGGTAGAGAATAAGGGCAGAATATTTCAGTTATATTATAATCTTCATCTAATATATTCCCATACCACCAATGTCCCAGCTCCATACTTTCTTCAATTCTGGTGCCATGAAGATTCAGGAGCAAAGTGCTACCCCTTCTAATGTTAGACCCTGTTTCTCCCCAGCTGTGGTTTGAAATGGGTTCCCCATATCATTTTTGTCTATTCTCTCTCTCTCTCTCTCTCTCTCTCTCTCTCTCTCTCTCTCTCTCTCCCTCTCCTCTATCAGGCTTTGTTAGGTATAATTTGGAAACATGGCTGATATAAGGGTGACAATAAAATCCATGGTCAATTTAAATTTTAAATCTGAGCTATGGTAGCCTTCCTCTAAAAATCCAGATATTTACAAAGTTTCAGCTTTTTATTCAGAAATACACCAGACTCACTCATTATACAGGCCTAAGACAATTAATTTTGTTTACTTTGGGGTAATGATCATCTGTAGTATTTGCCTTCTTAGAAACAGCTGTGGACCGGAGTTTTCATTTTGATTTTTCAACTATTTCTAGGTAGACACAGCTCGATGGTCCCTACCAGAATACTCTATAAATAATGAGTCTAAATCAGGAGTGGGGAACCTGCAGCCTTGAGGCCACATGTGGCTCTCTAGGTCCTTGAGTTTGGCCCTTCGACTGAATCCAAACTTCACAGGGATTTGTTCTGTGAAGATTGGATTCAAAGTGCCAAAATTGGGGACCTAGAGGGCCACATGTAGTCTCGAGGCTGCAGGTACCCCAGCCCTGGTCTAAATACTTACCGACTAATTATGGTGGAAAGGGAGGAAAATAATTGTGCTCCTGCCTCAGAAAGAGAGGTATTCTCTATGTAGTCTGAGCAACCTGTCCAAAAGCAGTATATAGTTCATGAGAACAGAGACATACAGAGAAAGACAGAGAGAGAGAGAGAGAGAGAGAGAGAGAGAGAGAGTGGGATAGAGGTATATATCATATTCACAAAGAAATACTTCCCAGGAGTTATACTCATGTTGACTTGCTACATGAAAGCATTTCATTCAGTAATTATTTCTTCAGTGTCTATTATGTCTCAGACTCTGTGATAGTCAAAAAGGATACAAAATTTGATTGATGGTTCCTGCACTTAATCTACCAGGAAAACTACACACATATACACACACACACACACAGAGACACACACACACACACACACATCGATATCTATATACATGCATTACAAATGAAACTGATAAGTGCACAAATTAGTTATGTAGGAACCAAAGAGGGAGATATTAATTCTAGCTGAGGGAAGCAAGAAAGTCTTCAGAAAAAAGTTCTTCCTTATATGGAACCTGAAAAAAATAGGAAGTATTTCAAAAGGAACCGAGCCAGGCCAGGAACAGCCTGGACACCTACAAGAACTTAAGGTTGGCTAGAATTTTCAGTTGTTAAAGGAAATGAGTGGTATGATTTAAGGATAGAGAGATAATCATGAATTATGTCCTTCCATAGGAAGGTATATTGTCCTCAGGGATGACAAGGTGATATTTGCACATGCATTGGAGTGAATGCAGAACTAAGGGGACTTTCCAGCTATCCAGACCTTCCTGAGTAGGCCATATACTCATATATGCAATGATTTTCAAAAGGGAGTAGGGGTTCAAAAATTCTAAATGGTAGTACCTAGATAAAGTAGTAGATAGATGGCTGGACTTAGAGATAGGAAGACCTGAATTTATGTCCTGCCCCAGACACATACTAATCTGATTAAGTCACTTAGCCTCTCTCAGACTCAGCTTTCTGATCCGTTAAACGGGGATAATATTAGTAGCTACTTCACAGGATTGTTATGAAGATCAAATGAGATAACACATAAATATTAACTGTTATTTCTGTATCAAAGTATTGACTCTTCTCATTTTGTAGGAAATAAAACTATTTTCAGTCACAGGCATTTGTTATAACTCAGTTGTATAATGAACAGAAATAGAAATGTTCTAGCTTATCATAATCCTTGCCGTCAGTTCATATCCCACAAGGACCTTTAGGGTACAAGTATGGCACTGAGCTGATTCCACTATTTTATGCCTTTGGCCTCTTTCTGCAATACATTTAAGCTCTGTGCAGAGAGTGAAAATGGCATTCAAAGAAGTCATGGCTCTGAGTGTTTATGGGGGAAGTGGCCCACTCTTATCCATCACAGGATGTTTCAAAAATGATTGCTGCCATTTGAAGGCTTATTCACACTCAGTGCTTTATCAGGCTAAAGGCCTTTCTGTCACTGTTGTAAGAATGAATTATTATCTTCGATAAAGGGGTCATTACAGATAGGTCCCAATGTGAGCAAATAATGAATCCAGTGAAGTGATCATATTATTCACATGCACTCTGCATATTTTCATTAGGCTGGAAACCAATTAATAGCATATTTTCTATAATTTTAATTTTGTTTAGTGAGAATTTAAATACATGCAACCATTTTGCAGGATTCATTATCTACACACTAATTCCAGGTGTAACACTGTGCTTTTATTTTATTTATTCATTCAAATAATATCTACTGCGTGCCTACTATGTGTGAGGCACCATACCAGGTACTGCAGTGGATAAAATTTATATATATATATTTATATATATATATAAAATATATATTATACACACACTCACATATATATGTGTGTATGTATGTATGTATGTGTGTATGTATATTAAATAATGTCCCTGCTCTCAAGACATGTACAACATAACAGGGAACATTACAAGTACAAATTATCTTAATTAAGTTTTGTTGTTGTTGCTCAGTTGCGTTCCACTCTTTATAACCCTATTCTGGGTTTTCTTGGAAAACATACTGCAATGGTTTGCCATTTCCTTCTCCAGTTCATTTTGTCCATGAGGAAATTGAGGTAAACAGGGTGAAATGACTTGCCTAGGGTCACATAGCTATTGTCTGAGGCCAGATTTTAATTCAGGAAGGTAAGTCTTACTGATTCCAAGCCCAGCACACTATCCACTGCACCACCTGGATGCCCCAATTAATTAAAACAATTTAATAGGACAAGCCAGTGAGTTAAAAGAAGAGAAAAATTACTTCTGGCTATGTGATCAGGAAAGATTTTATGGAGGAGACAGCATTTGAGCCGAGTCTTAACAATCTCTCCGTGTATCTCCTCAGCATCCCCTTCTATTCCTATTGCCATCATCTTAGTTGAGCTCCTCATTACATTATTCCTGAACTATTGGCATCCCCTCCTAAAATATATCTTTACCCTCCAACTCTGATATTAGCAACTTACCTTGTGTATCACTACCAATTTATTCTTCTCAAAGAAATAACATGATGTGGTGGTTGATTAACAGCGGGGGTGATTCGGAGCAGTGCCTAAATAGGGGCTGAGATCTGAACTCAAAGTACTATGCCTTGATCCAAGGGCAATGTGAACCACCAGAGCATAGGCAGAGGGACCCTCAAAGCAACTGCCAATCCTAGGCTTAACTTGAACCCAACAACACCTATCCCAAACATTTCCCTACTTTTCATTTTTTTTTCTTTTTTTTGCCATGCAAGTTTCCAAGTCCCCCCTTTCTGAGCCAGGGGCTCAGTTATTACCTAATGGGTAGAAATGGAAACAAGATGGCAGAGTAAAAGGAAGTAGTACAGACCAGCTAATAGACCCTTCCGTTCAACTATTCCAAAAAGATATGAAAAGATTTGAGTAGTAATCGGGAACTCACTACTGAGTGAGACCAATAGTGACTAGAAAGTAAAAGGAGAAACTATAGCTGTACATCCATGCCCAAACAAGATCACAAGCCTGACCCGTATACAAGTAACTGAGCCAGCACCTATAGAACAGAGGTAGGCCCCGGTTATTGACTATGCCTTCAGAGCTCCTAACAGAGCAGAGAGTGGACTCAGGTCTGGGCCCAGACTATCAGTCCTGTGTTTCCCACAAAGGCTGAGATTGCAGACAAAGGACCTAGGTCTCTGAACAGGCAATATCCGGCAATCCACCAAGCAGGTTGAACACTGAGATCCTAGCCAAGAAGGGAGCTAATCTAGCACTTCAAGTTACTCAGATAGGACTTGGGTTAAACCCTAGGCCTAGAAAAGAGCATGGTCAATAGCCTGACCAGATCACATAGCATATTAAAGGCCCAACCCCAGGCCCAGGCCAGCAGCACAAGGTCTCTCAAAATGGTAGGATCTGGAACTCAGCATCTCAGGGCTCAGAGAAAAATATAAAAAGTAAAAAGAAGCGAGCAATTGAAACAGATTAAATATTTACTTTAAAACGTGCCTTCTGAATTACAAATATTAGAAGTAATGGGATACCAGGTATGACAGTGAAGTAAAAATAATTGCATATTTATCTTGAATGCATCCTTTATACAATAAAACAGCCAATTCAAATGATTAGCAAGTGAGCTGACATATTACTTGGCTCAACTTCTACTACATGACAGAAAGTATTGACCTGAACATTGCAGTTTGACCCAGTCAAATTATATTTCTTACCTTATGTCATACTACTCATAATACATTATTCTTACCAAATGAGAGGGCTTGCATCAACTGGGAAATTCTGAGATGCTACTCAGGACACAAAGCCCTAGGTTGGCACAGCTTAAGAATAATTATCTTTTATACCACAGTGCTGTGAATCTACAAACAACCACATTGAGAAACAGATCGATAATAATTAGCCATTACAGCATAGCCTAGCATCAAGTCTTTCTTAATCTCATCAAAAGAATCAGGTATTATTACTGGACTTTTACTGTAGTGTTTTGTCAAATCATAGAGGTTTTTTAATAACGGACAAAGGAGTAAGACATCCACTTAGTAAGCAGTAGAGAATCACTGAAGTTTTTTGAGCAGAGGAATAAACATGGATGAAGGAATTAAATGTATTTATTAATTGCTTACTATTTGATAAGCACTAAGGATAAAAATACAAAATCAAGTCTGTCCTTACCCTCAAGGATCTTATATTCTAGTAGGAGAAACAATATTCTAGGGAAGTAGTTAGGATAACGGTCTAGAAAATAAATAGGTCAATCTTTTAACATGTCCTTTCCAAAGGAAATATTAGTGTTGATTTCATTAAAGTTCTTAGGGAAATAGTTAAAAAGGGGGATTTGCATAGAGAGGGAAGGCAGAGTGGAAAGTGACAGAAGTGAAGACAGATGGTCCTAAGGAGGGCAGAAGTAAATGGCTCAACTCCTTTTGGGCATCTAATATGATTAAATCTAAGTGTGAAAATGATTATTCCAATATGGTGTAAGGACAGGTTGGAGTGAGGAGAAAACAGGCAGGAAAATCTACTGGAAGGCTACTAGAACAGTCCAGGACTGTATTAGGGTGGTGGTACTTGAAATAGAATTAAGGAGGTAGATGTAAAAGGCATTATAGAGAAGACATCACTGTGATTGGGTGATGTGCTTAACATAAGTTCAAAGGTTACCTAGTCTAATCTTCCCATTTTTCGGATGAAGAGACCCAGAGAGGCCTAAGGTCACAGAATAAATAGAAACGTTAGATGCACAGCCAGCTCATTGATTTTTGATCCATTGTTCTTCCCAACACAATGAATGGAATATGAAGCTTTGGAAAGTGGAAGGAATCAAAGAAAACTATGAGGTTTCAAATGTGGGACCCTGGGTAAATGCTGGTACCACAGAGACAAATAATTAAGTCAAAAGGAAGAATAGGTTCATGGAGAAAGAGTTTTGTTTTTAAAGCCTATTTTAAACACTGATTTTATGAAACAGGTTAATAATTATTAGTATTATACCAAATTTGTCTTGTATCCCCAAATTACCATGTATTTTCTTTGGATCTATTTTTATTTATCTTACTTTAGCAAATGTTTTCTCTCCTTCTGGAAGGGAAACTGCTTGAGGGAAGAAATTGTTTCATGTCTCTCTTTGTATCACCATCAACTAGTTCTATGCCTTAAATATAATAGGTGCTTAATAAACACTTCTTAATTAATTGATTGATAGGTAGAGATGTACTAAAGCTGAAGATGAGAATGGGGGGGTTCAAGAGAAGTCAGGTCTATAAATATACCTTCTAAGTCATCTATATTGACATGATGGTTGAAGTCATAAAGGTTAGTAAGAATTCCAAGAGAAAGAATGTAGGAAAAGAAAGGTAGGCCAAAGACAGACTCAGAGTTAGAAGGCACATCACAGGCTATCTAGTAACCTAGACCTCACCTAGAACCTCCTCTATAATCCCCTCTACATCAACAATCAGTATCATCCAGTCTTCACTTGAAGAAGTCAAATGAGAAGGAATCTATGACTCAAGAGGCAGTCTATTTCACTTTAGATGGCTGTAACTGTTGGGAAGTTTTCCACTACACAGAACCCAAATCCGTGTGCCTTCCTTTGAACCTGTGTTCCAGTTCCTCCCATTCCTTTGAATTTTACTCTCTAAGACCAACCAGAACAAGCTTTAATTTCTTTTCTACACATTAGCCTTTTGATTACTCAAAGATAACTCTCAGGCAAGGGTCTAATCTTTTCTCCTTTTGATTAAACAACAAAAATACCAACAACTCATATTTTTATAGAGAGTTCACAAAACACCCTCCTCACAACAATTCTCAATTGTTATTCCCATTTTACAAATAAGAAAACTGTGGAGAAAACTGTGGCTAAGAGATGTTTAGTGACTTGACTGGGAGCACATGGCAATGAAGGAGAATATGACAAAGTATATAAAGATATGAGAAAAGAAGATAAAGTGTATTGCTTTAAAGTATATTGAAAAAGTATATTGCAAGTCTATTGAAAAAGAAGATAAAGTGTATTGCTTTAAAAATTACAGGAAGGTAGGTGCCCAGTACAAAATATTCTGATTACCTTTGCATTCAATTCTACACTGTTGAATCAGGACCTTTTAATAGATTAGTATAAGTACATTCAATTACATGGTAATGTTTAATTAGTCAATTGTCTATACCAGGGGCTTTTAACCTGGTGTCCATGGATCCCTAAAGGGTCCAGGAAGAGATTTGAGGGAACCATCGACCTGAATGGGAAAAATAAAATTTTTAGGTTATTTTTAATAACCTATAATTGAAATATAGATTTTCCTTCAATTATTTAAAAACATTATTCTTAGAAGGAGTCCATAAGGTTTCACCAGACTACCAAAGGGATCTATGATACGTACATGCAAGAAAGTTAAGAACTCCTGATATGAACAAATATGACAAGCATATTGATCTTCAATCCTAAAAAAATACAAAACTGCAAACACTGAGGTGACCCTTATTTAAAAGCCAAAATCATAATGCAGACAAAGGGTAGTATGGAAGACTATAGTTAGTTACAAATAGCTACCACAAGCATACTATACTTAGCAGTCCTGCCTATGGACAATATGCCATGTTGAGATATTTGACCTCAAAAATTTCTTCAACATAATGGTGCTGTTCCTCTCCATTTCACCAAAACTCTCATACCTGTAATCTGGTCTGTTGACAATCATAAGCCAGGTGAAACAAAGGATCTTTGAAGCCACTGTCTTTGACTGATTATGTCATCTTTCTCTCTCTAGTGGTCCTTTTGTGCCTAAAGGCCCAGATTCATTCTAGCAGCTTTTAGAGGGAAATGCTCCAGCATTTGACCTGCCATATTACTTGATCAATGTAAAAACAAATGGTAACATGCTGGCTTCTTGGATGTCTAAACCTCGTAATGTTATGGGCTTGTTAGAGATAGTGGCAAGGCCCAAGAACAATTGAAGGGACTAATTCCTGGCCCCTTCTGATGGGAATGCTAGGTAGTAGTTTTAACTTCATTGTTGAATAAACTTTCAAGGGGACAAATGTGCCTTTGGTAACATCTACCATTTTAACACTGATTTTCTTTCTTTTTGTTCCTCTTTTTCCTTTTTTTATATCTGATTTGAATTTAAGCATGGTAAGCTGGCTACATCATTTGGGGGTGTTCTGGAAAAGTTTCTTTTATGTTTTGATCTTTTCCAGCTTATCATTTGGGAGAAGTGAAATGTGTTCTGGGAAATTGTATTTTGAAGCAGAAATGCCGTCATATTACTTAATCAACCAAGAGGAATCTTCAGGGTTTTGGTTGTTGTGGGTCAAACACAAATGAACAAGAAGCATTCATTTGATGTTACTATGAAGCCATATTTAGCTCAGTTCTTGGTTACCTTGGAGATCACCTCTCACCCCCACACACACTAGTGGCAATTAAGATGAACTGTTGTGTCTTGATTAATGCTCCCTAGATAAGACTCTCAGGCAACCAGCATCAGGGAAATTATGCTGAGAACTCATACTCTGAGATTTCCTTGCTTTCCTTGTATAACAGAGCTCCCTTTTGTTAAACTTCTGAGTCCAATGCCCACCTTCTATGTTTGCAGAATCCCCCAATCAATAAAATTCCCTTATAATATGTATAACCATCATTCATTATAGTTTGTGTCTCAGAAAGACATGGCAGGTTCACTTTTCTATAGTGCAGAATGAACAATAGTCTGGAGAAATAATATAGTAGCTCTTAGGTCACATCTCTATGCCCTGTGTATACATACACAGGGCATAGAGATGTGACCCAGGTTCATCTTTCAATAGATATTTATTTATTGAATGTCCATCACATAGGAGACACTGTACTAGTTGTTGTGAGAAATACAAAGCAATCTCTGCATAACTTATGTTTGTTGTTATTCTGTCATTTCAGTCATGTCTGACTCTTCATGAACCCATTTGGACTTGTCCTGGCAAAGATATCTGAGTGGTTTGCCATTTCCTTCTCCAATAGCTTATGTGGAGTGATGGGAATGGCAGGTACAAGAATCACTGTAATACAAAGTGGTATGTGACGTGAGAGTAGCAGAAATATTGCAATTAAGATTGGAAGGATGTAAATGTATATTTTAATAGCTATGCCAACATGGTGGATATCAGAGGCACGACCCATAATCATCCAACAGATGTGGCAATAACAAAGCTGCCTTGAAGAAACTTCTTTGGGGAACCACCAAAACCTACCTTTCTCTATCTTTGTTAGCATTGCTATTTGTAGAACATTGCTTTATACTGCTTCCTTATTCCTTCTTCACCTGTTGGGAATTAGCGTTCCTGATAAAGTGTGCCTTGATCAGACATGAGAGCTAACCCCTTTTATTTTCTCTTTCTATTACAGCTTAGTACATACCTCTTTTCCTCTCAGAAATAGTATGTAAAGTCCATCGAAAAGTGAGTGGGCCTAATTGGCTAGAATATAAACTAGAATGCATGAAGGGGAGTATCAGGAAATCATTCTGAGATGGTATACTAGAATTATATAGTGAAGAGTTCTAAAGGCCAACACGAGGGCTTTGTGTTTTTGCCTAAAATCATTAGGGAGGCACTGAAGAATCTTGAGTAGGGAACTAGGTGGATATAAGCTTTCAGAGAATTATTTTGATCATTTTCTGAAGGATTCATTGGAAAGAAGAAAAGTTGGATGTTATGAATATACTTAAGGGGATGCTGTAAAAGCCCAGGTTCAGGTGGATGAGAGTTGGAACTAGGACAGTGGACATATGAGTAGAATAGGGACAGGACCAGCATAACTCTTGAAAGAAGCCCAGGGAAGATTAAAATGTAATTGAGAAATATTTTTAAAAATAAATAAAAATACAATATAACATAGATAATGTTAATGTGTGGTTTTCTAAGTCAATATGCAACCACCAGGAATCCTTTTTTTTTTAAATTTGAAGCCATTAGAGTAGGGAATGCTTGGAAGACATTCTGTAAAGGTAGATTCTAAATAATAATGATGAGAATGCTTAGAACAGTTCCTGGCACATGAAAGAAAATAAATATGCATTGATTGATTAATAATGATGATGATGATGAGAATTGTACCCCTCACACTCATATGCTTACACCCAGGAAGATACAGCAAGAAATATCCTTTCATGTTAAGTTAATCAGAAAAGTTTTATGGAGAAAGTGTTATTTGAACAATATATTGAAGGACAAGTAGGATTTCATCAGGTGGAAATAAGTGAGAGGGAATTCCAGCCTAAGACAATAGCATGCATAAAGATGGAAAACCAAGGTTAAATATGAGATTGTGGGACCACTACAGGATGGCTGGTATGCATTAGGGTGGTATGATGGTGCTTGCAATTGCTCTAGGTCTTCTAGTAGAGTACTCTTCTAAAAACAATTGCCTACACTCATTGATTCCACTGCCTCACCACCTGCTTACTCAGTATACCTTTATAATCCCATTTCCATTCTCATCACTGTTCTGAAACCACTTTTTCCAAGTTGCCCAATGACTTCCAAAATACCAAAATCAGTGGGCTTCTCTAGTCATCATTCTTTATTTTTGCCATATTTGAGAATTTTTACTCTTTACTCTCTTGGCTACTATGACATTTTCCTTTCATGACTCAGCCCCCACTTCCCTGAGACCTCTTCAGTTTCCTTCCTTGTTTCTTAATCTTCTTCCTGCACCCTACATGTGGACATTTCCAAATACTCTGTCCCTTCTCTCAAAACCCTTTTCCTTAGTCATATAATCTACTTCGTTGGCCTTGGTTGTCATCTCTGTCCATCCAGCTCCCAAATCTGTAACTTTGTTCATCTCTCCTCTTTAAAATCCATCCCCAAATTTCTAAACTTTAGCCATTTATCTCTACCTGGATATCTTCTAGAACCTTGAAATCAGTATGTCTGGATTCATGATCTTCCATCGAAATGATTGCTTCCTAATGTGATGTAGTTCAAAGAATAGCAAATATGTAGTCAGAGAGTCCAGATTAAAATTCCAGATCTACTAATGACCAACCTGTATTACTTTAGATATGTCATCTAACTTCTCTAGGCCTAAATTTTCTCATCTAAAAATAAGAGGATTGGACTACATGATCTCTAGGGTCCTTTCAAGCTCTAGATCTACCATGCTATTGTTCCACTGTGTGCCCAAACACTCAGACTCATAACCTTGTAGCCATCTTTCACTATTCCTCATTCTTAAATCTCCTCCCATCTAGTTAGCAGGTAAGCTTTACCAATCCTTCTATAGCAAAATCAATTTCATCCATATTTTCCATTCCATTCCCACTTTCCATACTCCATTTTAAGCTCTTATCATTTCTTTCTTAGCTAATAGTAATAGGCTCCTAACTAATTTCCCTGCTGCTAATCTAATTTATCTTCACACAGTTCTCAAGAAACCTTCTTCAGCTTGCTTGAATACGTCTGAAGATGTTGCTCCCTTGCTTAAAGTGAAGTCAGAAAGTATTTATATATTACAAATTTATTATGGGCCAGACACTGTGCTAATTGCGGGAGAGGCCTTCATTCTGTTATGCAAGATCTCCTATAGCCTAGTATATATTTCTAACTCGATTTCATATTATTTAATGCACATGCATTCTACTTTCTAGGCAAACTAGAATCCAATCTCATTCTTAGGCTCCCTTCTTCATTTTTCACAAGTCAGCGAAAGAGTCTCTCCATATCTCAATCAAAATTCTTTTCTTCCTTCAAGATTCATCTCAGATACCATCTATTCCATGAAAACTTTTTTGGTCTTTTCGTCATTTATCTCATTCCTCTCTGATCTGCCCTATGCACTGAACACATTGTACTTTGCTTTATTATTTTTTGCATATATGCCACTACTGCAAGATGCTTGAGTTTATAAAATTAATTAGTGCCCAGAGATTCTCTGCTCCCATGAGCCCTCCCATATCTATAGGCCACAAAGTAAAAGTGTCATGACAATTTCAAATCCTTATGGTAGGCACTATGTTAAGCAAGCCATTGAATTTTTGGGGCCTGTTTCCACATTTGTGGAAACTTTGGAAACTAAGGCTACTTTTACCTCTAGAATTCTATAATCTATATGTCAAATTCAAGCTCTATGGCCTAGTAAGGTGCCCTGAACTATATGAAAATTTCATAACTATAAGATGAACAATGCAATTAGTAGGTATGATTCCCCATAAAAATAGCACTTCTGTCTATGACGATTGTCAAACTCTTTATAAAAGCAATTTTGGCATTTGGATAGTGGAGAGTGGTAATTTAAATGTGCCCCTGGACTTGCAAGCTCAAAGATAGGAACTGGCAGTCTTGTGTTCCTTAGGCAGGTTGGTTCTGTGGTAGCACTAGATGTAGTAGCAGGTTTTGTTCTATTTTTGCAATTCTGGCTGGTGTTATTAGCCAGAAAAGTCTATGGAACTTGTAACATTTGCCTCATAGGAGTATGATAAGGCCAATTTTCCCCTTTGTGATTTTATCTTATTATGTTTGACATTCTGTGTCTGAGCTCTGTTATTAGCTAAGGGCTCATGGCTGTGAACTGGGTGGATGATATTCAGCAGAGCACACATGCACAACAAAAGATACATGAAAAATTAAAATGACAAGGTTCATTTAACATAGCTGCTTGTTACGAGGATACGTTAATGATGAAAGTGTTTGTCTTATAATGCTGCCTTTCACCTGAGGCTCTGAAAGCAATTTATTAACTCACCAAGAGAAAAACATCATAGCCATTTAACAGATGGGGAAAACTGATGCTTGGAATTATTTCCAATCACATTGCATTTCAATTATTTTATGGTAATCGAGAATGGAAATGAAGTTACTAACAATTTTTATGTGGATAGCTAGAGATTCACCTAATGAGTATATCTTCTGGTTGCTGTCAGTCGGGGATTAATTTGAATTTGAAAATCACATAAGTGTCCTCAGTGCCAAGATAAGTCTTTCAAATCATAACCAGACCATTTTCACCTATCCTTTCTAATGCAATTTTTGATATCTTTGCCTGTAGTCTGGGCATTCTAAAGTAGGCCAATGAAATACTAAACATGCTTCCAATAAACTTCTGAACAACAACCCCATCAGTAGCAAAAACTGTATCACCTTTATTCTCCTTGTGATGAGGATATTGGAATGTGTTCAGGGAAATCCATTGCCTTTGGAGCTAAAGAAGTTCATGCCATAAGCATGATAACTGAAAATGTATTTTTCTCCTTTACCTAGCCTGAGCAGAGCATATTGATTTTGTAGAATTGTGAGGCCACACTTTTACTTTGTGGCCTATAGATATGGGAGGGCTCATGGGAGCAGAGAATCTCTGGGCACTAATTAATTTTATAAACTCAAGCATCTTGTAGTAGTGGCATATATGCAAAAAATAATTTTTGTTATTTTTATAACAAAAAATGAAAAAAATGCTCCTGTTTACACTATTCTACAGTATTATGTATATATGTTTGTTCCTATTTAGACTATTCTAACCAGTGTGTATGTCTGTGTGTGTGTGTCTGTGTGTGTGTGTTTATGCATGTGTGTGTAAAACCAAGGCCTAAAGTCTGAAAATATGAGGTAACTTATAAGGGAACAAAGGGAGGATGATGATAGGAGGGCCAAGATGCTGAAGACAAAGCATGCAAAAGGTTATCCTATTTAAAGGGCTGTTCAGATTAAAAGCCAGTGAGTAATTTACTTTTTCACATCTCTTGCATATCCCCTCTCTGCATTCACATACTCCCCTTTACCACCCTAGTACAGACCCCCATCCTCCTCACCTATACTATTGAAATAGCTTTCTAATGACCTCTCTGCCTCAAGTCTCTCCCTACTCTAATGTATACCCTCCACATTACTCCAAAAGAGATTTTCTTAAACCACAGTTCTGATCATGTAACATCCCCACTGACCCCACACCCCACCACATACATACACATACATAAAAACTTACTTAATAAACTCTAGTGGCTCCCAATTACTAAGTGTAAATTCCTTTGGTATTTGACTCCTGTCAAGTTTTCTTACATGCCTAGTTTTTTTTTTTGTTTTGTTTTTTTTACCTATTATACCTCCCCCATCATGTTATAACCCAGTCATATTGGTCTACTTTTTCCTCATACAGGACATTCTATCTCCTATTTCCATGTTTTTCCCCCCAGTGGCTGTTTTCCAAGCCTAGAATTCTATCCTTCCCCATTACTTCCTCTTAGAATCCTCAGCATCCTTCAAGACTCAGATCAAAGATCATATTCTACAGGAAGCCTTTCTCAATCCCTTCATCAGTTAGTATCTTTCTTGATAAGGCTACATTCCATGTACTCTATATGTACCTGTAACTTTATCTCTGTAGGTCTGGTTTTGCTCATCTGTAACACAATGGAGTGAGATGAGAAAAACTCTCGGGTCCCCTCCAGCTCTAATTCTCACTTTATTTGAGAGGGAGAGAGGCAGAGCAGCTGTGGGTGGTATGAAGAAGTAGGCCTAGCAAATAGTCAGCCCCAGAGACAGGTCAACCTGGGTTTCTGTCTAGTCTTTGCCACATTAGTGTCTTTGTGACCCTAGACAAGACTTTTAACCTCTCAGGGGATCAGAGAAGAGAATAAGCAATTATATAGTGTCTACTATGTTCCAGGGGCTGTATCAAGTGATTTTTACAAATATTATGTCATTTGATCTCACAATAACCTAGCGAGGTAGGTGCTATTATTATCACCTTTTTATAGTTGAGGAAACCAAGGCAAACAAAGATTAAGTGAGTTGCCTAGAACTCTGAGGCCAGGGGCAGCTAGGTGGTGCAGTGGACAAAGCACCAGCACTGAAGTCAGGAGGACCTGAGTTCAAATCCGGCCTCAGACCAAACACTTGACCCTTACTAGCTGTGTGATCCTGGGCAAGTCCCTTAACCCTAATAGCCAAAAACAAACAAAAAAAAAAAACAAAAAAAACAAAAAAGAACTCCGAGGCCAGATTTGAATTCAGGAGTTCCTAACTCAAGGACTAGTTGCTCTATTCATTGCATCAACAGCCAGGCCACTCTCTAAGAATATAAATTGCCAAACACTGCCAATCTTCATTGACAGGTTTTCTCATTAAGATTTTTCCAATAAAATCTGAAGTCTGATACCCCACCCCAAATCAACAAAAAATGTGGATATCATTGTGTGCCTAGCTCATCAAAAATAGTGTCAAATACTTTGTGTGAGTATTTTTGATGGTATCAAATAGGAGAAAGCAGGTGGTCCTTGTCCAGGCTCAGCTGCTCTACTTGGGGGTATTTTTAAATAGTGTTTTATTTTCTACCCCCAGTTACATGTCAAGAAAATTTTTAGAATTCATTTTTACAAGATTTTGAGTTCCAGATTTTTCTCTTTTTCTCTCTCCCTCCTTCCTCTCTTCTGAAAATGGTAGGCAGTTTGATATAGTTTATAAATGTGCTATCATGTAGAAATATTTCCATATTAGTCACAGTTGTGAAAGAAGAAACAGATCAAAAGACCAAAAACCATGAGAAACAATAAAGTAAGTGAAAAAATATGCTTTGATCTATATTCAGAGTCCATCACCTCTTTATCTGGATGAGAACAGCATTTTCCTTCATAAGTCCTTTGTATTTGTCTTGGATCATTGTGTAGCTGAAAAGAGCTGAGTCAATTATAGTTGGTCATCACACAAGGTTGCTGATACTGTGTATAATGTTTTCCTGGTTCTGCTCATTTCACTCTACACCAGTTCATGCAAATCATTACAGGTTTTTCTGAAATGTGCCTGTTCATCATTTCTTATAGCACAATAGTATTCCATTATATCTATATAGCATAGCTTGTTTAGTCATTCCCCAAATGATGGGCGTTCCTTCAATTTTCAATATTTTGCCCCCAGAAAAATGGCAGCTATAAATATTTTTTCCACATGCAGGTCCTTTTCCGTTTTTGGTGATCTCTTTAGGATAGAGAAGAAGTAGTGGTATTACTGGATTAAAGAGTGTACAGTTTGGTTGCCCTTTGGGCATAGTTCCAAACTGCTCTCCAGAATGGTTGGATTAGCTAATAACTCCACCAACAGTGCATTAGTGCCCCAATTTTCCCACATCTTTTCCAACATTTATCATTTTCCTTTTCTGTCATATTAGCCAATCTGATAGGTGTGAAGTGGTACCTCAGAGTTGTTTTAATTTGCATTTCTCTAATCAAAAGTGATTTAGAGCACTTCTTCATATGCCTATAGATAGCTTTGATTTTTTTCATCTGAAAACGGCATGTTCATATCCTTTGACCTCTTACCAATTGGGGAATGACTTGTAGTCTTATAAATTTGACTCAGTTCTCTATATATTTGAGAAATAAGGCCTTTATCAGAAATATTTGCTATAAAGATTGTTTCCCAACTTTTTGCTTTCCTTCTAATCTGGTTTGCATTGGTTTTGTTTGTATAAAAGCTTTTAATTTAACATAATCAAAAATATCTATTTTACATTTTATAATGCTCTCTATCTCTTGTTTGGTCATGAATTCTCCCCCTCCCCATAGATCTGACAGGTAGACTACTCCGCTTTTTTTAATTTGCTTATGGTATCACCTTTTATTACTAAATCATACCAATGGTCTGTCTCATCTAACTTTTCTAATATTCTATCTACCTCTTTTCTTTCTTATTTATTTTTTGTTGGATTTATTGAGTTCTGAGAAGGAACAGTTGGGGTTCTGTTGTCTGTTTCTTCCTGTAATTGCCTTAACTTCTCCTTTAAGAATTAGGTTGCTATAACACTTCGTACATATATGTTTAGTATTCACATTGTTCCATTGTCCATGGTACCATCTAGCAAGATGTAATTTCTTTCCTTATCTCGTTTAGTTAGGTCTATTTTTGCTTTTACTTTGTCTAAGATCCGGTATTGCTACCCCTGTTTATTTTTTTTTACTTCAGCTGAAACATAATAGATTCTGTTCCAACCCCTTACCTTTACTCTATGTTTGTCTCTCTGCTTCAAGTGTGTTTCTTGACAACAACATATTGTAGGATCCTAGTTTTGATACACTCTGCTATCTTCGTCTATTTTATGTGAGAATTCATCCCACTCACATTACAGTTTTGATTATTACCTGTGTGTTTCCCTCTAACCTATTCTTTCTCCTATCTGTTCTCTATCTCCTTTCATCCTTTCCCTCCTCACCAATGTTCTGCCCTTACCTGATCTGCCCTCCCTTCTGTCAGTTCCCCATTCCCCACTGTGCTTTAATTAATCTTCTGCCCTCCTACTTCCCTGGTGGGTAAGACAGATTTCTATATTCAACTGATTATGTATATGATTCCCTCTTTGAGCCAATACTGGTGAGAGTAAGGTTCAAGTGATGCTCATCGATCACCCTCCCATCTTCCTCTACAATGTAATAGTTCTTTTGTCAGTCTTCCTGTGAAATAATTTACCCTATTCTACCTCTCCTTTCCTTCTGCACTCACTGTACTCTTCTTTCTCACCCTTTAATTTTTTTTTTGTCATTCCCTCAAAATCACCTTATACTTGTACTCTCTGTGGATGTAGATTCCTTTTAGCTGTTATATTAATGATACAAGTTTTAAGAATTACAAGTATTCTCTTCTCATGTAGGAATGTAAATAGTTTAGCTTTATTGAAATCCTTATGTTTTCTTTTCCCTTTTTACCTGTTTATGCTTCTCGTTCTGGTCTTTGCCTTATGAAAGCTTAAAATCCTTCACTGAATGGCCATTTTTTCCTTGAAGTATTATGCTTAATTTTACTGGGTAGGTAATTCTTGGTTGTAGTCTTAGCCCCCTTGGCTTCCAGAAGATTTGGGGGCATTTTAAGAAACATAGACCTGTAGAGTTAGGCCAAAAATTAAATGTAGATACAGAAAACAGGGCAAACCATGCAACAATATTCCAAATATACTGAGACCTTATCTTAAGTGCTTACTGACTCCCCTGTTTTGGTTGAATTTCAAATGGTTCACCTAATGAGCATATCCTGTGCTAGTCCTTCACTTGTTCCCTTTTTAGAACTAATCCTTGGCTCCATTCTGCACTTCCTCAGATTCTTAAATCCGCTCACCCACTTCCCCCTGGACCTGAGACTTTGTTGGTATGGGGAGCTCCTGGTGCAGAAACAAACAAACAATTCTCTTTCAACCCTCCTCAGCAATTATTCTGCAATTTGTGTTCTTAATGAGTTGCCATGGGCATTGAGAGATTAAGTGCCTTCTGTCTGTCTGTGACAAAGATAGTACTGAACCCGAGGCATGACTGACTCTGAGACTAGCTCTCTATTCATTACTGATTATGCTACCTCACCTATCTCATTCTCCAGCTTTGGCAAGACTTTGGCTTTGAATCAGTCCACATCTTCCACTTGGCCCATCCATCTTTTATGACCCCATGGCCATAAAAATCCAGCCTAGCCAAAAATAGTTCAATGTCCATGTGTTCTGAGGGGGAAAATGGTTGGAGATGTTCTGATTGCTCTGGATGTTTTCAGGTAGGGGACTGCAATGATCCCAACTCAGTCACAGAATGGGAAGTTGTTTTGTTTCCTAGCATACCCTTGAGGATCACCCCAAAAAGACAGAGGAGATAGCACAAAATCAATGAAATTTCATCAGACTGCTATATCTCTGTGTTATCATCAAAGAAAGGGGAAAATGAGGAAAGGAAACAAATTTTCCTCTCTTGAAGTTAACAATTTGATATCTACTTTACTCAAGTTCTTTTCCACATTAACTTTGGTTATAAGAAAGAACCATGGTGTAATACAATAACCCAACTTTCCATTCCACCTGAAAGGTTAGTTAGTAGCAGATAATTTTAGATCTAGAAGGTGCCAAGCCCATGCCTGATGAGACTTCAGCTTTTTAAATTGATCATTAGATTCACAATCAAAAAACCTGAGTTTGAATTGGAACTCTGGTGTGCTCTGTCAGTTTGACCTTGAAAATGTGAGGTATTCCCTCTGGACTTTCTTATAAGAATTGTGGGCTTGGACTACATGTCAGCTAAGATCTCTCCCAGCTCAAAAATCTCTGATCCAATGAGGTCTGAGGGTGTTGATAACCAAACTGGGAGCCCCAAAACATGATCTCATGCTCAGAGAACTGTCAGGGGGCAATCAGTTTCTGCTGTGGCTCCCTGGCTACCCATCTGTAGTCCTCATTTCCACCTTAGTTCTCATTCTGACCCAGGTTGATGGTTTAGGGCTTTTTGTCTTATAATTATCTTGCTCTCCAGCTGTCTCTCTCAGGATCCATAGATCTTAGTGTCCTTGTTATAAATGGGCTCTAGCAATTTTATGTTTCTATGTACTACTCCTATTGAGTTCAATTTCTGGAATATATGATTACTGCTTTTTGACTACAATTTTCTCCATGACTGCCAGCATCCTACACCTGTAAGCATCCCAACTCGTCAGCCTCTCAGCCAGATTGGTGCTGACAAGACCCAAAGTCCCAAAGTGACCTAGCATAGGTGAAGTTAACCAAATGTGTCCTAAAGTCCCATGTTGGGTTATCAAAGAAGGGAACCGTAGAGCTCAGCTAGTTCTCACACACTTGTATACCCATTTTTGGATGTTCACTTCTTATTTCCCCTGATAGAATGTAAGCTCCTTGAAGGCAAGGATTCTTTCATTTGTGTCTGTATCTGAAGTACCTGGCACATTGTAGGGATTTAATAAAAGTTTAATGATTCATTCATTGATTGGGAAATGGTTGATAAAAATTATTCATATTCGTACTGCATCCTTAGTTCTACAAAGAGCTTTTCTCATATCATGCTTCAGATGTTAGTATGTATTATTACTGACTTTTTGAAATTGAGGAAACTGAGTTTCACAGATGGTCACAGAGATGATAAATGTTGGAGTCTTGATATAAATTCAGGTCCTGAATGAACTGTAAACATGAGTATCACTTTTATTCCTCTCCCTCATCCCCAGCCCTCATGGCACCTGGACTCAAATAACCCTGAAAGGTCATAGGAGCCGAGGTCAGGAAGAGCTCTTACCCTAAAATTTTCCTGCTAATACCCTTTACCCAATTCCATATAAATAATGATCCTCTCATCTCTAGTCCTTCAAAAGGAAATCCAGATTCCCACTCTATTCTAAACCTCAGGTCCATTTTCTACTTCCCAACTGTCATAGTCCAGGACCCTCCAGTCTCCCATCCCCCAAACACTGTGAGGTGGAAATGACTACATAAAACTTAGATGAGCAGAGCATCACTAAATGCAAATGCTTCTGTAAGATGAAGGACCTCTAGACCTTGCTATGGAATCTGCCACTATACTCTCTAGATTCCAGGGTATTTCTAACTAACCTCATAATGCATTCTAAGGACCCCTGGGCATAGTCATCCAACCAGCACTTAGCATAGTACATGGCAGATGGTAGATGCTTAATAAATGTCTATTGATTGATCAGTCTTGAAGATGAACTTTTCTTCATATGTCTTGAAACATAAATATGAGCTCCTTTATATTAGGGATCATCTCACTTTATTATCTGTATCCCCAGTGCTTAGCATAGTACTTGGCACATAGTAGGTTCTTAATACATTATATACATATTCATTCATTCATTTATTTGGGTTATATATGGGCTTCTTATGGAGTAAAAAATGGGTCAAAACTTGTCAATCTTAAGGAGAAAGGGGAACTTTATCTCCATTAAAATTGGAAAGCAAGCAATTCAAGTTCATCAACTGTTTATAGAATATGAGAATACACTTCACTTTCCCGTGGGAAGAAAAATGTATTTTCTAGCTGGGCTTAATAACATTAGCTATTTAGTAAAAATAAAATAAAATAAAATAAATGCCTGAAAGAAAGTCCTGAAAGGTCATCTTTCTACTTTGTTTTGTTCTAAAGCATATAACTTCTTTGACCTGAGATAGGATTTTTAAATTCAACTAACAATTCCATCAGTCAGGAGATGACAGCAATAGGTGTCTAGAGAGCATGTACAAAGATTTTAAAGCTTAGACTGGAGGAAAATTAAAACAATAAAAGAGAACTGAACTTAAAATGTTTGAATTTCCACAATGATAGTCTGAATGGACAAGAGGGACAGCTTTCTTTGAGTGATTGGAAGTGAGATGACAATCCTTCCTTCCCTATTCCTCCCAATTCCACCTTGCCTTTCTCTAAAAGTACAGCTAACACACAACTTCAGAAATACACTTTTCTCTTGGAGCTGAAGTAAAATAATGTTTGCTGTCTCAGGGTCTCTAGACTTCAGGGCCTCCAGAATAGAGTCCCAGTGTAGTATTGAAATAAATTGTAATTTTTTGACCTGTAATTGGAGGATGGGGGACAGTTTAACTTCTTGGACTTTTTCCTTGCAGGGGGAAGAATGTGGAGGAAAAGGAAATGGTAGTGACTGTGTCACTGGGCCATTAACCAGATGCTAGAGGAAGCACACATTTGGGAGTAAATGCTCTCTTCCGGGGAAGGAAGCAGTATACCCTACTTCTGGATATCAGTGCCCTGTTCATACCTAACTCATGCTAGGTCTGGTGCTAGTAAGGGATAACAGAGTGGAGAAGACAAAGATAAGGAGTTGGTCAGTCATTACAATGTTAATTTGCTTCAGGAAAATCAATGAAGACAAAAAGGAGTGATGAAAGATAAGAGAAAAGTTCTAAGGTTGAAGTCATTGAATCCCCTCAGAGAGTGAAGCATCTGGCCAACCATCTGAGGAAAGGAAACCTTAAATCTAAAGAGAGAAAATTATGTAGATATTTGCTAGTTGTGTGACACTGGGTAGTTTTCCTCAGTTTCCTCAATTGTAAAAAAAAATGGTAATACAACTTATCTCATGCAGTTGTTGTGAGGATCAAATGAGATATTATTTGCTAAGTGCTTGGCCCACTGATAGCACATATTAGGTTCTTAATAAATGCTTATTTCCTTCCCTTCCCCTCTTCTAACTTTACCTCATATTGATGACCAGAAAGTAGAATGAGGGAGATCAGAAGGTGAGAGACTAGGGGAGAAAATAGTGCTTATAAAAGCCTTGAGGATCCCCTACCTGAGAATAAGGATTGAGAAATCAATTCTAGAAAGGCTGAGAATTTTAATGTTGTCTGAATCATTTAAATAGTTTAAGTATAACATCAATCTTTGAAAGTTATTGAAAGAATTATAGGAAGTATTCAAAAATATTATTCATATCATCTATAGAGTCTTTTATGGAAAGACATGAGTAAGAGTTATATATCTGAATTATGATTTGCATCAGTAGAAGTAGCACCATGTTGAAATTATGAGTCTAGAAAATGATGTTCCCTAGTGGTACTTATTGATAACACCCATTTAATACCTTCTAAGGAGTTAACGCAATATTTTCAGGGAAAGAGGAAAGAGAAATAGAAAGAGTCCAGGTTTGTTTCAATAGGATAAACAGGATGGTCAGGAATTCCATCTCATTAAGAAAGGACATAAGAAATATTTAAGGGCAACCTTAAAATAAAAGAAGTTTCCAAAATTGTATATATTATCATAGCCGTATGACCAGGGAGAAATGAAAAACATAACTGCTTAAATTGTGAAATAAGATCAGAGAGCAAAACTACCTAAACTCCAACTCATCTTATGCTGCTTCAGCCTAGGGCTTGCATGGGACACAGCCAGGGCAAACTAAATTACAAGGTTATGTTGATGTTGGGTTATTTTTGGAGAAAAACAAATGTATTGCATTAAATATTTTTTCAGTTACATTGAAAAAAATAATTAGCATTGACTTTTTTTTGGTAGGGGCAGCTAGATGGGGCAGCTAGATGCTCTCTCGCAGCAGAGACAGCACTAGGATTGGAATCAGGAAAATTCATCCACATGAGTTCAAATCCAGCCTCAAATGCTTACCAGCTATGTGACCCTGGGCATGCCACTTACCCCGTTTGCTTCAGTTCCTCATCTACAAAATGAGCTGGAGAAGGAAATGGCAAACCATCCCAGTATCTTTGCCAAAAAGACCCCAAATGGGCCTATGAAAAGTTGGATACAACTGAAAATAACTGAAGAATGACATTGATTTTTAAAAATTTTAAGTTCCAAATTCCCTCCTCCCCACCCCTGTCCCACCCATTGAGAAGGCAAGCAATATGATATTGATTATGCATGTAAAGTCATGCAAAACATATTTTTATATTAGCCATGCTACAAAAGAAAACACATACACACAGAAATAGAGAAAGTAAAAAAAATGTTCTTCAATCTTCACTCAGAGTTTATCAGTTCTGTCCCTGAATGTATATAATATTTTTCATCATGGCTCCTCTGGAAGTCTCTTTGATCACTGTATTGATTTCTATTATTAAAGCTTTTATAGATGATTACCTTTACTGTTACTGTGCACAGTATTCTCCTGGTTCTGATTACTTCACTTTGTATTAGTTCACATAACATTTCCCAGGTTTTTCTAAACCATCCCACTCATTATATCTTAAATAACAATAGTATTCCATCATAGTCATATATCACAATTTATTCAGCCTTTCCCAAATTGATGAGCATCCCTTCAATGTCCAATTCTTTGACACCACAAAAAGAGCTAATATAAATATTTTTGTACAAATAGACCCTTTTCCCTTTTGGCTAATCTCTTCAGCATACAGAGCTGATAATGGGCAAAGAGTAGGGACAGTTTTCTAGCCCTTTGGGCATAGTTCCAAAATGTTCTCAAGAATGATTGGCCTAGTTTACAACTCTACTAACAGTGCATTAGTGTCCCAATTTTCCCACATCTTCTCCAACATTTGTCATTTTTCTTTTCTGCCAAGTTAGCCAATCTTATAGGTGTAAGGTGGGATGTCAGAGTTGTTTTAATTTGCATTTCTCTAATAGATAGTAATTTAAAGCATCTTTCTCATGTAACTATTGATAACTTTGATTTCTCCTTCTGAAAACTATTTATTTATATCCTTTGGCTAGTTGGACCAAACAGTTGGGGAATGGGTCTTATTTTTTATAAATTTGACTCAGTTCTCTATATATTTAAGAAAAGAGGCCTTTATCAGATAAAATTGCTGTCTCCTCCCCCCCCCCCCGTATTCTAGTTTTTCTTCTAATTTTGGCCACATTAGTTCTGTTTGTGTTAAAACTTCTTTTTTTTAATTTCATGAAATTAAAATTATCCATTTTACTTTTGATGATCCTCTCTTGTTTTGCCATAAACTTTTCTCTTATCCATAGATATGACAGGTATTTTTTATGGATGAATTAACTCCACTCACATTCACAGTGATTATTAGCTCCATTCTATTTTCTTCCTTTTATGCTTCTTTCTTTCTTTTTTATCCTGTCCCTTCCCTAACATCTGTTTTGCTTCTAACCACTGCTTTGCTTTATTTGCCCTCCCTTTTATCACCCATCCCCTCTTTTCTTATCCCCTTCCCCTCCCACTTCCTTATTGGGTAAGAGATTTTTATACTCAATTGACTATATGTTTGTATATATATAGATATATAGATATAGATATATATGTATATATATGTGTGTGTGTGTATGCCTGTATATATATATATATATATATATATGTATGTTTGTATGTATTCTGTATTTGAACCAATTTAGATAAGCATGACGTCCAAGCATTGCCTTCCTTCACCCTCTCCATTTTCCCTTCTACCGTAAATGCTCTTCCTTGTGTGCCTCTTTTATGTAAGGTAATTTTCCTCATTCATCCTATTCCTTCCTTCTTCAACCTTTGCATCCCTTTTTCTTGATCATCTTTTATTTTTTAGATCATCCTATCATAATTGATTCACTTCTGTGCTTTTTTATATATGTAGAAATACTTCTCACTACCCTAATAGTGATAAAGTTCTTACGCGTTACATGTATCATCTTCCCATACAGGAACGTAAACAGTTTAACCTGATAGAATCTCTTATGATTTCTCTTTTACATATGATTTTATGTTCTTCTCTGTAATCTTATATTTGAAGGTCATTGAAAGTAATTTTTTTAAAATATCATCTCTGTTTTTTTTAAACCAGTAATTCGTAAAAATTCTTTATTTCATTCAATGTCCATTTCCTCCATAAAGGATTGTACTCGATTTTTTTGGGTAGGTTATTCTTGGTTGTAATCTTAGCTCCATTGCCTTCCAGAATATCATATTCCAAGCCCTGTAATATTTTAACCTGGTAGCTGCTAAATCTTGTGTGATCATGATTGTGGCTCAATATTTGAATGATTTTTTTCTGACTGCTTGAAGTATTTTCTCTTTGTCCTGGGAGTTCTGGAATTTGGCTATAATATTCCTGAAAGTTTTATTTGGGGATCTCTTTCAGAAGGTTATCTGTGGATTCTTTCATTTTCTATTTTACCTTCTAGTTCTAGGATACTGGAGCAGCTTTATTTTATAATTTCTTGAAATATGATACTTAGGCTCTTTCTTTGATCATGACTTTCAGGTAATCCAATGATTCTTAAAGTATTTCCTAATATATTTTCCATGTCAGTTGTTTTTTTTTAATGATATATTTCACATTTTCCTCTATTTTCTCCAATCTTTTGATTTTGTCTTGTTGTTTGATGTCTCGTGAATTCATTAGCTTTCACTCGCACACTTCTAATTTTTAAGGAATTATTTTCTTCATTGAGTTTTTGTGCCTTTTTGTTTCCTATTGGTCAATTCTGCTTTTTAAGGAGTTGTATTCAACCCTTAGGTGCCACCTCACACCTATCAGAAATGATAAATGCATATTTTCCTCTTCTTTTGGGATGTAGATGGGAAGCTTTAGAATAAGTCACAGCACTGAAGGGATCAAAGAAGTCACCAAAGTCAAAGTTAAAGATATAATCCTGGGACTTCTGGGGCAGAACTAAGATGGCAGAGTAGAGATAGCACTACAACTGAAATCTACCAGTATTTTCCTTTAAACAACTTTAAAATAATTACTCAAATCAAATTCTGGAATGGTAGAGCTAACAAAAGGTCAGAATGAGATGTTCTTGCAGTCCAAAACCAGCCCAAGACAACTAGGAGGCAAAAGGAAAGATCTGGGACGTGGGGACTGAGGATGGCCCAGAGCTCACATTGATGAAGCACCAGTGGTGGGACTTGGTATTGGTGACAGCAGCAGCAGCAACTTTAGGAGTTAAGGGAACTGGGAAGCTGCTCAGAAGCAATTATAGGGGACTTTTCTGCTAGCACTGGGCATAGGACTGGATGCTATTTGGCAGCTCTATGCCTGTTACCAATACTAGGACACAGCTGAAGGGAGAAGAGTACTTTTGATCATCAGGAAGCAGGGGTCCTGCAAAGTATTATTGATTTCAATTCCAAGAGATTAGGAGCCGATCCTGGTAAGGACCATGTATCAGAACAGAAGAGCAGTGACCACACCTCTCCTCAGAGCACTCCACTTTGGAAGAACTGAAAACTTACGAACTCCCAGAACTAGCTCTGAGAACAGGAGTGGGAAAAAAAGCCCTGAAACTTGAGACAGACCTCTCCCTTTATGCCAGAAACAGAGCCCAACTTTAAAATAAATTTCAAAGGCAAGAAATAGGCTAGAAAGATGAACAAACAACAAAGCTACTGTGGTGACAGGGAAGTTGAAGACACAAACTCAGAAGAAAATAACATCAAAATAGCTACAAGCAAAGCCTCAAAGGGAAAAAATAAAGTAAATTGGACACAAATCCAACAAGAATCCTTGGAAAAGCTAAAAATAATTTTCAAAATCAGAGGGGAAAAATGTAAAAAGAAGTGAGAGCAATGCAAGAAAATTACAAAAAAAAGTAAATTAATCTTTTAACAAAACTCAAGAAGTAGAATAAGGGTAGGGAAATAGGAATCAGGTTGGAGAAATGATACAGAAATTATTAGAAAGTAGTTTAAAATTAATTGTCAGGAAAAAATATTGGATTAAAAGAGGAAGAGGACTTTTAGAAAAGCAAAATGAAGGAAAACACAAGCTTAACAATCACAAATTTAAATGTAAATGTACTAAATGATACAATAATGTTCAAGACAGTGACAAAATGCAAAAAAAAATAGAACCTAAAAATCTATCGTATGAAAGAAGCACAGCAAAAAGTAAAGAATTATTCAGAAACAAAATGAGAGAATAGTAAATGTTAATATGTATCAGGCAAGTTCAAAAAAGCAGGGGTTGCAAGTTTGCTATTAAACAAAGCAAAAATAGAAATTCAAAATATCAATAGTGATAAAGAAACTATATTATCTTTCAATACTTTTAATACTAAAAATATATGTGACAGCAACTGGCATAGAGGTTGAATTGGGTAAATGTTAAATGATTTTGTAAAGAGATATAAATAGTGACAATAATAACTTGAGATTTTTAATATTCCTCTTTAAGAACTGGACAGATCAAATAGAATGATAAAAGACAAAAATATAGAATTGAATAAAGTGTTGAAAAAATTAGAGCAGAAAGAGTTAAGGTATTTTCTAAATGTCAATTTGAAATTATATGTACATATGTATGTACATATATACATATATATTAACACCACATGTCACTTTTACAAAAATAGAACATGTGTTAGGGAATAGTGAAATTATTAATAAATTAAAGAAATAATACCATTAATACAACTTAAATAACCCACAATATATTAAAAACAGTAATTAATTCAGGAAACACAAGCAAAAGATAAAGACCTAAATGCAGACTTAATAATGACAGCTTTGATAATCATTGAGTCAAGAACAAATCATACAAATAACATGTGAGAGCTTGATAATGGTGTGAAAGTCTACCAAAATTTTTGGAAAACACCTAACCCAGCATTCATTGAAGAAGGAAAAAATATTCCTGAGAACATACATCAAAAAAAATAGAAGACATGAGGATTAATAAACTAAATATGCAATTTTAAAAAATAGAAAAATCTACCACTGTAAACCCCAAATAAACACAAAAGAAAAAAAAGAAAATTTGCAAAGAAATTGAAAAATTGATTTATGAGATCATAGAAAATATAAAACAAACATAATTGAAAAAATCAACACATTTGCCTGATACATAGGAAGTGCTATATGTGTTAGTTTTATTATTATTATTATTATTATACCATTTTAAATATAGGAATAAAATTGACAAATAAAAATTAATGAGATTAAATTACACAAGAAGAAATAAAAAGAATTGTCATAAAATGCAATGCAGTTATATGCCAGAAAAAAATGAGAAATTCAACTAAATGAAAGAATCTCTACAAAAATATAAAACATCCAAATTAACAGAAAATCAATTAGCTATTTAAGCAATCCTATTTCAGAAAAAGAAATTGAATCTAACAAAACTACAAAAATGAGAAGGGAACACCTTGTTCTATACATATTAAAGTAGAATTCTACAGGCTTCTTTCCCCCTGAGACAATTGGGGTTAATTGACTTGCCCAGGGTCATGCAGCTAGTAACTGTCAAGTGTCTAGTCTGAGGCCCAGATATGACCTCAGGTCCTACTGACGCCAGGGCTAGTGCTCTATTCACTGTGCCACCTAGCTGCCCCTTCTATAAACTTTTAAACAGCAGTCAATAACTGTACCATTTTGCATTGTGCTTTGTATATAAAAGCCATGTAATAAACGTCTTTTTTGAAATTTTAAGATTGTCCAAAGTTATACTGATAGTAAGTAGAGAAACTGGGATTCTAATCTACATCTTCTGATTTCAAATTGAGTGTGCTGCCATTACAGAAATTATACTGATTCTTCAGGGCCCATTTCAAATGTCATCTCCTTCAAAATTATTCCACGAAAAACTGAAGTCACAGCTTCCTCTGAACTTTTATTACACTTAGATGGTATTATGATTACGAGGCTAAGTGCTGATACTTTTTCCTATGTGGTGGCAAGTTAGGAGTTAAAACTGTGGCTTTCTAAACCAGACCAGGACACATGCTTTATTAGAAGTTTAATAATCTGCTGCAACAGATATGTGAAAGCTAGGAACAGTGAGACAGGCTAGAGTCATTAAAGCTGAAGTAGCAGGTAAGAATAAAAAAAAAAAAAAGACAACCCAATTCAACATGAAATAATGTCAAGAAACATAGCCACAAATTATGGGGTGGAAGAATTAGGAGAAATGTCAGAATGGGGGATATGGGAAATAGCCCAAAGTAAGTCAAGTTTAATCAGTCACAGTGAGGAAAGATTATCACATGGCAAGGAACTCCCTACCTAAGGCTTCATTTTTTGTTATGTTTTGTTTCTTTTATGATGACATTAAATATGACACAAATCATGCCTATCTTTGCATTCAGAAAATTATACCTAACTAGACTCTAAGAGGGGGGCATATCAGTCTGTTTTCTTGTATTATGGGTATTTGTGCACATCTTCCTCCCCACTTGATTGTAAGTTCCTTGAGGACAGTAATTAATTGGTCAACAAACAGAAAGTATCTATTATGTTCCAGACACTGTACTCAGAGCTGTGGATAAAAAGAAATGAAACAATCCTTGCCCTGTGCAAAGACACAAAGGTGGGAAATGGAGGATCGCATGTGATTTTCATCAAGGAGGCTGGCCTGTGGACCATATGGAAGTGTAGATGGTTATTATAGAGTTGTTAAGGCAGGGTGAGTCAAGGTTCTGGAGGCTAAATGCCAAAGATAGGAGTTACATTTTGCTCTAAAGGAAATAGTAATTCACTGCAAGAATGTGTTAAGTAATGGAAGGATATAATAACTCTGCTCTAGGAAACTGGGCTTGACAGCATTATGCAGGATGGGTTGGGGTAAGTTGAGACCTGAAACTGGGAGACCAATAAGGAATCTACTACACTAATCCTAGAGAGAACTAAAAAGAGCTTGACCTAGGGTTCAACAGTGTAATGCATTTATACTGTCTTCTACACCAAAAATGTCCAATTCAAAGCTTGTGGCCCAAACCTGATTAAAATATAGTCGGAAACTATGTAATAAAATAACTAAAAATGTAATCCAACACAGATAACATAAATTTGTGGCTTTCAAGGCAACCTGTGGCCTACGGATCCCTTTCTATTTGAGTTTGACACCATTGCTCTATATAGGACAAAGCCTGACTGAGATATATACTCAATAAGTGTTTGTTTAATGAATAAAAATGTGTCCATTTTAGCTCTGATACCTTAATTAGGTCAATAAATCAAGCACTCATGGGTCTTAGACTAAGAGTGAAACATCTTTGAAAGTCATTCGATGAAATAAAATTATTTCAGACAAAAGGTCAGTTCCAACTGGCTAGAAAATTTTGTTAGGCTCTCTGAGTCCTGCATGAAAACATCAAGTTTGCTAGAATGGAAATTTAAGTGAATGAATGTGAAATTCTAGCTAAATGAGGGCAGAGAAGGAGAAGTCACAATTTGGAGTGTGACCAGGTATTCAAATTCTTCCTGCCACTTTTGAGTAGAGAAGGACCTTCCATCCTTGAAAGGTCCAGATAATGGTGGATTTTTCATCATTCTATGTGTCCTAGCAGTATTCCTGGATCTTCAGGTTCTTCATATGTGAGGAGGCAAAGATAGATGAATGAAGAGTAATCATTCTTAAGACAAACTTCTGATGTACCTCATACATGGGAGACCAGAACTTCTGGCAACTAGGAAACATGAGTTCATCTCTTTACTATATAAATTTTTCAAGCTTTACTCCACTTTACCTGCACTGTGTATACTTATGTGAGAGTCACAGAATTTGTGTGCAGGGGGAGAGACGTTTTGTACTATTATTTATTGTTTAATTGTAAATACCCTTTTCTAAAAGCTACTTAAGGCAACTTGACTAAGTGAATCTTAACTGATAAATAAGGGGGAAGCACACTAGTGGAGAACTTGAACCAATGATATTAGAAAATCACTCTTGAATTCTTAGAATTAGCCCCAGAATTATGAGGGGAAGATATAGCTAAGATCTGGGGGGCTTACTCATCAGAGTTTATGTAGGTTACAAACTCATACATACATATTTCTAATTATTATTAGTTATATTTCTTCATATATTTCTAATTATTAATGATTTAGTATTCTATTCCCTCCCATAAGGTCTATATATAACTGTTTGAAGTGAGTAGAATTGTATTCTAGAACTTATTAGAGAAAAAGAAATGTAGAGTATATGATATCTAATCCAAAGAAGATGCAATAGGGCATACAATTTTACCCAAGTCAAAGGTGGAAGAGGAATGCAGAGTTTAGAATGTCTTTATTTGTTTAGTCCATCCTAGCTGTAAAGCTCTTTCATTGTGTTCATTCAATATTCCAGAATGGTCCATGCTCGGAAGACAAACTAAGGGCCTCTAATATCCCTGGGGGTGTCACTCTCTCTCCACTCTGTACTCCTGTTTGTGCAGATACAAAGGCTCCCAGCTGGTAGTGCTGGGAAGGGAAGAGAGTGGAAGGAGATGGGACTATAATATTCATCTCTTCTTTGCCCAATAATGTCAGAACTAGGTAGATTTTTCAATCTTTAAAGACTTAAAATTGCCCTTTGATTTTAACCTCTCCAGTTCCTTTGATATTTTTATCTTATTTTTGAAGGCTGTATTTTTGATAATGTGGTATTTTCACTACCCTTTCTTAAATAATAAATAAAATAAATTCAATGCACATGCACAAAAGTATTAATGTAGCAAATTTGATACCCCTCCTTGGGGTATAAATCATAATTAATTCAATTTAAATGCTGAGGACCAGCTTTGAAGATCAATGGATGTCCCTTTCAAGGAAAAACAAAGTCGGCTTGGAATCAAGGGAATAAAGTAAATCGTGATGGGACCTCCTCGGTTAAGATTTATTGCTCTTGCCAGAGTTGTCTTTGAGATCAAATTATTCTTTTACAAATTCCAAAAAGCTAGAAAGATTTTGGTGTCAACTGTTAATTATTCTATTGCTAAGAATGGCTAAGTATGCTTCTAACATTTATCTCTGACAATCTAGGTAACTTTCCTTCAAAACATGCTAGAGAGAAAGCATGTAAAACCTTGTTAATTCAATCTAATTAGAAAAAAAGGTCAGTCTAAAGGTGAAAAGTTTGAAATATAGGATATTTGAAGGGATTTTCTTTTTTCAAATTAATGCTCAAGTTCTGGTAGTTATACTACTGACAAAATCTGGTGTCTGGTTGGAGAGAAACTGGGCTACACGTCCCAGGGCATCTTGTACTTTAATAAATAAACACAGATAATTTGTAATTCCCATGTTAGTGGTTTGACTATAAAGACAGCAGCCTTTATAATCAAACCACTAACATGGGAATTACAAATGAGGTTTTGAAAGCAGTTGCTAGACTTCATTCTCAAGTAGGGCAGAGATTTACACTATTATCAACTTTTTACAGACATTTGGAAAATTTCAGAATACTATATTTGAATTGGGCAGCTAAGTGACACAGCGGATAGAGTGTCTAATTGAAGTCAGGAAAACCTGAGTTCAAATCCAGTCTTAGACGCTTACTAGCTGTGTGACCCTGGGCAATTCATTTCACCCTATTTGCCTCAGTTTCCTTATCTGTAAAATGAGCTGGAGAAGGAAATGGCAAACTACTCCAGTATTTTTGCCAGGAAAACCCCAAATGGAGTCACAAAGAGTAAGGCATGACTGAAATGACTGAATAATATTTGAATTATTACAAAATCCAAATTAGTGGAGTTTGAATTAGAGAGATATGATTAGAGAGATAGAGGGATAGATAGATAGATAGATAGATAGATAGATAGATAGATAGATAGATAGA
>NW_020954569.1:34450536-34499923 GCF_900497805.2 Vombatus ursinus | reverse complement strand
AGATAGATAGATAGATAGATAGATAGATAGATAGATAGATAGATAGAGATAGACATAGACATAGAGATGGAGATAGAGCTAGAGATATATTTTCATGTGCACACACACACACACACACACACACACACACACACACACACCCCTTACCTGCAGAGCAACTCAAAATCAATCTTTAGGCATTTTAAGTTTTTTTTGTTTTTAATTTTCAACTAGTAGATAGTTTTAAATATCTTGGCTACTTAACTCAAAAGAAGATGAAGATATTATTAAACAAATTTTTACTTACTTGTCACTCACTACTGTATGCCTTTGGGAAAAATAACATCATCTCTCCAGACCTCAATAGCCTGATCTGCAGAAACATGGAGTTGTACTAGCTGATCTCTAAGGTCAATTTCAGCTTGAAACCTAGGATCCCAGTATAAAACTAAATCGAATCCTTAGACTTTCCCCAGTCCCAAGACAGAGTTTATATATGATAATAAAAATGGTGGTATTGTCCAAACCTTAGGAAAACTAGTCTGAAAAAGAATGATGACTACTGAAATGAGATTTATGAGGGGAAAAAAAAACAGCTGAATTGAGTTGTCTAGATTATGAAAGAAATAAGGATATAATCATAGAATTACAAGAACAATCAATAGTTGAATATCTACCACATCATTAACAAAAATGGAAAGAAAAAAATAGACATTAGGAGATTTCAAAGGTAGTTAATATAATACCAAGCAGAGACAGAAAGATTGATGGGAAAGGCCATTCTGGATATGGCATGAGGCCAGAGCAGGTCACAATGCCAAATTGCTGAAAACAATGACATTTAAAATGGGCTCCCCAGGGAGACCATAGATTCTTTGTGTTGTGAGTCTTCTAACACTGCACTTTTATTTAGGTAGGTATAAAGCCTATGTGCTTAGGGAAATGGTTGATTCTTGGCTGCCCAGGGTACCACACAGCAGATAGAGAAAATATATAATTTATCAAATTTCTGAATTAAGAAGGATAGCCCTAAATTTGAGCTTGATTTTTGTTGTTCAGCCATTCAATCATGTGCAACTCTTTGTTACCCTGTATGGGGTTTTCTTGGCAAAGATATGGGAGTGATTTGCTATTTTCTTCTCCAGTGGATTAAGGCAAACAGAGCTTAAGTGATTTGTCCAGGATCACAAACCTAGGGAGTGTTTGAGGACATTTTTGAACTCAAGTCTTCCTGACTCCAGGCCCAGTGTTCTATCTACTGAGCCACTTAGATCTCTCTTGAGTTTGATAGAATTATTTCACACACAGACATAAACACACACACACACACACATACACACATACGTTTAGATAACTGCATTTCAACATAATTATTTTCCTTTTAATCTTCTGTATTTATTTTGTACATTTAAAAGTATTATTATGAGAAGGCATCTATAGACTTCACCAGACTGGCAAAGGGATCCATGACTATACATATATATATATATTTATCAAGGGAAACTCCACAGCGGTCCCCACCTCCCTTAATTCATACCTCCCCTCCAGATGAGTCTATCTACTTTCTTTTTCTGTCTTTTATTCACACATTGAAAACTCTAACTAGACTTGATACCCCTAAGCCCATCAGTGAATTGTCTCTCACTTCAAATGGGACACAGTATTGACCATTTCTCTTGAATCTTGCATCTTAAGTCTAATCAAAAATAGAATTCAGAAGTCTCTTTTAAATGAGATCACAGACATACCTGTACTGCTTTGCAACAGAGCAACCTATGAATCAACTCTCATTGATTTTTCCCTGTGAAAAGATATTTAGATTACTGGAACTCTCAGACTGTCCTAGAGCTTAAAAGTAGAAATGAACCAGAGCCTACAATGTTGGAAAATCAAATGTTTTCCATTTCTTGGAGCTCCTTTACCAGAAAAAAAAATTATAGAACTGATCATTTAAAAAGGTCTTTTGAACTTAAGAAGTCTTCACTTTTCAATGCATATAGCATTACTGAATCAACAAGACTCTTTATAGATTAAAATTGGTATAAACAACCACAACAAATTTCATCTTAATTTCTTGGTTTATTTAGCCACTTAGTTTTCAAAGGAGAGAAATTGCTTTGTGTGAATGATTTTTCTCTTTCTCCTTTGGAAAGGCATGTTATGGGTTTCTGTTTTATTCATTTTGGGGGTGGCCAATGGGGGTTAAGTGACTTGCACAAGTCACACAGCTAGTGTGTCTGAGGCCGGATTTTAACTCAGGTCCTCCTGAATCCAGAGTTGGTGCTCTATCCACTGTGCCACCTAGCTGCCCCCTGTTTTATTCGTTTTCCAGAGAAGGGAGAGAAGGCTTCCTAATACTAATTTTCAGAAACATTTTAGGACTCATTCATTGAATTAAGCACTAACTAAATATTCTTTTCCCTTCAAATTTGGTTTACTTTTAATCAGTTTTAAAAATACAAATATTAGTTATCATAATAAGTATATGTTTATATACAATTCTTTAATGTCTTCTAAATATCATGCCTACTAAAAGAATTAAATGTTATGGGATGATATTTTCTTTTTAGATTATTATGTCATTAAGTCAATACTGTGTAAGTCCTTATATCAGGTTTAAAAAAAAATGTAACGCGGGGTAGTAGAGGACCAGAATCAGAAATTGTCAGAAATTACTGTAATCAGAAAGATGTTGATTCAATTTAAGTTTTTAACACATCCTGGCTGTGTGACTATTGGCAAATTCCTTAACCCCTCAATATTTCAAGTTCATTAAGACTGAAAATTGGGCAGCTAGGTGGCACAGTGGATAGAGCACTAGCCCTGAAGTCAGGAGGACCTGAGTTCAAATCAGGCCTCAGACAAAACATTTGACACTTACTGGCTGTGTGACACTGGGCAAGTCACCTAACCCCAACTGCCTAAGCAAAAAAAAAAAAAGACTGAAAATTAAAGTTACTAGTTTTTCTTATGGTTTCACTTCCCAATAGCCACGAAATCATAGGTTCAAGCCATTAAAAATCGAATCAAAGAGTTTTTTAAAATCTTGAAACACCATATCTTTGAAAATTATGATTATCTTGCTTCTCTTCATATACTATGTATCTGTATAAATAAAGAGAACTTTGGAGAAACCATTTTATAAGCTAATGTGAGAGCCTTTGGCACAATTTGTTCATTGATATTCTATTTCCTAAATATTGTTTCTAACAGAGCCAGCAATTTGTTATTATATATCTACATACATTCATATGTGTATGCAGTTCCTGCTCCCCCTACTTTTATTTTCCAGTACAATGTGTGTTAGGAAACTATAGGAAAAAGCACTGGTTTTGGAATCAGGGGGCCTAAGTTTAAATCCTGTCTATGGCACCTATGTAATCCTAAACATTTTGCCCACTCCCATACCCATTCCAAATCCTCAGCTTTCCCAACTGGAAAATAAGTGGACCAGACTCAACAATTTTCTGGGTCTCCTCTAACTCTGTTTTCATAAGAGCATGTTTTATTCTTCCATGGAAAAAAAGCCCCAGACCAAAGATTTGACCCATGGCCTTCATTTGAACAGATGAGAGCAATGAAGTCCAAAATAACTTGCTTTCATATAGCTTACAACATTGAGGAAGTAAAATTTCAACTCCTTACTACACATTTTCTCCCACATTCTTAATGACTCTTCTTTCTATTGATTATGACAATTCATCAGTCTGCTGGATTCCTCCTATTCTCTTGACATTCTATGTATAGCAATGAAGCAAAATATGGTGGGCACATAGAGCCTACAGCCTATTTCCTATGCTTAAGAAGTGGCCTAACAATTTTTATCATGGAAAAGTCTAATTGGAAAAAAAGTGGATTCGTCATGTAACTATACTGATTATTAATAGATGGAGGGCCAAAGTCTTCCAGTGGTACCCATGAAATGTAAAAAGACCTAAATGAAATTCTATAGTACCATGGGTGGTTCCTCCACAGGGGATATAAACACTCACAAGAACAAGAACCACAAGGTATGAGAACGCACAGATGCATTACAATCTTCACTATGGGAAGGATTATCTAGGTCAGTGAGGTCTCAAATCCATCAAAGTGTTGTAATATATTTATGGGGCAGAAGGGGCATTCATGAAAATTGTACATGGCTGGTAAATCTTTTGAACTCACAAAACTAGGACAGCTCTGCTCTCACATTCTTAACTGCCTATATTGCTATCACCTCAAATTCAAAATGGTTTAAAATGCAACTCTTTCTCTTGCTCTCAAACAAGTCCTTCCTTATTTCTCCATTTCTTTTTAATAATATTATTATTTTTCATCCTTATTGAAACTTCTGAGTCATCTTTAGTTACTCTTTTTCTGTCTTATCTTTATCTAATCGGGCCTCAATTTCTATTTGTTTTTCTTCCACATTTCCTCTCTTTTCCATTCCTTCCTATACATTTGTACTTCTAGGACCTTAGTTATGATCTTATAAAGAATATCTATTCTATTTCAGTGGACTCCTAACTGGTCTTCCTTCCTCCATTCCTTCCTAACATCCTGCAGCACTGTTGCCATTTAGAAATTAAATTTCTAAAACACCCATTAAATTACATCATTCCCCTACTCAAAATTCTTCAGATGTTCCCACTATTCATACAATAAATGAACCTCAGACTCGGTGACATTCTTGTCACATCATAAGCTACTTTATTTTGCCTTTCCAGGATCATATTCTGGGATTTCCTAAATATAAACCCTAAATTCCAGCTAGCTTCAGCTACCCAACCATCACCAATTCTCCTAATTTTTGGCAATTAAAAAATCTTTCCCATACTGGAAGACCCTGCTGAAACCTCACTCTTCCAAATATCCTCTGATGATCACCTAATTCAATTTTATTCAGTCACTTCAATTGAGATTGATTGTTTATGTATGTATGTCATGCAGAACTTCTCTGTACACACTCAGAATGTAATGACTATATGATGATTTTTTTATATCTGATCTCCCCTAATTTAAGTATAGAGTCTGAGAGGGTAGGAACTAGGTAACACATATATTTCCTTGCCTTCACCATTCCTAACACATTAGTTTTATACTGAATAGCTCTATAATGAATGGTTGTTGGGTGAAAGATTGATGAATGATCTGTTGAAACTTTTTGTTTGTTGATCTAAAGTAGTTGTGTAAAAATAGAACAAAGACAAGTTAATGAGTATATTTTCACAGGTATTCTCCTTCTACTTCAATATTATAAATTGGTCTTCCTTGGAGATTGCCAGGGGAGATCAGAAGGAAGGGAATCTCAATTTGTTCAAGGATAAAATGAAGGAAATGGATTAGATGGATTATAAAAGTCATTTTTAGCACTAGATCCATTAACTTCCATGACTGAAGAAGAAGTTTATGGGAGAGTCAGTGGAGTGGTTCAGTCATGAAGAAGCATATATCAGTTTAGCAAGACTCAAAAATCTATATTCTACTTCATTCATTTTCTTAGTTTTTGACTTCCTCATTCCACAAGCATCCCACAGCTATCTGACACCATACGCACACTTTGTATCGAAGAATCCACTTGATATGATGTAATGCTGGTCTACAAGTCACAACAATTCACCCTAAGCTGGTATCTGCTACTAATTAATTGAGTGAACTATAGGTGGACAAATAATTTATTTTTCTAGGATTTGGTTTACTTCTCTGTAAAGTGAAAGAGTTGGGCCAGATTATATTTAAGAACCCTACCAGATTTAACATTCTGAATATTTGAAGAAGTTATTTGCCTCTTTCTGGGCCTTAGTTTCCAAATTTTTAAAGTGAAGGGTTGAAGTAATTTTTTCCTATATCTTCTAATGCTAACGTACAAGAGTTTATAATATCTTTGGAGAATTCTTGCCTTCTAAGCAAATCTCTCAGTGTTGGTCTTTTAAACTGATGTGTGTTACCTTATGACAACATTTAATGATGTTCCAAGCCTAGCAGGGTGACAAGACCCTCTCTTTCATTGTCCCCCCCAGCTATGAATACTAAACAAATCCTCTCAGATATCAATCAGCATTAATTCCTCAGTATCTATCCACAATCTCCAGGGTGCCAGAAGCCTTATTTGCTGTTTGTTTCCTTTCTTAATTTGAGACTGATAGTCCTCAGATGGCTACAGGTTGTTCCCACAGCAGGCCAAGGAATGTAACTGCTAATTGTAAGAATAAAAATATAAATTTTCCCAAATCACATATAAGGCAGTAGATGTCTTCCATTTTTTGGAGAGAAAGGAATGAGAAAACTGAGGAGATAAATAAGCTCATAAACAAAAACATAGGCCATCAAGGGATGAGTATAATTATACCTTTTTAAAAAAGAAAATATTTTATTTTGTGCTACCATGGAGGACAGACCAGGTGATATGAGTATTATTAAGAACATATATTTACAAAATAAAAATGTAATGCCTGAGGGAGGAAAAACATGAAAAAATAATTTTCATGCTAGGTGAGATCCATTAATTTTAATGTAAATATTACTGTATTTTAAATACTTTTCACTTATCTATGTCTTTAAGAAGCCATTCAATACATCAAACTGGAAAAATACTTCAGAGATTCATGACATCTACTAAATATATCCTTCATATACAATATTATAAAGATAGTTATTAATATAGGATACACAAAGAAAGCATACAGAACTAGGTGTAAATTTAATAATGATATTCTAAACAATGAATGGGTCAAAGAACAAGCCATAGAAACAATAACTATGTGAAAGAAATTTTATGGGTGAGTTCATCCCATTCATATTCACAATTATGGTCACTAACTGTTCATTTTCCTCCATCCTATTTTTTTTCTTATTATCTTTCCCTGCTTTTTTTTTACCTTGTTCATCCTCAAAAATCTGTTTTGTTTCTGACCACTGCTTTCTTTAATCTGTTTTCCCTTTTTCTCACTCCCCTTCTCTTTTTCCCTTCCCTTCCTAGTTCCTTATCCGAGTAGCATAGATTTCTATACCTAATTGAGTGTGTATATCTGTGTGTGAGTGCATATTCTTCCTTCTTTGAACCAATTTAGATGACAGTGAGGTTCAAGCATTGCCCACCATCAACCCCCCATTTCCCCTATGTTGTAAAAGCTCTTCTTTGTGCCCCTTTTTTGTGAGATAATTTTCCCTACTCTCCCTCTCCCTTCTCCTTCTCCCAGTGCATTCATCTTCCTCACCTCATTTTTTTAGATCATCCCAATATAATTGACTCACACCCTTCTCCTTTATATATGTAGAGTCCTTCTAACTGCCCTGATAATGATAAAGTTCTTAGGAATTGCATATAATTTAGTTCTTAGTAGTTGCATGTAGTTCCCATATAAGAATGTACACAGTTGAACCTTATTAAGCCCCTTAGGCTTTCTCTTTTATGTTTATTATTTTTTTATGCTTCTCTTGAGTCTTGTGTTTGAATGTTAAATTTTCTATTCAGCTCCAGCCATTTCATCAGGAATGGTTGAAAATTTTCTGTTTCATTAAAGGTTTGTTGTTCCCCTGAAGGACTATACTCAGTTTTACCGGTAGGTTTTTTCTGGGTTTTAATTTTAGCTCCTTTGTTTTCCCAAATGTCATATTTCAAGCCCTCTGCTCCTTTAACATAGTAATTATTAAATCTTGTCTGATACTGACTGTAACTCTATGGCATCTGAATGGTTTCTTTCTGGACGCTTGCAACTATGTGATGCAGTAGATAGAGTGTTGGACCTGAAATCAAAAAGACCTGAGTTCAAATCCAGTCTGACTCTTACTAGCTGTGTGATTTTGGCAAGTCACTTAACCACATTTGTCTAAGTTTCCTCATCTGTAAAATAATCTGGAGAATAAAGTGGAAATAACTCTAGTACCTTTGCCCAGAAAACCCCAAATAGGGTCATGAAGAGTCAGACATGACTGAACAACATTTTCTCCTTGATCTTGGAGCGCTAGAATTTGGCTCTACTATTCTCAGGAGTTTTCATTTGGGGATTTATTTCAGAAGGTGGTTGGTGAATTCTTTCTGTTTCTATTTCACCCTCTAGTTCTAAGATACTAAGGTAGTTTTCCTTTATAATTTCTTGAAATATGAAAGCTAAGCTCTTTTCTTATTATAGCTTTCAGGTAGTCCAATAATTCTTAAATGATCCCTTCTTTGATCTATTTTCCAGATCATTTATCTTTCTGATGAGATATTTCACATTTTCCTCTCTTTTGTCATTCTCTTGACTTTGTTTTATTATTTCTTGATGTCTCATGGAATCATTAACTTCCATTTCCCCAATTTCTAATTTCTTAGGCATTATTTTCTTCAGTGAGCTTTTGTACCTCTTTCTACATTTTTACTGTTCTGCTTTTTAAGGAGTTCTTTTCTTCAAAGAATTTTTGTGCCTCTTTTGCTGTTTGCCCAATTCTATTTTTAAGTTGTTAGTTTCTTCAGTATTTTTGTTCTTCTTTTACCAATTGATTAATTCTCTTTTCTAATTTTCTCTCATCATTATTTCTTTTCCCAATTTTATCTCTACTATACTTAACTCTTTCTTTAGTTCTACCCAGGAATTAAACTTATGTCAAATTCACATTTTTTTTCCTCTTTGAGGCTTTGTCTTGTAGCTGTTTTTACATTGTCTTCTTAGTTTGTGTCTCCATCTTCCCACCACTGTAGTATCTTTTTATGACCAGGTTCCTTTTTTTTGTCATTTTTTTTCTTTTTTCAGCTTATTTCTTGACCTTGAATTTTATGTAAGAGTTGGGGTCTTTTCCCAGGGGAAGGAAGGGAGACAACATCTTAAGCTTTAGACTTTTGGGTACTGCTGTTTTCAAAGCTAGTTTCTGGGAACAACAGTGTGATATAGGAAGGGGCATGTTTTCTTGCTCTCCTAATCTGTGTTCTGGTCTTTACCTGGGAAGACCCCTTGCTCCCCTTCAGCCACAAGTGCTAGTGTTCCTTAGAGCACTGTAATGGTTACCAGGTCCCCTTTTTTCTACCCTGGAACAGCTTTGGGCAATGTAACAAGGTCCAGCATCTAGTTCAGGATGCTCTGAACTTTCTTTCTGATCAGTTGCCTGACCCTTTGACAATCTCTGAACTGAACTGGGACCTCCCAAATCTGCTGCTGCTGCTGCTATCACAACTACCTCCAAAGCTCACCACTGGTGCTACCCCAACATGTACTCCAGTTGGCTTGCACCCCAGTGATACAGACTTCTTTTTACTCACCTCCTAAATTTAATGGGGCTGGAAAAATTTCTCACCCTGACTTTTTGTTGGTTCTGCCACTCCACAATTTGATTTGATGCATTGTTTTAAAGTTTTTTGAAGGGGGATACTAACAGGATTTGGCTGCATTTCTGCCTCTACTTTGCCATCTTGGCTCTGCCCCACCCAAAGCTTGTTTTTCTGCCATATGTGTCCTGGACCATCTCTCACCTTAGTGTCACTGACCTCTCCTTCCAAACTCCTAAATTGTTGAACCAGAAAAATGTCTTACCTTGACCTTTTGTTGTCTCTGATGCTTCAGAATTCAATTTGAGGCATTATTTTTAAGATGTTTAGAGGGAAATATTGGGAGACCTTGAATATATTGTTTCCTGTACTCTACCATCTTAGCTTTACTCCCTCACATATCATTCTTTGTGAAGTAAAAATCACTGCATTTTGTGCACAGAAACATTCAACACTAATTTCTGTTTTTTTTAAGGGAATGGGGGCAGGGTCTCTGGATTTAAATATAATGATGCTGGGAAGGGGGAACAGAAGGGAAATTTTGAAAGGCTGTGAGCTCATCTAAAAACCTATAGCTCCATTTGATCTGAATCCCTTCTGCTGACCCTGGAGTATTTTTTTTTCTCAGATGTTATCCTTTCAAGTCCTTAGATACTGTGTCCTTCCCCTGGGATCTTTTTCTCTTCAGCAGATCAAATGGTTTCTTTCCCGCAGAAGACTCCAAATTAGAGATCATGGAGGCCACAAATGGCCTACAAAGATAGATAATGAGCCAGATAAAAGTGTGATTTTATATTTACACAAAGTGTTCATTTGTGAGCTTCAAAATATTCAAGCATTCTCTAATCTCACCAGTTTTTTAAATTTTATTTTATTAAAAGTTTTGCTGAGTGCCATAAAGTTGTCAGTCTTGAAGATAATTTAAAATATATTAGCTACTATACTGAATTTCAGTCTTTTCTTTAGGCAATATGACTTTGTAAAATGCTTTTTATTCCATTAAACAGAATTCTGTTACATGTTCTAATTTATATATTGGAAGAATTCTAAATAAAGTCACTTCCTTTGTAATATAACAGAATCACATTACTGTAAGATTCTAAAGTTATCACACCAAGGAACAGACTCTAAAATCAAACTGTGAGATCCATACCTAGTCACTATTTAAGTAGCAGATCCTGACTTTCCTTGAAGCAGCATCTATGAAACAAGAGGGTTAGCCTAGAGGAGCCAGAAGGGTCTTTCTCACTTAAGCATTCTGTAACCCTGTGAATTCCTAAACAAAGAATACACAGTTATATCTTACACTATATTCTAGACATAGTCCTGAAAACGTGTGTGGAAATTTATTTACTATTAAGAAACTTATATTTTAAATACACAAAGGAGAACCTACCATTCAAGAACAATCATGTTGTAAAAGGACTAAGCATAGTCTAATTTATACATTTTAAAAATCAGGATATTCTTATACTGGATGTATTTACATTAACATATGCCTTCAAAATGTTTTGTAAATATGAAATGTTTGGTTAATAGATAGATTTTAATTTATATTAGTTCAATGTTCCATAAGTTATAGAACAGGCCCTACCCCTTTAAAAAGAGAAGTAGGCAAAAATCATTGTCTTCTAAACTTCTTAATGTTTCCAACAGACACCAATGGATTCTCATTTCTCTTCCTTTGTTTACCTTGTCCGCCATCTTTTTCCTCTCCCTTATTCTTCCTATTCATTCAATAATTCATTAAACATGTATATATTCCTTCAGATACTCTGTTGGTTGAAATCCTCCTTGACCTCCTCAGCCAATGAAAACTATTCTCTCCTCTGATCTCTCTTGATGCACAATGTCAGCACCACTTACAAAACATACATTTCCTTGTTCTTTTCGTTACCTTTCCAGATATGCATATCCTCATCTCTCCAATATATTGGGAAATCCTTCAGTGCAAGGACTGACTGAGCCTTATATTTCTTTGTATTCTCTTTACTAGGAATTCTTAACTTGAGTTCCATGAACATATATATTTATATAATGCACATACATATGTATATGTAATCATATTTCAAGATAATTGTTCTTTTGTAATCCTATGCATTTTATTTTATGCATCTAAAATATTATTATGAGAAGTTTCACCAGACTGTCAAATGAATCCATGACATAATCAAAAGTTATGTAGCCCTGCTCCACAGTTTCTACATGGAATTAAAAAATAAAGGATGTGGACAAGGATCTAGGAAGTTCAAGTTAATTATCAGAAGAGATCATTCACTGGAAGATGTTTTTAATATAATTATGGGCTACTCCAGGTAAGATCTGTGGAAAAATAAACTCTATGCCGTATTTGTTGGGAAGAAAGTCTGGATTACAATAGACCTTATAGAGAGTTTGTTTTAACATAATAGGTGCCCAATAAATGTTGGTCAATTGATGTATAATATATTAGGTAGAATACTGGATATGGCATCAGAAGACCTAGATTTAAATCTGGGCTCTGCCACTAACTCACTGTGTGACCTTAAGAAAGTTGTGTCATCTTTATGTGCCTTTGTTCCCTCTTCCACAAAATGAAGTTGGATTCAATGAACTGTAAGAACTTTTCCACTCTGACATTTATTGATCATAAGAGCTAAGACTAGAGCTGGGATGGACCTAAGAGTACAACTCCTTCATATTACTGAAATTTACTGGACTTTAATGGAAGGAAACTGAGGCCCAGAGAGGTCACACATTTCATTATTTTAAGGGACATATGTGTCCCTCATAGTTTCTTGCATAGTCAGATGAACAATGGACGATTCATAAATACGTATTGATCTAGCTTCAGTGCTGAGGGTAGATGAATTGTGATAAGCAAATCTATTTGCTAGCAGAGTCAAGCCCTCAGGAATGTAGTCAAGTGGCAATAAAGGGGAAAAACTCTAGTAACACTCTAAGATAAAAAAAAATGGATGTGGTGATAATGAGAGTGAGGCAAAATGGAGAAAAAGGATAGGAGCAGGCATGTGCTGGAGCTAGCTAGAAGAAACTCTCTGGAGACCTGATTGTAAAACTTTCCATTTTAGTCTTTACATGCTGGTAATTGGCAAACACTACAAAATTAGGGCTTGATATATTTTTTATTAAAAGTTAAAAAGATGTTGCCCATTTGCAGAGAACTGGTTGTTAAATATTTGACTGCTGGTAAATCACTTTAACTTTAACCCACATTGTTGATGCTTTCTCCATTACTTTCTTATGCCTACACAGCCAAAAAAAGTATTTTATTTATCACTTTGATTGTATATATCATATACTGTCATGATGACTCTTGTCAATAAGGACATAATTTAAGATCCTTTCTTTTTAGAAACAAAAAGTTATATATCAAAATATTTATAAGTAACAAGTCTGTTTATAATAGTTTTTCAGAATACAATTGATTTTTTTCAACTTTGTTCCCTAAAGATTATTAGTTTAGATTAAAAAAAAAAGATGGGATAAATAGTATAGTGGAAAGACTAGAATAAAAATGACAAATACTGGATTATAGTCTCAGCTCTTCAATTTACTAGCTGACATGACCTTTGTCACATCATTTAATCTAAGTGTGGAGTCCTCAGACTAGATGAAAACCATGACTCAAAGAAGTTTTTCTTACCATTAAACTGTCTCTGGGTCTCCCTACAATTTACCTGCTACCTACCTTCACTTTATCTGTACTGCTTTCTGAAAACAACAACTAACTCTGTTAGGCATTTTGAAGGCATTTAACAAGAGAAATTCCTATCTTGGTCCCTGGAACTCTGGAGACCATATGGCTCATGGCCTGTCTTTTATGATTCCACTTCTTGAGTATGTGGCTGATATCTGGAATCTTTCCCCTTTAGGTTGACTTGACTATTTTCTTTTCAAATCATCCTAGTCCCAAATACTCTTTTCTTCATACTCTGCCACTATCCATCCTAGAATTCATCAACTTGAATCTTCCACAACGTCTCCTTTTTCTGGGATTTCCAACTCCTGACCCATTGGAAAAACTGAGAAAACAGACACACTTTGAAGCCAGTAACCAAAAGACACCTTTCTAGAATCCTTTTCCTGTTCTATCAACCTCCCTGTGTCAGAGTGAGGTAAATAAATCATTCTTTAAAACTCTCACCCTCTGCCAAGAGAATGGTTTCCTAAAATTCCCCTTAATAGCATTATTGCAGTAGAAAAAGAAAACCTAAAACCTATTATAAGAAATATTCTTCTAACTCCCCTGTTCCAACCACACATGGCCCACTCAAGGTCACAGTGTCAGATTGAAATGATTACATTTTCTGCTAAAAGAAAAATAAGGAAAACTAACATTCTTATAAGTTCTTTAAAGTTGATGAAGTGCTTTTATCACAACCTTATGATGATGGTAATGCAAGTATTATGTGCCTCCATTTTACAATGACACTATGGGATCAGAAAAATAAATTTGCCTATTGTCACATGTATTAACTATAGAACCTGAGTCCAAGTATCCTAAATCCAAGCCTGACATTTTCTCCCCTCTAAATGACTATGTCCCACAGCTTGCTTTGCTTCTCATTCCTTTCTTATGGTGGTGTACTTTGAAAGTGGAAAATCAGTATAAATATTATCAATCTACAAACATTTATTAACCACCTATTGTGCCAGCACTGTGTTAGGGTCAAGGAATGCAAAGTGATGAGAGTGATGATGATTATGATGATGATTCTTACTATCAAAAAGCTTAAATTGTATAAGAGGAAGCAATATATACTTTTACAAGTATAGACAGAATGAGTATTAGAGTACAGTGGTATTTTATAATGGGTTTTGGAACCAGGAAAAACTGAGCTCAAATTCTGCCCTCACAATATACTAGGCAACATTTTTCTTTTATGCATTAATTTACTTATTATTCATTATTCATTCATTTATTTTTAAATTTCTTTTTAATTTTGAGTTCCATATTCTCTTTTGCCCTAGTGCCCCTCCTCAAACCACTGAGAAGGCAAACAATATGATATCAATAATACATTTAAAGTCATGGAAAACATTTCCGTGTTACCCAGACAAAAAGAAAAATGAGTAAAAGCAAGAAACATAAAGTTAAAAAAGGATACTTCAAACTACATTAACAATTCATCAGATCTTTATCTGGAGGTAGATAGCATTTTTACATGGATACTTGAGAATTATCTCAGGTCATTGTATTGATCAAATTTGCAAAGTCATTCACATATGATTATTGTTACCATATTGCTGTCATTGCGTACAATCTTCTCCTGGTGCTGCTCACTTCACTTTGCTTCAGTTCATATAAGACTACCCAGGTTTTATTCTGAAACCATCATGCTCATCATTTCTTATAGCATACTAGTATTCCATCACAATCATCTAGCACAAATTATTCAGTCATTTCTCAACTGATAGACATTCTCTCAATTTCTATTTCTTTGCTAAAAAAGCTGCTAAAAAAAGGGCTGCTAAAATATTTTTGTATGCGTAGGTTTTTTTTTCCCTTTTCTTTGATCTCTTTGGGATATAGAACTAGTAGTAGCATTTCTAAGTCAAAAGGTATGCATAGTTTATAGCCCTTTGGGAGTATAGTTCCAAAATGTTCTGCAGAATGGTTGGACCAGTTCACAACTCCATGAACAGTACATTCGTGTACCTATTTTCCCGCATTCCCTCCAGCATTTTTTATTTCTGATAGATGTGAGCTGCTACCTCGGAGCTGTTTTAATTTGTACTTCTCTAATCAATAGTAATTTAGAGCATTTTTATGTGACTATTGATTTATTTATTTGATTTATTCTACTAAAAACTGCTTATTCATATCCTTTGACCATTAATCAATTGGGAGATTGCTTTTATTTTTATAAATATGGCACAGTTGAAAATTTGAAAAATGAGGCCTTTATTAGAGAAACTTCGTGAAAACTCTGCCCCCCCCCCCAGTTTCCTGCTTTCCTTTTAATTTTGGCTGTAATGGTTTTGTTTCTGCAAAAACTTTTTTTTAATTTCATCTAATCAAAATTATCTATTTTACTAACTGTGATCATCTCTATCTCTTACATTGTCATAAACTCTTACCTTATCCATAGATCTAGGAGGTAAAATTCTCCTTGCTCCTCTAATTTATTTTTGGTGCCCAAATCATGTACTCATTTTGACTTTATCTTGATATATAGTGTGAAATTTTGGTCTATGCCTAGCTTCTAACAAACTACCCTCCAGTTTTCCCAACAATGTTTGTCAAATGCTTAGTTCTTGCTCCAAAACCTCGGATCTTTGGGTTTATCAAACATTAAATTATTATGGTCATTTACTATGCTGTATTGTGAACCTACACTATTCCATAGATCTACTTCTTGATTTCTTAGCCAATACTAGAATATTGTGATGATGATGGTTTTATATTGTTTGAAATCTGGTACTTCTAGGCTGCCTTCCTTCATAATTTTTTATTGATTCCTTTGACATTTTTGAGCATTTATTTTTACACATAAATTTGGTTATTATTTCTTTCTAGGTCTATAAAATACTTCTTCAGTAGTTTGTTATGGCACTGAATAAACAAATTGACTTAAGTAGACTTGTTTTTTTTTTTTTATTATACTGGCTCAACCTATGCATGAGCAATGGATATTTCTCCAATTGTTTAGATGTCTTTTATTTGTGCAAATTTGTGTGTGTGTGTATGTGTGTGTGTGTGTGTGTGATTTTATGCATATAGTCCTTGGATTTGTCTTAGTAGGTAGTACCTGAAGCATTTCATAATATCTGTAGTTATTTAAATGGAATTTCTTTCTATCTTTTCCTGCTGGGGTTTGTTGCATGTAGAAGTGCTGATGATTTATGTGGGCTTATTTATATCCAGCAACTTTGCTGAAGTTGTTAATTCTTTCAAGTAGTTTTTTAGTTGATTCTCTAGTGTTCTCTAAGCATACCATCTGCAAAGAGTGATATTTTGCACCATTTTTCCTCTACCACTCATCTTTTACTTCAACTCTTTCAGAAATTCTTGTTGGGTTTGTATCCAATTCACATTTTAAAACAGATTAAGGCTTTGTAGCTGTTTTGACATCATTATCTTCTGAGTTTTTGTCTTGATCTTCTCTGTCACTATAATAGTTTTATGGTCAAGTTCCTTTTTGTTTTTAGTTGTTTGTTCTCTTTTCCACTCCTTTTTTCTGAGTTCGAATCTTATGTTCAAGTTGCACTCTGTTCACTTGGTGGATGGGTAGGGGAGAACTGACCCAAGCTTCAGGCTTTTTGATCTGTTGTTTTTAGAGATAGTTCTCAGGTTTAGAAGGTTTTGGTGTTACAAAGATGGTGTGATCCTGGGAGAGGTGTGGTTACTCCTACCTTCCAGGCAAAAGTGCTACTCTTCCTTAGGGCCCCTGCTTCTTTGTGACTGAAAACAATACTTTTCTTCAGGGCCCCTGTTCCCTTGAGACTGTAAATGATACTGCTTCCTCTACTCTGCCTTCTTGACTCTGCCTATTTAGACAATTTTTAAGTCAATAAATTGCAGAAGAGATGCTCACCAGCATTGGTAGAGGAAATTTCCTCACTAAAGAGCTCCCTGTGACAATTACATCTCAGGACTAGTCTGTATGTCTATCCCTTTTATTAATAATAAAGAGCCAAAGGACTGTAATGGAAGTGCACATCTCAGCATGTCTCTTTCACCTACTCCATCATATATATATGAGTCAGAGGGATTTTAGCCAAAGGTAAATTACTTAGATGATATATGTTCGTCTCTCTTCTTTTGTTTATTAAGAATCAGTTAGGTGGCACAGTGCATAGAATGCTGAGTCCAAGTCAGGAAGACCTGAGTTCCAGCCTCAGACACTTACCAGCTCTGTGACAATTGGGAAGTCACTTAAGCTCTGTTTGCCCCAGTTTCCCTTATATAAACTAAGAATAATAATAGCATTTACTTTCCAGGGTTTTTGTCAGGATCAAATGAGATAATTGTAAAAGTGCTTAGTACAGTGTCTGTCCTATAGTAAGTACTATGTAAATGTTACTTATCATTAATGTTGCTGTTTATAGCACTGTTTCTGGAGACAGGAAGATCTGAATTCAAACTTGGCCTTAGATACTTACTAGCAGTGTGACCCTGGGCAAGTCATTTAACTTCTTCCCACCTATATCCCAAAAAAGGGGACAATAATAGCATCTATCTCCCAAGGTTGCAGTGAGGATCAACTAAGATACTTGTAAAAACACTTTGTAAAGCTCTATGTACTGTATAAATATCTGCTATTTACTCATAGACTATTTATATAATATGTATAAATAAAACAAAAGGAGAGAAAATGGAAACTGACTAAAATCAGAAAGTTAGTTGGTGAAAGGAATGTTAAATTACTTATCAACATTTACAATAATCAGATATTTGTGGTATGACATATAAGTAGATGGAGGCATCTATTTCTGTTTTGTGTTGGCTTATATTGTGTTTTAAATATGTGTACATGAACATTGAAGGCAGATTAGCAAAGAGATAGCAAAGCCTCAGTCAATCAAGATCTTTGGGTTTTTGCTTGCACTTGGTAGATTCACTCATCCCTTTAGATTTATTTTAGAAATTTCTTTGCAACCTTAAGGCTCTATAGAAATGTGAGTTATTATTTAACTGTCCCCTACCCAAGAGAAGTTTTCAACAGGATTTTAACAGTTCCTCTCCTCCTAAGATTAGATACTTCTGCATTTTTTTAAACTTGGTCCAGAATTCCATTATTCTGTGTGTGAAGCCAGTAGGCCTTGGTTCCCTGTTTCCTAGCCTTTCGACTAGTGGTTATTAGCACCTTGAACCTGGTGGACCAAAAAGAAAAGAAACTCATAAAAAAAGAAATCTGAAAGTCAGACTTTTATCTCCTTGGTGTCATCTCTCATGAAAAAAAAATAGTCTGTGGTATCAGAGGTTTTAGCTAAAATGGAGCTTTTTGATATATCAATTATGCATGCCATCCCTGTCCAAAAGAATGGATGATCAAGAACTGACTGACTCTAATGTAGGTCCAGCCCTGGTTTTTTACTATTAATCATCTTCTGAGCTAAGAGAAGAGGAAGGCAGAAAAAAGATTGGGTATCAGGGAGAGGAAGCTACTGGAAATCCTGCTGACAAGTCCTCCCAGGAAAGGAGCAGTGAATTCATCTCTAGCAACACAGGGGACAAATCATAAGGTTTGAAGCCAGCCGAGGTAGAAAATTTTCCAATTGACCCTCCTTGCTGAAGTTTAATCAAATTCATCCACCTTGAATGCAAACCTACAAAGGACCTTCCTAGACAGTTTTATGACCCTCCATTGCTGCAAATGAAAATTAGGTTGATTGTTTCTAATTGATCTGGTGCTAGAATCCAAGAAAGCAAAGGGGCTCCATGGACTAAGACTGGGAAGGTGGGACTGAATAAAAGACTTGGTCCCAGGCAATAATTTGCCTTTTAATTAAAGGAAAGTTGATTATTTAACCTCTGTGCTTACATTTCCTCATAACTTTAACTCTTTTGTAGCTTTGGGGGAAAAAAAAACTAAGAAAAAGAGATTATAAAACACTTCTGGGCTATGCCAATGACTGGTAATACCCTCTAATGAGTCAACTACAATTAAACTTCCTCGCAGGATCATAGATTTGGAGCTGGAAGGGATAATGGAGGTCATTTGGTCCAACCTCCTTCATTGTATAGATATATGCTTCCACATAGACTGATGCATCACAAGGAAATTGGTAAATGTTCAGGGATAGGGAATAGTTGTTCAGCTTATGATTTCATTGTATAGCTAACTCCTAAGATGAGGAAATTCCTGTTACCAATGAAAGTCATGATTTTCTCTGCAACTTAAAATCTTTGAGCATTGATTAGAGTTCTGAAAGATTAAGTGACTTAGCCAAAGTCACAAAGTGAGGGTGGGTCAGAGTTAGGATTTGAACTCAAGTCTTCCTAGCTCCAAGATCAGCTCTCTGACCACCATGCCAGGATACTTTTCTAAATACTGAAATAACTTTGAATTAAAGTTATAATTGTGCATTTAATTTTTAGCTCCAGAAAAACTAACAGAACCACTAATAGCTAAGTCAGCAGCTGATAATCTAGATTTATCTTTCTTTTCTGAAACTCTTTCCTCAATTTGAGAATATACCTGAGCCCCCATGACCCTAAAGCAGGTAGAAATGAAACCAATTGGTATCAGCAATATCAGAAGTTCAGAAGTGCTTTGGTAAAGCTCCTTGAAATGCTTCTTTAAACTTTGACTTCAGAATTCTTTGGTTTCAGTCTGGTCAAATTCTAAGCAGTTCATTCTTCTAGTGCAAGTTTTCCTAAAGTCATGTCTGGGATCTCTAAATCTGCACAGAGAAGCCTGATGCGGGACTCATTTTTATGGCTCTGTCTGCAGCATTTGATTTAGTAAACCATAAGTCATTCCTCCCTAACCTCAAGACTGTCAGACTTAGTATCACTATAAAATCGATGTCATTTTACTCCAGAGAACATAAAAGGAAAGATATACACAAGACTACCAAGTAGGAGCTACTGGAGTATATCGTCAAGCCCCTTAGATCTCCCTTTTATTTTTTTTAATGATATAGTGGAAAGTAGGTTGAACTTGGGAGTCCATGGAGACCTGAGTTGGATTCCAGCCTCTAAAACATATGAGTTCTATGAGAAGAAACAAGATCCTTTGCTGCTTTGAGTCTCCATTACTTCCACTCTGAAATGTCGTGATACACATGTGTATCTAGAGCATGGCTGATTTTACCTGGCTGTACCTGCTCTACGTACACCTATGTCTGCCTCACAGAGTTATTGTGAGAATTGGATGAGATAACACATACCATATGTTTTGTAAATCCCACAGTACCAATGGAAATGTCAGCTATTACCTTTGATTCATGAGTTTAGAGCTGGAAGGAGCTTTAGACATTGTTTGATACAAACCCTTATTTTGCAAAGGAGGTCTGTAGAGAGAAGACACTTTTCCTAAAGTCCAGAGAAAATAAATGATAAGGCTGCAGGTCAGAATTACATTGTCTAACTTTTATTTTTTTTTCTTTCTTTCTTTTTTTTTTACTGTCATGTTATCTCCATTAGTCTTCTCTTGCCTCTCCCTCAGGTATGTACAGATGATAGCGGGCATATTAATTGTTTCTCCTCATTTTCATAGCTAAAATTTAGTTTTTCAAGTTAAAAAATTCCCTAGGAGATTAGTAAAAATAAAACTAAAATATAACCCCTTTCTAATTAAAGGAACCATCAGCTAATAATAATATAGTAATAACTATAAAAGTGAGTTTTTATGTAATGCTTTAAGGTTTGCAAAGCACTTCACAATTATGTCATTTGATCTTCAGAACAACACACATGAGACAAGGTATTTTCACTACCCCCATTTTACAGATAAACTGAGGCAGACAGAGGTTAAGTGACTTGCCCAGGGTCACACAGCTAGTAATTATCTAAAGCTGAATTTTAATTCAAATATTCTTGACTTTAGATCCTGTCCTCTATCCACTGAAACAACTTTTTATAACAAATAAACATCTGTTGCTTATGTAGTTGCCTACCTATTTTTTCTCATTTGAACCTCACAAAAGTTCTGTAAGGTGTGTACAATAAGAACTATGAAAACCTAGATTTTACAAATGAAGAAACTGAGGCTCAGGGAATTTAGGTCTGGGGTCACATAGCTAGTAAGTTTTGAAAATATATTTAAAGGGGCTGGGGAAGAGGAAGAAAACAAACATTTATTAAGTACCTACTATGTGCCAGGAACTGTGCTATCTCTTTTGATCCTCATCACCAGAGTAGATACATGGTAACTGTAGGCTAATAATAAAATTAACTGCAATTTATATAGCTCTTTAATTTTTGAAAAGTGCTTGGCATTCATTATCTCATTTGAGCCTCAGAACACCCTTCCATGCCGTCCCTTCTCTTCATTAACACAAACATCTTCTTAATTCATGCATTTATCATTTATTTTCAGTTAATCAATTAGTATTAATTAAATGTCAACTTTGGACCAGGTATTGTGCTAGGAATACAATTAGAAAATCAAAACATTCTCTGCCTTCAAAGAGCTTACATCCTAATGATGGAGACAACATATAATTGTTAATATATAAAACACTTAGGAGGTAATCTTGACTCTAATGGGAAAGATACTTGTCCTGGCAGAGAGATGGAGAGGAGGAGCCAGGAAAAAAAATCAAGAACGGGTCATCAGGATCTTAACATGCCCCACAAGAAAGAGAAGAATTATATTCCATTTGGACTGCCATCATCTTCGGTTTAGCATTACTCCCTCTTAAGTCAGTATGGAAAGACCCTCCAAATCTTTCTCCCTCCCTTCAGTTTTCCTATCTATACAGCATATTCTATATGGCCAGGTAGCCCTAAAACACTAATTTTGCTGTGACTCTCCTGTTTAAAAACCTTTACTAGCAAACTATTATTTACAGATTAATGTTCAAACTTTTTAACCTAATATTAAAGACTTTCCATAATCTTACCCCAAACAATCTTTCAAATTTCATCCCTCACTTTGAATTTAATGTTTCAGTCAAAGAAGACTACCCATTGTCTTTTGGATATTGTCTCTAGGCTCAGCTACCTGCCTTTTATCTCATCATTTTCCTTGAGGTTCCCTCTCCTTTTTTGTCTGTATGTCAGACACTGTGCTAATATATATTATATTGTATTGTATATATTATATTGTAATATGTATACATCTATGTATATTAGCACAGTGCTTGACATATGTTAAGTAGGTGCTTCATTAATGCTTACAGACTGACCATTAGATGTACCAATCCTATTGCTCCTGAAGACCTAGCTTAAGTTCTACCTTTCCTTGAAGACTTTTCCTAAACCCTACAGCCTTTGTCTTCAGAACTATAGAAGCATTTAATATTTGTATTATACGTGTACCATTATGCTTCCTGATGGTTTTTCTCATATGTTTGTCTTATATATTCTCCTTTTTATACATTTTATATTTCTGCATTTTTTTCTTTAGTTTCTCTATGATGCCTGATGTTCAATAGATTTATTGGCTATAGAAATTCTCTCCTGTCTTACCATTCCCTCCTTCTCATCTCTTCTTCACTCTTGTTCATATTAATTTAATCAGGGTTTCTCTTAATCGGGGTCCCTTTATTATTACCTTTTCTAAATTTCAAAAAGAAATAAAGAGCCTGTCCAAAATTAAACTCATTCTATTATCATAGAGTCATAGATTTAGAGGTATATAGACCTTAAAGATTATCTAATCCAATCCTCATTTTACAGAAAAGGAAATTGAAAACCAGAGACGTCATCTTACTTGCCCTATGCCACAGTCAGGAAGAGAGAGGATTGAATCTCAGATTCTCTAATATCAAATCAAAAGTTATTTTTATTTTAACATGCTATCATTTTTTGTACATTTGCTGTACTTGAAGTAAAAATCATTTTAAAATGTACTGTCTTTTTAGTTTCAAAAGTCCTTTTCACAAGTCACAAATTCCTAAACAAAAGACTGGAGAAACCAAAGGTGTGTTGTACCTATTTATTCTCTTTCAGGTCTACTTATCCCTTCACTGTTACTCTGCAATGGGGTAGATAGATTGCACAGTTCAGGCAGTGGAGAGGCAAAGCAGATAAGATTGCCTCATTTAGCCTATCCCATTCTTAGTTTTCTTATCAGTAAAGTGGGAATAATAATAGCACCTTCCTCAAAGAATTTTTGTGAGAATCAAATGACACAGTACGTGTAAAGGGCATTGCATAACTTAATGCACTATGTAAAATCTATTATTATCTACTTAAAGCAATGATATTTACATGAAGAAGACTGTTCATCTAAGGGACTAAAAAAGTTCTGATTTCTTTCAACATTTTTCTCATAAGCAAGTAGAACTAGGAATACAATGAGCTCCATGTATTTCCACTTCCACATGTAAGTCAACCCCCAACAGCTCACCACAGAACAACAAACCAATTATAAAAACAATCATAAAGAATTGTGACCAACTAAATTAAATTCTTTGGGGGATCACAAAGCAATCATGTTATTAGCTTAGCCTTTGCATTTTACTTGAGTCTTTGTATTAGCAATTTTCAGCTAATAATTTATATTTTCAAAGAAATAATGTCCCTGGTAAATTGTAGAAGATTTAATGAGAAAGAAAAAAGACAACTTGGCATAAGTTGATTTTTGTAATTTGGCTTGTTTAGAGCATTCTAGTTACACTTGCCAGTGTATCCTATAAAGCATTAAACTGTGATCTCCCTTTTGCAGTGGACACTGCAAATTTCCTAGGTTCTAAGGGGAGAATCATATGTAGCTGTGGACATAAGCCCCTCCTTACCTCCTTTCCATTCACAATACACATTACATATTAGAGTCAGAGGGGACTGGATGGTTCACTTAATCCAATTTCCTCATTTTACAGATAGATGAGGGAACTGAGGCTAGAGGAGTGAAGTGATTGCTCCAGGATCTTATTGCTGATAAATGACAAAGACAGGCTTTGCAACCAGGTACTCAATTTTAAATGCAGTGCTTGTGCTACTCAAAAGAAAAAAAAATTGTTTCTCTGCTCCTTCAAGTTTCATGTTCACGGGGTTATTCCTTAACTAGAGCATTTAGATGCACAGCATCAGAATGTGAACACTAATTGGTGAGCTATGCCCCACTTCAAACTTTTTAGATTATAAACTCCAACAGTACCTATACCTTTTATTTAAGGATGAGAAAAATCAAACTTTTCCATGTGAATTCACAGGGCACAGAAATGGGACTATTATCTCCATCATTTATAAATGATAAGACAGCTAGGTCTCAACTGGTAGGAATAATGAGTCCCATGGAGAGACTGCATTATTTGAACTTGCACTATTTGAAGTTATAATTATATGTAAAATATGGTAATTTGCTCCAGGCCAATGGAATTATGCAGTGTGAATTTGATGGGCTATAAATATGGAATATAAATTCAATTAATATGACCACTTTATTGGAATCCATCATTCACACTAATTGGGATCTAATTGTATACAACTGGTGATTTTGAGTATTAATAAATTGTGTTGTATAGTTCCAGTTTTTCAACAGAGGGAAAAGTCAAGTCATCATGCTTGTGTCTTCTTAAAATAAATCACTGAAAAAAAATTTTGGTCTGCATACTTCCCCATTTTAAATGATCACTCTAAAGCAAATGAGAAAGTCAATTCTCTACCCCTCCTTAAGTCACTGAAGTCAGTGTGTGATGGGTGTTAATGATAAACAAACAAAAAAACCATTAAAAAAGAAAATGACTTTTCTACTCTGTGGTGGAATAATGGGGAAATAAGAGAGAAAAAAATTCACCAGTAAGATACAGGACTTCAATGCTTCAAAAAAAAAAAACACACAAAAAGAAATCAAGTGGTGCTGAATTTCTGCCTCTTCCTTCTGAAACCATGAACACCATTGTGTATATCCAATTAGTTTTTCATAATTAATCTCAAGAAGAATTAGAATCATGGATCTGAGATGTTTCAATCCCTGTCCTATTAATTCCTTCTAAAGGGTAGTCAAGTAAAAGAAAATGGAAAATTTTACACAAGGAGGAACATCTATGGTGTCCTTTTTTCTTTGCTTGACCCAGTTTGTCTTCTTTTTAAAAAACTTTATATTTTATTTGTATATTCAGTTCCAAATTCTCTAACCCCATCTATTTCCTTACCCACTTATTGAGAAAGCAATAAATCTCATTCCCATTATATATTTGAAGCCATGCCAAATATTCCCACATGAGCTGTTTTCTGGTGAAAGCAGCAAGAAAAATAAAGAAAGGAGGAAGTATTTGAAAAAAAAAATAGTAAAAGGAAAAGGGAGAAAAACTCAGTCAGTGTTCATTAGGTTTCTCTCTGCAGGTGGATACATTTTTCATCATGAATCTTTTGGCATTGTGGCAGATCATTGTGTCAATCAGAGTTGCTAAGTCTTTCACAGTTGATTATCTTTACAATATTACTATTACTGTGAATATTATTCTCCTGGTTTTGCTCACTTTACTTTGCATCGATTCATATAAATATTCTCAATTTTTTTTCTAAAACCATTCTGCTCATAATTTCTTATATCACAATAGTATTTCATTACAATCATATACCACAACTTGTTCAGCACTTCCCCAGTTGATGGACTGCCCATCAGTTTCCAATTCTTTATCACCACAAAAAGAGCTAGTATAGATATTTTTGCACCTATGAGTCCTTTTCTTTTTATTTCTTTGGGGTATGGACCTAGTAGCAGTATTGCTGAATCAAAGGGTATGCACAGTTTTATAGCTCTTTGGACATAATTCCAAATTGTTCCCCAGAATGGTTGGAATAGGTCACAGCTTTAACAGTTCATTAGTGTACCTATTTTCCCACATCCTCTCAAACATTTGTTATTGTCCTTTTCTATCATCTTAGCCAATCTAATGTGAGTGAGGTGGTACTTCATAGTTGTTTTAATTTGAACGTCTAATTATTAGTGATTTAGAGCATTTTACATAACTATTGATAGCTTTGATTTATTCTTTCAAAAATTTTTTTATTCATATCCTTTGACTATCAATTAGGGAATGGTTCCTATTTTTTTTTACATAAAATTGGCTCATTTCTCCATATATTTAAGAAATAAAACCTTTACTAGAGAAATTTTCTGCAAAATATTTTCCTAGTTTCTATCTTTACTTCTAATTTTGGCTGCATTGATATTTTTGTGTAAATCTTTATTTTTTTAGTTTAACATAATCAAAATTATCCATTTTCCTTTCTAAGAATTTCTTTATATCTTGTTTGGTCATGAACTTTCCCCATATCCATACATATGACAGATAATTTCTTCCATGCTCCCCTAATTTGCTTTTATCATATTTATATTTAAATAATGTATTCATCTTGAACTTATCTTGCTAAATGCTGTGAGATGTTGGTCTATGCCTAGTTTCTGTCAGACTGTTTTCCAGTTTTTCCAGTAGTTTTTGTCAAAAATAAGTTCTTGCCTCAATAGCTAGGATCTTTAAGTTCATTAACATCAGGCTACTATACTCATTTGCTACAGAATATTAAGTACCTAATCTATTCCATTGATCAACCACTCTAATTCTTATCTACTACCAAATTATTTTGATGATTACCACTTTGTAATATAGTTCTAGATATGGTATTGCTAGATCACTTTCCTTTACATTACTTCTTAATTGATTCCTTTGATATTCCTGACCTTTTATTCCTCCAGATAAATTTTGTTACTATTTTTTTTCTAACTCTATAAAATAGCCCTTTTGGTTGTTTGATTGATATGACACTAAATAAGTTAATTAATTTTAGGTAGTATTGTCATTTTTATTATACTGGCTCAGCCTACACATGAACAATTAATATTTCTTCAATTACTTAGATCTATCTTTATTGGTGTGAAGAGTGTTTTATATATTATGTTATTTTAGTTCCTGTATGTGTCTTGGCAAGTAAATTTCCAAGTATTTTATATTGTCTGTACCTATTTTAAATAGAATTTATTTTTCTAGCTCTTCCTGTGGGGTTTTGTTGGTAATACATAGAAATGCTGATGATTTGTGTGGGTTTATTTTATATCTTGCAACTTTGCTAAAGGTTTTAATTGTTCCAACCAGTTTCTTAGTTAACTCTCAAGAGTTCTCTAAGTATATACCATTATATCATATTCAAAGAGTGAGAGTTTTATTTCCTCATTGCTTGTTTATTCCTTCAATTTGTTTTTCTTATCATTGTTATAGCTAGGAATAGTAAAATTTTCAGTTCAGTATTGAATAATAGTGGAACCTATGTTCTTATTAAAAAGATTTCTAGTTAATTTCCTGTATAGATTGCTTGCCTTTGGTTTCAGAAAAATATTACTTATCTTTTAAAGAAAGCTCTATTTATCCTTATGCTTTCTAGTGTTTTTAATAGGAGTGGGTGTTATACTTCTCAAAAGATTTTTTTCCCGCATCTTCATATGGTTTTTGTTTTGTTGTTGTGTTTGTTGTTATTGATATGGTCAATTATGCTAAGTTTTCCTAATATTGAACCATTTCTGTGTTCCCAGTTTAACTACAGGTTGTGCACAGTGTACGATCTCTGTCATATATTGTTGTAATCTCCTTTCTTCTATTTTAATTATTTTTTGCATCAATATCCATTAGGACAATCAATCTCCAGTTTTTTTCTCTGTTTTTGTTTTCCCTATTTAGGTATGAAAACCATTTTTTTTATCTTGGGAGGAATTTGGCAGGACTCCTTTTCCAATTTTTTCAAACAATTTATAAAATACTAAAATTATTCTTTAAATGTTTGGTGGAATTCACATGAAAAACCTTCTGGTCCTGGGTTTATTTTTTCTTAGGGAGGTAATTTATGGATCACTTGATTTATTTTTCTAAGATGAGCTTATTTAAGCATTCCATTTTCTTTTCTGTTAATCTAGTAAATAGTTATCCATTTTATTTAGATGGTCAATTTTATTGGCATATAGTTGAATAAAATAGCTCCTAATAATTTCTTTAATTTTATCTTCATTGGTGGTGCATTTCACCCTTTTTATTTTTGATACTGGTAATTTGGTTTTCTTCTTTTTTATTTTTTAATAATTTATTTGGATTTATCAATAATCACTTCCATATGCTTTCGAATTTAAAATTTTTCTCCCCCTTCCTCCCCACCACCCTCCCCAAGACGGCGCACAATCTGACATAGGCTATACATTTACATTCATATTAAACATATTTTCACATTAGTGATGTTGTAATTAGAAATTAAAACCAATAGGAGGAACCATCAGAAAGAGGAAACAAAACTCAACAGAAGAGAAAATAAATAACAATTCAGGTTCCATAGTTTTTCCTTTGGGTGTGGATAGTATTTTCCATCACAAGGTCTCTGGAGATGTCTTAGATCCTTGCATTGCCAGGAAGGGTTAAGTTTATCAATATTAGTCATCACACAACATGGCTGTTATTGTATACAACGTTCTCTTGGTTCTGCTCACTTCACTCAGCATTAGACCATACAAGTCTTTCCAGGTTTTTCTGAAGTCAGCCTGTTCATCATTTCTATAGCACAATAGTATTCCATCACATTCATATACCACAACTTGCTCAGCCATTCCCCAATTGATGGACATCCTCTCAATTTCCAGTTCTTTGCCACCACAAAAAGAGCTGCTATGAATATTTTTATACATGTAGGTCCTTTTCCCATTTGTGTGATCTCTTTGAGATATAGCCCTAGAAGTGCTATTGCTGGGTCAGAGGGTATGCATATTTTTTTAGCCCTTTGGGCATAGTTCCAAATTGCTCTCCAAAATAGTTGGATCATTTCGTAACTCCACCAACAATGCATTAGTGTTCCAATTTTACCACATCTTCTCCAACATTTATCATTTTCCTGTTTTGTCATGTTGGCCATTCTGATAGGTGTGATGTGGTACCTCAGAGTTGTTTTGATTTGCATTTCTCTAATAAATAGTGATTTAGAGCATTTTTTCATATGACTACAGATGGCTTTAATTTCTTCATCTGATAACTGTCTGTTCATATCCTTTGACCATTTATCAATTGGGGAATGGCTTGTATTCTTATAGATTTGACTTAATTCTCTATATATTTTAGAAATGAGGCCCTTATCAGAGAGACTGGTTGTAAAAATTCTTTCCCAATTTTCTACCTTCCTTCTAATCTTAGTTGCATTGGCTTTGTTTGTGCAGAAACTTTTCAATTTAATGTAATCAAAATTATCTATTTTGCTTTTTGTAATGTTCTCTATCTCCTGTTTGGTCATGAATTCTTCTGTTCTCCATAGATCTGACAGGTAAACTATTCCTTGCTCTCTCAGTTTGCTTATAGCATCAGCCTTTATATCTGAATCATGTACCCATTTTGACTTTATTTTCGTATATAGTGTGAGATTTTGGTCTATGCCTAGTTTCTGCCATACTCTTTTCCAGTTTTCCCAGCAGTTTTTTTCAAAGAGTGGGTTCTTATCCCAGAAGCTGGGGTCTTTGGGTTTATCAAATAATATATTACTATAGTCATTGACTACTGTGTCTTGCATACTTAACCTATTCCATTGGTCCACCACTCTATTTCTTAGCCAGTACCAAGCACTTTTGATGATTGCTGCTTCATAATGCAATTTAAGATTTGGAATGGCTAGGCCACCTTCCCCTGCATTTCTTTTCATTAGTTCTCTTGATATTCTGGACCTTTTGTTCTTCCAAATGAATCTTCTCATTATTTTTTCTAACTCTATAAAATAATTTTTGGTAGTTTGATTGGTATGGCACTGAATAAGTAAATTAGCTTAGGTAGAATTGTCATTTTTATTAGATTAGTTCAGCCTACCCATGAGCAACTGATGTTTTTCCAATTATGTAGTTCTGACTTTATTTGCGTGAAAAGTGTTTTGTAATTGTGTTCATAGAGTTCCTGGGTTTGTTTCAGGAGGTAGACACCTAAATATTTTATAATGTTTAGAGTAAGTTTAAATGGAATTTCTCTTTCTATCTCTTGCTGTTGGGCTTTGTTGGTAATACATAGAAATGCCCATGATTTATGTGGGTTTATTTTATAGCCTGTAACTTTGCTAAAGTTATTTATTATTTCAAGTAGTTTTTTACTTGATTCTCTGGGATTCTCTAAGTATAACATCATGTCATCTGCAAAGAGTGATAGCTTTGTTTCGTCTTTGCCTATTCTAATGCCTTCAATGTCTTTTTCTTCTCTTATTGCTAAAGCTAACATTTCCAGTACAATGTTGAATAACAGTGGTGATAATGTTGGAAATGCTTATTGGAAATGCTTCTAGCTTGTCCCCATTACATATTATGCTTGCTGAAGGTTTTAGATAGATGCTATTTATTATTTTAAGGAAGACTCCATTTATACCTATACTCTCTAGTGTTTTTAATAGGAATGGGTGTTGTATTTTGTCAAAAGCTTTTTCTGAATCTATTGAGATGATCATGTGGTTTCTGTTAGTTTTGGTGTTGATATGATGGATTATGCTGATAGTTTTCCTTATATTGAACCAGCCCTGCATTCCTGGTATAAATCTTACCTGGTCATAGTGTATTATCCGTGTGATAAGTTGCTGTAATCTATTTGCTAATATTTTGTTTAAAATTTTTGCATCTATATTCATTAGAGAAATTGGTCTATAATTTCTTTCTCTGTTTTGACTCTTCCTGGTTTAGGTATCAGCACCATACTTGTATTATAAAAAGAATTTAGTAAGATTCCTTCTTTACCTATTTTACCAAATAGTTTATATAGTATTGGAATTAATTGTTCTTCGAATGTTTGATAAAATTAGCATGTAAATCCATCTGGAGATTTTTTCCTAGGGAGTTCATCAATGACTTATTCAATTTCTTTTTCTGAGATGGGGTTATTTAAGTACTTTACTTCCTCTTCTGTTAATCTGGGCAATTTATATTTTTGTAAATATATATCCATTTCACTAAGATTGTCAAATTTGTTGGCATATAGTTGGGCAAAATAATTCCTAATTGTTGTTTTAATTTCCTCTTCCTTGGTGGTAGTTTCACCCTTTTCATTCTTGATACTAGTAATTTGGTTTTCTTCTTTCTTTTTTTTAATTAGATTAACCAAAGGTTTATCTATTTTATTGTTTTTTTCATAAAATCAGCTCTTGGTATTATTTATTAGTTCAATAGTTTTCTTAATTTCAATTTTATTAATTTTTCCTTTGGTTTTCAATATTTCTAATTTGGTGTTTAATTGAGGATTTTTAATTTGTTACAGTTATCTCTAGTTTTTTTAGTTGTATGCCCAATTCATTGATATCTTCTTTTTCTATTTTATTTATGTAAGCATTTAGAGATATAAAACTTCCCTAAGAACTACTTTTGCTGCATCCTATAAGTTTTAACATGTTGTCTCATTCTTGTCATTCTCTTGAATGAAATTATTGATTGTTTCTATGATTTGTTGTTTGACCCAATCATTTTTTAGGATTAGATTATTTAGTTTCCAATTATTTTTTAATCTATCTTTCCATGGCCCTTTATTACACATAATTTTTATTGCATCATGATCTGAAAAGGATGCATTTAATATTTCTGCCTTTCTGCATTGGATTGTGAGTTTTTTTATGCCCTAGTACATGGTCAATTTTTGTGTACATGCCATGTACTGCTGAGAAAAAAGTATATTCCTTTCTATCCCCATTCAGTTTTCTCCACAAGTCTATCATACCTAACTTTTCTAATGTTCTGTTCACCTCCTTAACTTCTTTCTTGTTTATTTTGTGGTTAGATTTATCTAGTTCAGAGAGGGGGAGGTTGAGGACCCCCACTAGTATAGTTTTGCTGTCTATTTCTTCCTGTAACTCCCTGAACTTCTCCTCTAAGAACCTGGATGCTATACCATTTGGTGCATATATGTTTAGTAATGATATTACTTCATTGTCTATGGCGCCTTTTAGCAGGATGTAGTTTCCTTCCTTATCTCTTTTGATAAGATCTATATTTGCTTTTGCTTTGTCTGATATCAGGATTGCTACCCCTGCTTTTTTTACTTCAGCTGAAGCATAATATATTTTGCTCCAGCCTTTTACCTTTACCCTGTATGTGTCACTCTTTTTCAAATGTGTTTCCTGTAAACAACATATTGTAGGATTATGATTTTTAATCCAATCTGCTGTACACTTCTGTTTTATGGAAGAGTTCATCCCATTCACATTTACATTTATAATTACTATCTGTGTCTTTTTCCTCCATCCTTTTTCCACCCTGTTTATGCTTTTCTTTCTCCTTTCTCCTTCCCCCCCTCACTAGTGTTTTGCTTTTGACCAGAGCCTCCTTTTGTCCCACCTCCCTTCTATTATCCCTTTCCCTTTTCTTGCCCTTTACCCTTACTGCTTCTTCCTTCCCTTCTATCCCCCCTCCCTTTTCTTTCCCCTTGCCCCTCCTACTACCTATAGTGCAAGTTAGATTTCTATACCTAACTGATTATGTTATTCCCTTCTTGAGCAAAATCTGATGAGAGTAAGGTTCAAACAATGCTCATCCCCCTCCCTTCTTTACCTCTGCTCTAATAGGTTTTTGTGTCTTTTCCTGTAATGTAATTTACCCTTGTCTGCCTCTTCCTGTCTCAGTACATTTTCTTAGCTCAGACTAATCCACTTACTAGGATCCATTTAACCCACTTGATTAATTTTTTTTATCATTACATCAAAGTCAACTTATATCCACCCCCTTTATGTATACTCCTTTAACATGGTATAATAACAATACAGTTCTCAAGAGTTGCAAGTGTCATCTTCCCTTGTAGGTATGTAAACATTTTGCCCTTATTAACAACATATTGTATCTTTCTGACCCATTTACCTTTATATGTCTCTGTTGAATCTTGTACTTGAAGATCAATTTTTTTGTTGAGCTCTGGTCTTTTTTATCAGGAACATTTGGAAGTCCCCTATTTCGTTGAATATCCATCTCCTTCCCTGAAAAATCATGCTCATTTTCACTGGGTAGTTAATCCTTGGCTGCATTCCAAGCTCCTTTGCCTTACGGAATATCATGTTCCATGCCCTATGTTCTTTTAATGTAGAGGCTGCAAGGTCCTGTGTAATCCTGACTGTGGTTCCATGATATTTAAATTGTTTCTTTCTGGCTCCTTGCAGTAATTTCTCTTTAATCTGGTAATTTTGGAATTTAGCTATTATATTCCTTGGCGTTTTAAATTTGGGATCTCTTTCAGGTGGGGAGTGGTGGATTTTTTCTATAGTTATTTTACTTTCAGGTTCTAGGACTTCAGGGAAGTTTTCCTTTATGATTTCCTGAAGGATATCGTCCAGGATCTTTTTTTCATCATGACTTTCAGGTAGGCCTATAATTTTTAAATTGTCTCTCCTGGATTGATTTTCCAGGTCAGCTGTTTTACCCATGAGGTATTTTACATTTTCATCTATTTTTTTCATTTTTTTGCTTCTGTTTGACTGATTCTTGCTCTCTCATGGAGTCATTAGTTTCCATTTGTTCAATTCCAATTTTTAACACATTTTTTTCTTCTGTTAGATTTTGTACTTTCTTCTCCAATTGGTCAATTGTATTTTTAAGGGATTTATTTTCTTCTGTGTACTTTTTTTCCAGTTGACCAATTGTATTTTTAAAGGATTTGTTTTCTTCAGTGTACTTTTTTTCCATTTGGCCAATTGTGTGTTTTAGGGACTTGTTTTCTTCAGTGTACTTTTTTTCCAATTGGCCAATTGTACTTTTAAAGGACTCCTCTACCTCTCTCATTTGACTTTTAAAATCCTTCTTGAGTTCTTCTAAGAAGGCTTTTGGGCTTCAGACCAGTTCATATTCCCTTTTGATGTTGCAGATATGGGTTTGATGACAATGTTGTCCTCTTCAGAATTTCTGTCTTGATCTTCATTCTTCTCATAATATGAATCTATCGTATGTTTCTTTTTACTCATAGTGTTTCTTTATTCCCTGGCCTTTAAAGAGATTAAGCTCTCCTGCTGGGGAGCAGAGGGCACTGACCCAAGCTTCTTGTGTTGGGAGCCTAGGTCTTGGTCACTGGCTTTGGGAGCTGGGGCCTCTTATGTTGGCAATTGGAGGCTGTAGGGTTCTAGCAGTTTATCTGGTGTTGCGCTGGAATCAGCAAGGCTGGGACTTTCAGGCAAATCTAGGTTCCCTGCTTTTCCTTTCCTTTAGCTTTGTTTAGCTCCTTTTAGATAAGTGCTGCCAAGTGTTTATCTGCCTGGGGCCCCTTGCAGTGCTGCTTCCCTTATTTCTGTGGAGGCACTGGGAGACTTCTTTGCTGTAGAATGCCGAGGCACCTGGTGGTTTTCTGAGCTGTTTTCCACCAGTTACCCCACCATCACTGAGGCACTCAGAGGTACTGCTGTTGGTCTTTGCCTGCTGGACCACCTGGGCTTCGGGATCTCCTCCTGGTTGGCAGCTGGAGGCTATAGGGTTCTGGCAGCTTACCTGGTGTTAGGCTGGAATCAACAAGGCTGGAACTTTCGGGCACCTCTAGGTTGCTTACTTCAGCTCCTTTCAGATGAATGCTGCCAGGTGCTTATCTGCCTGGGGCCCTTTGTAGTGCTGCTTCCCTTATTTTTGCTGAGGCACTGGGAGACCCGTTTGCTGTAGAATGCCGAGGCACCAGAATCTCCTCCGGGTGTGCTAAAGTGGGTTTTTCCACTAGCTGGCTGGGCAACTCCTGTTTCGTACTGCTCCCCTTCCCCCAGGGTAAGAGAGGCCTTTCCTGTTAATCCCACTAGCTAACTGGGCTATTGCACTGCTGCACCCCATCTTTCTTCTGGTTCAGCTGTTCTAGGGTTTTTTCTGGGGTGATATTTTCTGGGTTTTCAGAGGTTGATAGAGGAGGGTGAGAGCGACTACCTTTTTACTCCACCAATTTGGCTCCCGGAAGCAGAAGTTCCTGTTTTCTTCTTTCTTTTAAAAAATAAAATAATGGTTTATCTACTTTTTTAAAAAATATAAAACCAGTTCCTAGTTTTATTTATCCTAGATTAATTTTTTTAACTTTTAATTTTGTTAATCTCTCCTTTGATTTTCAAGATTTCTATTTTGTTGTTTAATTAGAAAGTTTTTAAATTAATTCCATTTTCTATTTTTAGTTGAATGCCCAATTAATTGACCTGCTCTTATCTATTTTATTGATATATTCAGAGATACAAATTTTCCTCTCCATGATGCTTTGCCTGCTCTCACAAATTTTGGCATGTTGTCTCATTGTTGTCATTCTCTTTAAAGAAATTATTGTTGGGGCAGCTAGGTGGCGCAGTGGATAGAGCACGGGCACTAGATTCAAGAGGACCTGAGTTCAAATCCATGGTGTGACCCTGGGCAAGTCACTTAACCCCATTGCCTAGCCCAGAAAAAAAAAAGAAAAGAAATTATTGTTGCTATGATTTGCTTTCTGACCCACTCGTTTTTAGGATTAATTTATTTAGTTTCCAATTAATTTTGAAACTATGCTTCAAAGCCCCTACATTGTAAAAACTTTTCCTTGTGTGCCTCTTTTATATTTGATAATTTTCCCCATTCTTTCTCTCTCTTCCCCCTTCTCACAGTGTATCTCTCTCATCATTCAATTTCTCTTTTGATATCATCCCAACATAATAGACTTACATTCATGCCTTCTCTCCAAGTAGGTTCCTTCTAATTGCCCTAATGATACTAAAGTTCTTAGAGGTTACATGTATTATCTTCCCATACAGGAATATAAGCTGTCCCTTAATAACTCCTTTATGATTTCTCACTCTTATTTACCTTTTTATGTTTCTCTTGAGTGCTATGTTTGAATATCAAATTTAATTTTTTATTCAGCTCTGATCTTTTCTTCAGGAGTGTTTGAAAGTCATCTATTTAATTAAATTTCATTTTTCCTCAGTAGGATGATACTCAGTATTACTGGGTAAGTTATTCTTGGTTATCTTAGCTTAGGAATTCTAGCTCCTTTACTTCTGAAATGTCATATTCCAAGCCCTCCACCCTTTTACCTTGGTAGACAGTAGCTCTTGTATCACTTCATGGTATGTGAATTCTTTCTTTCTACTTGAAAATATTTTCTCTTTAACCTCAGAGCTCTGGAATTTGTTTATAATATTCCTGGAATTGTTCATTTTGAAATTTCTTTCAGAAAGTGATTAGTAGATTCTTTCAATTTCTACTTTGCCCTATTAATCTAAAATACCTGTGCAGTTTTCCTGTATAATTTCCTGAAATATGATGTCTAGGCTCTTTTTTTTTTTATCATGGCTTTCAGGTAGTCCAATAACTCTTAAATTAACTCTCCTCAATCTATTTTCCAGGCCAGTTGTTTTTGTATGAGAAATTACACCTTTTCTTCTATTTTTTCCAGTCATTTCACTTTATTTTATTGTTTCTTGATGTCTCATGGAGTTATACACAATATATATGTGTGTATGTTTATAGTTTATATATTATGTATATACACACACACTATATATATACACATACGTGTGTGTGTGTGTGTGTGTGTGTGTGTGTGTGTGTGTGTAATGCTGTCTGGTTCTCTGGTCCTCAATTTCCTTAACTATAAAATGAGGGCATTTGGGAGAGATGATCTTTAATGTTTCTTCCAGCATGTGTACTCTCTCTGTCTGCCTCGTTCTGTCTCTCCCTCTATCTCTCTCTCTCTATTTCTCTGTCTGTTTCTGTCTGTCTCTTTCTGTCTCTGTCTCTCTGGCTCTGCCTCTGTCACTCTCTCTCTTTGTCCTTCTGTCTCTCTCTGTCTCTGTCTCTGTCTCTCTTTGTCTCTTGGTCTGTCTCTCTCTTTCTGTCTGTCTGTCTGTCTCTTTCATGCATAAGTAACTCTGTCCTCAAAAGAAAAGAACTGGCACACTGAAAGAAAACATTTTGATGAAATGTTGTCTCTGGCTAAACCAATTCTGCTATTATGACACTGCCACCCATAACTAAGTTTTCTAGTTTATTTTCTGCCAAAATATTTTTGCCATTATGAATACATAACCTTTATTGCAGAAATTGGTGACTTTTTATTTATTGGAAAAGAACAAAAGAAATGTTCTTTTAATGAATTTCAAACTGTGGGATCTATGTAGAAAATGAGAATGAAAATTGCCCCATTTAAAGGTATTCCAATCGACATTTATCTTAGAACAACTAAATCTATTCTGAGTGCTGGAGGAGAATATTATTAGGGAAAAAATTTATAGGGTGGTTAAAGCCATCATCCCTGTAGCAGGTATTTGCTAGCAGCAATCAAAGACTGCAGACCCATGAATTCTGTCATTTGCAATTTAGCAAACATTAGAAGTCTTGGTATAGTACAACAAAATCAAAGTTTAGGTTAGACAGGGATAATGTGTCTCAAAATACATTATAAGTCAATTGGTGACAGATGAGTTGACTTATTCTAGTAATTGAAGAGCAACTCCATTTAGGAGGAATACAGTGATAGACATTGCTCAGAGTTGAGAAAAATAGAAAAGGTATCACTTGGTATCATGGTATTAATGATTTAATAGGAATCTGCAATATTCTGGTATCACAGGACTGACATTTATAACTTACTATAAATTCTAAATGTAGTACACTGAAATAGATAAGTAGCATTGGGATCTGTGCAGTTTAATACAAATCTTGAATACTAGGCTCCGAGATGTTTGAAAATGCATGATAAGATGCATATCTGCATCACTACAGCAAGGGCCAAAGAACAGTGCAATGAGACCTTTTTATATCCTTTCATTATAAATCAGGCAGAGGCTTACTGGTTTGGTTGCTATTTTGTCTCTAAATTTCCAGTGTCTTGCACATAGTAGGTGGTTAATCAATACTTTTTTGCATTGGATTGTTGTTAGGCTGGAGAATGCCGCCACCTTTTCATTGTAATATAAGGAAAATGTGAATGATTATAATCCTAGGAAAATATACGTGGAACTTGACCTAACATATATTCTTGGTTATAAAATTTCAAGACTAAAAAGCTGTGCAGATCCCATATTTCCAGACTGGCTTTTGAAATATTTCTCAAACCAGGGAAATGTTCCCACCAAGATTAGGACTTAGATTTGTGTAGATGTATGGGATCCCAGTGTAAAAACCAGAAAAAGTATGAACTAACCAGTGGTTAAACAGAAAGATTACTACTAAAATCATTAATGAGGATGAAGCCTAGAAGTGTCAAAAATTTAAAAAGGGGCTCTGGAAAGTGGGCAAATAAAGATGTACCAGACCAGGAAAAGGAGGAAATTTGATATAAGAACTTAAATAACCTGAAGTTTCATTATAATTCTATTCACAGCATTCATCCCAAGGAAATACAAAAGGACTTGATGCTTCAGTAATTAAATGCCCTTCAATGGAGGCTGTTATGGAGTAGTTTTATACTAAATACTCTTTCATTTTAATTTAAGTTAACATAGTGCTATCGAGCAGAAGCACAGGGGCTCATGGGAGTATGCTCCTCCCTCATGTGTCAGCATCACACCATCTTGGAGAGCAAGCACTTGTTCTTGAGTATACTTGCCTCATGTGAGTGTTTTTTTTTTTGGTTTGAACTGACTCTTACAGGTCTGAAATTTGATGGTTTCAAAGTTTCTAGTCTGTAAGATGGTGTACAGCAGTAATTGATTGGGTTTCTATATCTGAAGTGGCAAGGGAGAGTTAGATTGAACCTACAAAATACCAAGCTGCTCTGATGCCTTCCTTCTGTTAATGATCTCCTATTTATCCTGTATATAGTCTTGTTGTTGTTCTATCATTTTTTTGTCATATGTGACCTTTTGACACCCCATATGGTGTTTTCTTGGCAAAGATACTGGGGTGGTTTGCCATTGCCTTATCCAGTTTGTTTGTTTTTTTTTACAGATGAGGAAACTGAGGCAAACAGGGTTTAGTGACTTACCTAAAGTGACAGCTAGTAAATGTCTGAGGCCAGATTTGAATCCATGAAGACAAATCTTCCTGATTCCAAACCCAGTGCTCTATCCACTGCACCATCTAGCTGTCCCTACATAGCCTGATTTGTATGAATTGGTTTGCATTTTATTTCCCTCACTGTTTATAAGATCCTTGAGGGCAGGGACTATCTTGTTGCCTCCTTTTGTATCCTTAGTGCTTAACATAGTACCTGGCGCGTAGTTCTTTAAGGAATGGTTATTAATTGAATGGTTGATGCTATTTGAGGTGTGGAGCAGTCTGAAGGTACTCTAACTGCATATGATCTATATGGGTGATAAAGGAGTAGCATGTGTGTTGTATGAAAAGTTTGAGAGACAATTTCTGAGTAATTGATAATTTTATTAATTGTGGCTAGAGAGTAATTAACAGAAGAATGGTCATTTGGACAACTCTCCTGAATGAAAGATCCATCATGGAGGCCTCTCAGTGTTTATATACCAGTGGAAGAGTGGGTATCCTTGACAGGTGGCAATCAATTCTGATTGGCTAATAATTAATGAGTATGAATATTATAATGAGAGGTGGGATTGTTCTAATGAGGAGCTTGTGAGTGTGACTCTGATCACTCAATCTTGCACAAAGAGACTTATCTCTGCCCACACCACTCCAGCCAATCTAGACAGAAAGGGGAATCTAGGGCAATCTAGACATAAGGGGGAGTCCACTTCCACTCAGACCTATCTGAGTAAAACACAATGGGCCAGAATCCATAAATTCACTTAGATTATTTTTTTTTTTTACCTTTTCATCTCACCAAATATTTCATCTTATCATCAGCTTCAAAGACTATGGGACTGATTTTTGAACAAGGAAATAGGAAGGGGAAAAACCTTAATCCTAATTCAATAATTGGTTATAAATATAGAAGAGAAATAATCATTTCTCTCACATGCTCCCTAACTAGTGGGGACCATGACTAGAGACAACATATAACTGTTTTAGGCATAACTAGCCTGTTCTCCCATTATAACTTAAGCTCCTTAAGGGAAGGATTTGCTTAACGGTGTTTGCACTCAGCATTGACACAATATTTAACATACAGTAAGTGCTTAATAAATTTATTTTCATTCATCCATTCATAATATATCCTGAATTGCTACAGGGGCAGAATATAAACTTCTTTGAGTCCCATATTGTAGATGGATCATTCTGCAAGGCCAGACAACCAATCCCAAGCACCTATTAGGATGAGGCTACATTGAGGCTGTATAAATTGGGGGTGAGGATGTGTCATGGGCCAATTAACCACAGTTCACAAACCCATAATGTGTTTCATTTGCAAGGCAAACAAAGGATATATTAATTCCAAACAAAGTCATTTTACCAATTATGGGAGGCAGGCAGGCTTGTATGCCCACTTTTCTTAGGTAGAAACACATTTCAAGGCAAAAGCAATTAACTGTATCAGTATACTCTGAACTTCAATGGTTCCATATATCTCCCTACAGGTTCCTGGTGGACTTTTTGATGTTTCACAGTCTGCTTGCCTTCTACTCTCTTTTTCCAGTTTTTACAAATGATCTAGTTTTTTTAACCTGGTTAGTTGTCTGTGATGTTTCTATCTCTTGAGAAGTATATTGTCTTTGTTATTGTCAAAATGACCTATTTGCTCTTTCCCAAACTCAAACTAAATGTGTGTGTATGTATGTATGTATGTATGTATGTATGTATGTGTATAAACCCTGTGCCTGAAATATTCTCGTTCCTTATCAACATCTCCCAGAATTTTATTTTCCCTCAGCGTTCAGTTTGTTTATCTTCTCCTTTCTAGATCCTCTAAATTGTTAGTGTTCTCTCCTTTCTCATCAAATTTTCAAATATAATTCATATCCATGTATATGTTTTTTCCCTATAATAGAATATAAGCTTCTTGAGGGTAAATACTGTTGTTGTTGTTTTTTTTTCCATTTTTCCATTTTTATTTTCCCATCACCTATAACAATGCCTTGCACATGGTTGATTGCAGTGACAATAGTTTGCATGGCATAATCTTTTTTAGGTGCTGGGGTCAATTTTTAAAAAATACCCATTTCCCAGTTTTCAGAGATGATAACGTTCTTTATAGATGGTACATCAAAACTTTTGTAATTGCCAGAAGTATCTCATTCTTATCTCCCCTTACCCTTAATTTGGTGCTTACTTTGACCTTTCTTCTGGACTGTCAATTGCTGATTACACACAAAGCTGATTCTAAGTTGTCATTTCCTGTCTACTAAGAGATAATCAATTTTCTTTAGAAAATGTTTTATTTAAATACTATGTTCAATGATGTTCAAAACGAATACTTCTTTTTGAAAGAAGTATTAATGATTTATTGTCATTAGGCTTTTGAATATTCTATAAGCCTTTGATTTCTTTAATTTATTGATCCCAAACCATATTTACTATTGCTCCATGTGCCTATTTTCACCTTTAATTGTTAAGTATGAAGATGTATTGACTTAGATTCAAGGATTTTGCTTAATGTCTCCAAAAAACTTTCCTATTTCTTTATCCTCCACATCAGATGTTGGTACATTAGCAGTTACATTCTTAGTGGTCTGGGTGCTTAGACTTATCCTGAATATTGTAAAGATGACCAAAAAAACTTCCAAGGAAATATTTTTTTTATTCTTTTTGGGCACACAATGAAAACGTATCTCCTATTGTGCCAATCAATAAGCATTTACCTAGTAGGCACCATGTTAGGGGCAGCTAGATGATCTGGTGGATAGATTGCTGGGCCTTAGGAAGGCCTGAGATCAAATTCTGTCTCAGACACTTACTAGCTGTGTGACCTTGGGCATATCACTTAACCTCTGCCTGCCTCAGTTTTCTCATCTGCAAAATTGGGACAATAGTAGCATGTACCCACAGTTGCTATAAAGATCAATTGAGATAACATTTATGGAATACTTCAGACAGTGCTTGGTACATAGTAAGTCATATAATGTTATATGTTATATAAAGTTATTACTATTATCATTGGATAAAAATACAAAAGTGAAATAGACACGGACTTTAAATATGCAGTTATAAAATAAATAAAAGGTAAATTTAAGGGAAAGGCACTAACTGTTGGGGTGGGGAGGAGTCAGAGAAGACTTCATGTAAAAGAAGGAGTTTGAGCTGAGTTCTGAAGGAAACTAAAGGTTCTAAGAGATGGTAGGTGGGGAAGGCATCAGTTCCAAGTATGGGGTCAGACAACTAAAGAGGTGGTATATAAAGTGTCATGAACAAGGAACAAAAAAGACAGTTTGGTTGGTTGATTATGTATGTGAAATGGAGCAAAGTGACCCTATGAGACTTACATCCATTTAGCTGTAAGTCACTTGTCTCTGGTTTTCTTTGCAGTAGGAATGTCAATGTGGTTTCATCCCACCAGTAATGTATCAAATTATTAGTCACCAGACAAAGAAAAATCTCATGTTGGGTTCTAGGAGTTAGATTAATGTTTTTGGATAGTCCAAAAGCTGTGTGAATTTCAGTAACCTCCAGTTGATAAAAGGGCTTCAAATGGCTTGATGGACTATGCTAGGTTTTTATTATTTTAGTCATGCAGATGTGGTCCAAAACAATAAATTTCCCTTAATGTTTAAACACTGTGGCATTGCTAATCTTATTTCCTGAACAAAACTTCTCAAATCAACAGGACCCGGAACTGACATGGGTAAACCATTGATAGCTTACTTTCTCCTATCCATAAATCTTCCTGCCACTGTGAGCCCTATTAGCATATAGAGCAAGCAGGGAGAATTAAATACAGAAGCACAAAAATATCTCCTTAAGAAGATATTGAAGTCAAATCCTTGAGCTATTTTTTTAAAGTGTGCTTTGCTTTATAATTAAGATATTCATGGAAAAATCTGATCTATGATCATAACTCAAGCCTAACCTATATTGAACTATAACATTTCAGTTTGTAATCCATGATATCTACTGCAACACTTGATATTGAAAATGAAATTACATACATTCTTTGTCAGGATCCATAATTCATTTATGCTGAAGGGGTTATCAAATATGTTTAACCTGGCAAACATAATCCTGATTGATAATAAAATAAACTTTGATAAGACAGATGCCTGATTGTTATCCATAATTAATGGACAGATTAAAATATTAATTGAGGTAATGATTATATGAAGGAATCTGGATAATAAGGAATAGCTTGGGAACACATAAATTGCATTGCTTTTCTTATTTATAATTTCTTTTATTCTAAATTGTTTTGGAAAGAAGACTAGTTGGTGGCTCAGTGGATAGGGATAGAATATGGGGTGTTGAGTCAGGAAGACCTGATTTCAAATCCTGTCTCAGACACTTACAAGCTGTATGACACTCAGCAAATCATTTAACCTTTCTGTGCCTCTGTGCCCTAAACTATAAAACAAAGGATTTGCACTTGATAACCCATAAGTACTCTTCTAGCTCTAGATACCATGATATGTTCTAGTATCATAGAAGGGAGACAAGTGCACCTCTCAGAGAGAAGGTGGTACCCTTCTTAGACAACTGCAGGAATGGTCAGACTGTCCTCTGGCACGTTGCTGTCATTCATCTCTCCCCTCATACACACACCTCATGGAGTTACCCTTTATACTACCATCAGTCTTTCTATGCTGGTATTCATGTCATCATGTTCATGTTACCACCTCTCCCTCAACTCTAAATTATACCTCCCCCAACTCAGATGAAACAATTTCCATCTATAGCTCTACCCTTTCCTGTTTCCTGGGACATGTATCTCCCTGCAATCACATAACATGTTCAGAGCCTACCCTTTCCCCATTCCTATTCTTCACTAACCATAAATTAATTCCTGATAGGGAATTAAAGGCTAAAATAGTTAAAGTCCTTTCCAATATGAAATTCTATGAAAATATGTTCTAATTGAGATGTCAGTTTGTAGGATCTTAAGATAAACCATCTCCTAGGGAAATATTCTTTTTGGTAACTCTGTAAGATAGAAAAGAATTAAAGACCCAGAGGAATGATGTTCAGCACTTATCACAATACTTGGCACATGGTAAGGATTTAATAAGTGTTTATTGAATTTAATTAGGCTAAATGATGATGAATGTCATTGCTATTTAGGGTAAGAGGGACTACCAAGAAGCCTTATATAGAATGCTGCCCATTAGTAAGGTCAGGCCTACAATTATTTATAACTATGGTAATAAAACTGTGACATCAGAAAAAAAAAATCATGAGATCCCAAGAACTTTTCCATAAAGAAAAGATCAATATAATACAGAAGCCAGACTAGTAGTACTCCTTCCAGGTTTGTATATTAGACTATCCATATTACCCATTGAATGTCCAACACTACCAGTATTTCAATGCAACCCTGATCTTGTTGAAAGCTACTCCATTCAAAGCATACTTTGAACAGTATCTAATTAAAATCAGAGCTTACAAGTTCTTGCCAATGTGTTTCCTTTACTGGCCAAAGAGTGGATTCATTATTTTTTTAAAAAAAGACAAAGAAACTAGGAAAATAAATGACAGGAAAGAATCTATCCTCCCTACATACAGAAATATACTTTTGCATAGAGTACTATATGGCCAACAGGAGAGGATAAATGCAAGGAACATGCTGGATAGAGAACGTGCTTGGCCAGGGAACTCCCACACCTGACCAAATTCCTGCTGGAATGCTTCTCTGCCTCCAGTACTGCTCTCTCATAGAATTGCCAGTATCCTTTGATTTACCATGATGCCAAGTCATCATGCTGACATCTGCTTCCTGTTAACCTGGGAACCTCTGCTGAGCCATCCTCTCTGATGTGCTGCTCTCTGGTGATATTTCCCCTGAGCTGCTCTCTGCTAGTGTCTTATGCCTTGGTATTTGTGACTCCATTAAAGACTCTGCTGAGGGGCTCTCTGTTAATCTTCAGCTGTTGTGAGTCCTTTTCTTCTATGTGAGGAAGTGGTTATCAGCTCAATTAGCTGATGGCCTCAGAGGCTACTTCAAATTTTTTGTGATTCAGACCAATTTTGTAGCCCTTAAAATGCATTCTGTCTTTTGCAATGAAATCTTCTGTTGCTGCTCAGACACTTGATTTGTAGAAAATTATTTTAACTACCTTCATATCCCCAGTTACCTCCTTGAGTCTCAGCAAATCATTCTAGGAACAAGACTGAAATGCACTAGGTAGAAAGGTCTTGTAGAAATTCTTCACACCCCGTCCTGCATCACAAGGCTTCTGGTCTCTATCTCAGTCCATGCAAAGCACCTTCAGAGCAAGACAAGCAGAGGTTGAGGAGAGCTGGCAATTCTCCTTCTACCTAGCAACTGCACACCTTACATTATTTATTGACTATGACTGCAAGCAAACAAACTATTTTACTAGCAATTTCTTCATGACTTGTCAATAACCATCTCAATACTTGGCAAATATCTGAGTATAGACAGTTCTGCTATGGTACACCCAAGTCAACTGAAAGAATAAATTATAATCTTCTACTATGCAGATCCAGCCTCAGTTTGATAAGTGTTTTAGAATAGTCTGAGTCAGATGTTTTCTTAGCATTTCATAATTATCTCTTGTTTCACAACTTTGATCACAGTACTATTCCTGTTTAAAAACTTCAGTTGTTGAATACCATCTGCAAAAGAAACTCATTGTCTACAGAATATTTCATCAGGCATTCAAGGCCCCAAATGAACTGGCCCCAACATACTGCTCAAACCTTAGCTTTAATTTCTTTTCCATGTATATCCAATGTAATGCTCCTGGTTCTATCATTCTATTTACAATTCCTCAAATATAGTTTAACTTTTCCATCCCTGGGTTTTTCTTGATGCCATTCCTTCTTCTTGGAAGCTCTATACAATTTGCCTTCAAAATACTGCCAGAGTATTTAAATGTCACCTCAATTCAAGTCAACAAATTAAATTTCCTTGATGATACTTTAAAGTAATCTATTGATTTTATGACCTGTATATTGTTTTCTTCATATCGTTCTATATAAGGACTAATGCAATCTATATTTTTCTAACATAAGATCAAGGCATAAAATATAATAAGGCACTGTGGATCCTAAAATATATTAAAATCAATTGTACATAATAAGAAATTAAAAGAATCCATTTTAAAAGACACAAGGTTAAAATAAAATATTCCTCAGTTTCCCTCCAGAATCAGCACAGCAGACAATCAATCAGATTAGGAAGGCCCCATGAGCGTAGGAAATTTCTGCCACTATCTCCACCTGAAGAAGGCCTTTTATACCTTAGGTAGCAAGGAAGCTAGATGACTTCCCTATGCCCTAAAAGGACCATCTAGCCTATTTAAAATAAGTGTTGCTCTTACCATAAAGGTCCTGATTTAAATTCTGTCTATGCAGCAAAGAATGGGTAGTATAAAACCAATTTAGTTCTATATAAACATATATGTATAATATATGTGCATATATTATGTATACCTATTATTCATCCAGAACAATGATTTCTCTGGTGAAAGAAATTGATTACTAATGTGGACACTATCTTGCCAGATACAATTTGGCAGCTCATCTATAACTTTAGACTCTTAGAGAATTATTTGGGGTACAGAGAGGTAAAGACACTTGGCCAGGGTTGTGCAGCTAACATGTACCAAAGGTATATCTTCTGGACTACAAGATTCTATCTACTAGGTCATCCTTATATTCAAGTAAAGGGTATTAATTGCAGAGATTTAAAAAAGCAACACACAATATATCAATTTTGTGGATTAAAGAAATAAAGATGAATTTTACTTTAAATTTTAGCTCAACTAATAGCACATAAAAAGCAGCAAACCTAAACACTGTCAGGTTGCTTTTCTCTTCTTTCCCTTTGCATGTTGCCAACATTCATAACTATGCATTTCAAATTGTGGTGGACCATTTCCATTATAAGAACAAAGCTTATTAATGTTGTTTTGAGCCAAACCAGGAAGGATTGTTAGACAAATTGTGAGTAAATGAAAATTCATGACTTCTTCAATTTCTTGAAGGAAAGAGAAATTAAAATTCCAACCTATACAAAGTTATCATTGTTACCTCTTTTCACTAAGACAAATACTCTGAAATGCAACCTTTGGCAATCAGAACGCTCACCCAAGCTGTGAGAGTGCACATTTTTGGAGGAAGATATTTTCCAGTTTACAAACTTAATTGAAAAATTCTCACTTGAAGTCTATTTCTGAAAAGAAAAACAAATTTCTTTCATTGATTGCACCAATAATTTGTTTCAGAAGCCAAAAAACACATTTAAAATTTAAGAGTCTTAAGCTGATTTTATCTGATACCAAAATTTTCCTTTAAAAAATAGAGAAAAATAAAGAAACTAGAAATGGCAAATACCATACTGATAACAGTGTCCTTGATATTTAGAAGTTCCCTACCTAATAATGATTTAGGTATAATTATAAAATACATTTCTTTTTTAATCAGTGTGGCAAAATGGTCTTATGAAGGAAACAACACATTGCTCTCTCAGTGAAAGTTCAGGAGAATGCCATAAAGTATGAGTAACGAATTCTTGAAAAATTAAACAAGTTTTAACAGAAACACAGCTCAAACTATCAAAATCCTGTCTTAAATAATTTAAAGTAAGACAGAGACAAGGTCAAAACATTGGTTTCTGTGGATACAGGAAGTTTGCCCCAAATCCCATGGATCAGAGGTTATCACTAGCCTTGGAAATGCCATCAGTCTGAGCCATGTATCAAGGTTGACAAAAATAAATGAAGGTCTATTGGTGTATATCAAGTAGAACCTGAACCTTTCCCCTTATCATAGTAAAGATACTTTTAAGAATATGTAAATAAGTAAAGTTCCTATGTTATCAACAGTAACTGGAATGGGAGTTGGGGGAGGAAGAGCAATCCTCAAAACAAAATTTCAGAGACCCTCAACTCCGCTTAACCATGAAATAAAGAGATATTTGAATTGCTGTCAACAAAGCTTCTACTTGAGTAAGAAGTAGTTATACTTATGGAAGAAAGTTGGGGTGCAATGGGGGGCAGGGGGAAAGTAATAGTTATAAGAACACGTGGGCAGCTAGGTGGTGCACCAGGCCTGGAGTCAGGAAACCTAAATTTAAATCCAGACTCAGACACTTAATAGTTTTGTGATCTTAGGCAAGTCACTTAACTCCTGTATGCCTCAGTTTCCTCTTCTATAAAATGGTGATAATAACAGCACCTACCTCCCAGGGTTGTTGTGAGGATCAAACGAAATAATAATTGTGAAGTGCTTAGCACAGTGCCTGGTTCACGGTAGGCACTATATAAATACTAGCTACTATTAGGATGATTTGGAGTCAGACAATGGGATGAAATTTCATGTGGCCTTGGGCAAATTACAGAACTTCTCTGGTCCATAGTTTTCTCTTCTCTAGAATACAAAGGTTGGACTAGAGCTCTTATTGAGCTCTAAATTTATGACCTTGTGTTCTTTTTTTTCTGATTTCAGTTTAGTTTCACCTTCTTTTGTATTTTCCATATTCAGAAAAGTCATATGAATTGTCCACCTTCTCTAAGCAAAGAAATCTGGATATCTTCTCCAAATGGGGAGGGATTATCTGAGGTGGAATTTGTAGACCTTTAAGATGCCATTTCTTATTGTTGTTGTTTAGTCATTTTTCAGTTGTGTCCGATTCTTCATGATTCCATTTTTGGGGTTTTGGTGGCAAAGATATTGGACTGGCTTGCCAATTCCTTCTCAAGCTCATTTTATAGATGAGGAAACTGAGGCAAATGGGGTTATGTGACTTGCCCAGAGTCACATAGCTAGTAAGTGAATAAGGCCAGATTTGAATTCAGGAAGAGGAATCTTCCTAACTCCAGGTCTGGTACTCTATCCACTGAGCCACCGAGCCGCCCTACGATGCCATTAAATACTATAAATACTGTATTCTAAAGCCCTCCACTGGGTTCTGACAACATTCTGATAATGCACTTGGTTATTTATTTTTTAGACTAAGCAGTAAAGGCATATTTATGCTTCATTATTTTAATGGACATATGTTTTTCACCATATGAGTACTACTTCTAATAGCAAGGATTATAAACTATCTACACCTTCCTACCTTACCAGTCATTAAGTCAAAAAGCATTTATTAATCACTTACTGTGTGCCAGTCACTGGTCTGTACCTCTCCTAACAACATGTTTTTTTTTTACAAATCTTCCATAGAGGACCAGCAGAATATGCTGGGTACCCTCCAATGTTATTTTTTAATGGTCTTTGAGTACTGGTACAGACCATAAGTTGTCCAGCTCCTTACCCTTGCCCTTACTATATGACCAGTCCACCCCTTCTCCTAATTTATACATTGACTGGATGTCATTTCGTAAATCACTTGCATCCAAGTGACTTTGTTATGTTATATTTTGATACTTTATAGATTGTGTTATGTCATGATTCACAACCACAAAGCATCCCTAGAAGAATATTGGTGTATGTGTGTGTTTGTATATGTATGTATATATGTATGTATATGTATATATGTGTATATATATGTAAATGTGTGTATTTTCATGAGACCAAAGTAATCAAGATGAAATACACTATCCATATCCTGCCAGAGAAAAGAACTTAAAATGTAGAGCAAAACTTATTTTTTTGACATGGCCAATGCAGGAATATTTTTGCTGGACTGTCATTATTTGAAATGTGAGTTTGTTGTTTCTATCTATCTATCTATCTATCTATCTATCTATCTATCTATCTATCT